>NC_089684.1:70323252-70662002 GCF_031753505.1 Anomalospiza imberbis
TGTAGTGCTTCCATGGGGTCAGGAGTGGCACCAGCTGCTGCCTGGTCCTCCCCTCCTGGTGTGACACGGGCAGGAGGTCAGTCATCCCTGGCCCAGCTGCTCTCTGGGCTCATTCACAAATCTCATTTTCCTCTGGAAATAAAACAAATGCCCGGGCTTTCCCCTCATGGTGGAAGTCATTTGAAGGCGACCAGGTCCGTAAGCATCCCCCAAGCCTGCGGACAGGAAGAGACACTTGAGCAGAGAGGTAGGAAATGTCCGCATTTAGAGCAGTGGCTGATTCATCTCCTGCTCTTAACTCTTTCCCCCCTGATTTCAGTGGGATCCAGCTGGTTTGATTCAAGGCTCAGAGCCCAGGGAGGCTCTGGCTGGATCACGGAATACTGCTGGGTTTTGTACTGTCGTGTTTACGTGGTTTGGGGTGGGAAAGGAGCGGGGTGTGCGGTTATCCGAATCGGATAACCAGAGCATCAGCAGTCACATTAGGGAGGATTAATATTTAATATATAGGGTATGCACCGTTGTGCTTAATCACTATCTGAAGGGCTTAGGAAGAGATTTAGTGATAAGCAAGTGATTCCTGAGCTGTCCAGGATGATTTCTTGCATCTTCCTCTGGAGCAGCTGGTCCTGGATATCGCTAGAGGCTGGTGCAATCCTGTTCTTCCTGATGTCTCCAGTTTCTGTAAGTGGGTAGAGTGGCTTTCATCACGAGTGCTTGCTTCTCATTAAACTCCCAAATGCTCTGGAAACCCTTTTTCTCTGATGCAGCTCACGTGGCTGGACTGTCAGCAGTGGTACCTGTCAGCACTTGAAACTTCTGTGTGTGGCCAAAGCTCGTGGGAACCATGTCGTGGGATCCATGGACATTGTCACAGTCTCATACATCTGCCCAGGCACTAGTGCAGAGGCAGCTCATTCATTATTTTGTCTGCCTAACCCCTTTAGGAGGCTTTTCCTGTCATCTCCAGGCTCCCACCATGGTCCTAGAACTCCCCATGAGAGCGGTGCTGCTTTCCACAGCTGCTCCATGTTGCCTTACATGTTTTTTTCCTGCAGCATGAGGTTTTTTGTACTACAGCAAGGTGGAGGCTGCCCCTCTGGGAATGCTGTGTTTGTGCAGGGAGGAGGTGATGCTGGGGAGTGCTGTGTCCAAGGCTGGGGTCCTCAGCACAACGAGGACTTAGAGTGACTCCAGAAGAAGCAATAAAGGTGCTCCGAGGGCTGGAGCTGGATGCTCCTTTGCTCTGGAGCCAGGCTGGGAGAGCTGGGGGTGCTCACCTTTAGAAGAAAAGGCTCCAGGGAAACAACAGAGCCTCTTCCATGGTCTGAAGAGGGGCTCCAGGAGAGCTGGAGAGGGACTTGGGACAAGGGATGGAGGGACAGGACAAGGGGAATGGCTTCCCACTGCCGGAGGGTGGGTTAGACAGGATATTAGAAAGAAATTTTTCCCTATGAGGATGGTGAGGCCTTGGCACAGGTTGCCCAGAGAAGCTGTGGCAGCTCCATCCCTGGAAATGTTCAAGGCCAGGCTGGACAGGGCTTGGAGCAACCTGGGATGGTGGAGGGTACCCCTCACCATGGCTGGGGGTGGAATGAGATGATCTTTAAGGTCCCTTCCAACCCAAACCATGCTGTGATTCTATGGCAGGGCGTTCAAATAATGCATCTGTACAGCCACATGTCCTGCAGGTTTGAGGGCTGTGTCTCCATGGAGGGAAACCCTCCTTTGGGCTGCAGGAGGGTGTGTGCCTGCACCTCCCTCCCTCCCCCAAAGCAGAGCTCTCCTGGCTGCTTTCAGCCACAGCTTTCAAACCCACGGTGCTGTGGTTGCTTATGTGGTACCTCTGTGTGTTTATGGCAGCTGCAGTTTTGATGGTGGCAGTCAAAACACCTGAGTGTGGCTTGGGTTTTGGCATATTGGTCACGCAGAAAATCCCGGTGTCTACTGTAACAGGCGTGGAGGTTGGAAATCTTTTTCAAATTGGGACTGCTTTTATTGCCCAAGAGACCTGTGGAAGAATTAGAGAATCAGGGGATGGTTTGGGCTGGAAGAGACCTTAAAGCTCATCTCCTTCCACCCCCCTGCCATGGGCAGGGTCACCTCTCACTAGCCCAGGTTGCTCCAAGCCCTGTCCAACCTGGCCTTGAGAACGCTCTTTTTATTCTCTGTGCAAACAAACAGATCACTTGCTTAGGCAGCAGCAACTCTTTATTCCAGAATAATTTGTTGTCCTAATTCCTTCCTGTTGAAGCAACTCCATTTTGCATGGGATAATTAGCACTAATTTGGGCCTGGGATGGAAAACAAGAGTTCTCTGACTTCAGAGGAGCAGACAAGAGCATAACCTCTGCCTTTCCCCACATGAGTCAGGTCGTGCCATGCCATCCCTCCTCCGAAGCAAAATTAAAACCTGTCCGTGAGACCAAACATTCCAGGGTGGTAGGAGGGAGCAGGAGGTGGAAGTGTCACCAATTTTAAGCCTTCTGCTGTTGCAGGGAGCTGAGGACTAGTGTGGTGAGGGGGGGAACAGAGCAGCACCTCCTTCCTTCTTGGCTGACGCTGAGGAACAAATAAACAGAAATGTTCTCACCGCGCTGATGTGAAAAGCTGCTCCTGAGCCAGCCTGGCCTGCTGGTGGATTCCTGGCGCCCCAGCCAAGTACTTGAGACCTTTTTATTGCCCTAACGAGGACTTCCTCATCCTGCCCCGCAGTCTGACTCGATCCACAGCTCTTTTCTGGTCCTTCCAGGAAGACATCCCTGCTCTGCCTTCTTTGTGGAGGGAAGGGAAACCAGCCAAATCCCTTCCCTGCCCCAAATCCCTGCATGTCTGAAGAAGAGGAGGTGCAGGGCATCCTTCTTGGTTTACCCAGGAAGCATGAGATGAATTCCAGTGGGCAGCTGCCTCTCCCCTGCCTGTCTCCCAGCTGCCTTTCTTGGTTCTGGCAGGTTCAGTGTTTGCTGATGGGGTTGTGAGCACTGAGGCCATGAACATCTCTTCAGGATGAGTCCTGGAGGCAGTGGAAATGGGAGATGTCCAGCCTGGAAATCCCAGCTGGCAGAAAATGGGCTTTCATTGGCTTGATACCTGACCACCAGACACCTTGGCTGATTGATGCTGCTTAGACAGAGAGTTTTAAGACCCAGACTCATAATTTAGGGGTCCAAGACACTTCTTGGCACTCTGAACTCCATCAATAAAGGTGTGTTGTAGGCTCATTGTGGAGGTGCTGCAGCAGCATACCTGTCTGAAAAACAGGGTTTGGCCTGTTGGAGCTTGTAGGTTTTGTGTATTAAGTAATAGGTGACAGGAAGGCTGGATCCAGGTATGAGCAGTGAATCAATCAGCACTGGATTGCTCTGGGGTTGAACCAGCCCCCCTGGGATGACTGTCCTCCCATAGCACGCCTGATGTTTCGAAATAATCTCTGATTGATTGTTCTGATGATCTAAACCCCAGGGGTTTAGCTGGCTTTGGGCTCCACCCCATCAGTGGTGACCTTGCTCCAGGGCTGAGGGGAGCAGCAATTCCTGGTGTGACTGCTGAGAGCAGGATGTCTGTGCTCACGTGCTCTTCCCCAGGGAGTTGGAGATCATCTGCCCAAAAGAGAACTTACAGAGGTTCCTCCCAAAACTGACACCCAGCCATCCTCACTTGTCCTCTGGGAGCACTGATCATGGAATCACAGAATCACAGCATGGTTTGGTTGGAAGGGGCCTCGAAGATCATCTCATTCCACCCCCCTGCCAAGAGCAGGGACGCCTTCCACTAGCCCAGGTTGCTCCAAGCCCTGTCCAACCTGGCCTTGGTCACCTCCAGGGATCCAGGGGCAGCCACAGCTTCTCTGGGCACCCTGTGCCAGGGCCTGCCCACCCTCACAGGGAACAATTTCTTCCTAATGTCTAATCTAAACCTACTCTCTTTCAGTGTGAAGTCATTCCTCCTTCTCCTGTTGCTCCAGTCTCTCTTCATCTTTCCTATAGGCTCCCTTCAGGTCCTGGAAGGCCCCAGTTAGGTCATCCCAAAGCTTTCTCTTCTCCAGGCTGAACAATCGCAGTTCTCTGTCTTTTCCTTACAGCAGAGCTGCTCCATCCATCTGATCATCTTGGTGGCCTCCTCTGGACTCATTCCAAGAGGCCACAGTGGTGAACTTGCCAATTAAGCAGCAGATCCTCCTGGAATCCCTGGCATTGTCTGAGCTCCATCCCTTGCTTCCCACCTGTATTTTCAGAGGTGGTGTGGCAATTCAATCTCTGATTTCAAACGCTTCAGTCACAACCTCAGGGCTGATAGGACTAATTTGTGTCAGTAAATGCTGTCATGGTCCATGTCAGAGAGGGTTCTGCAGCCAGGAAATCTGTTCCTGGCCCCAGTGTGATGGCAACCAGCTCAAGGTACTGCTTGCTTCCCGCCAGGCATCTCTTACTCCATCCCCAAAAATCTCAGCTATACCCACTGCAGAACCAGCCCTGGACCAGGGACAGGAGCGACAAGGCTGGAGGAAGAAATGACCAACCAAGGCAGGGAAATAGGTGGCAAAAAAAAGCCAGGAAGGAACTCAGGTCTGGCTGCTCAGCCAAACCAGGAGGAAAAAAGGGACAGATCTCCCAATCCCAATGCTGTTAGAGCTTTCTAGAAGGCTGGAACCCTCAAATAAGTAAATCTCACTGAGTAAGAGGAGAAATATGAAGAACGGGAATTGCTTTTGTGTGTGTGTGTGGTTTTTTTTTAAAAAAGCATTTTAGTGGTTTATAAAGATTCCAGCAGCACTCTGGGAAAGCGCAGCCTCCCGTTCCAGGCACCGTGTTCAGCACAGGAATATCCTGGCTCTCGACCTGCAGGTCGAGAGGTACCATAAATTTTTCTGGTGATAGTGTGTGGCAGGCCAGCATGCAAAACTTTTCCTGCTGCTTTACAATTTGAATCATGTTTTTATCACACCAGCAGATAATCATCTCTCTCGTGTTCCAGAAGCGAAGCTCATGTGGATGTGTTTGAGAAGCCTGAAAAGAAATATATTCACATGTGTTTGCCAGTGTTGTTGAACACATGGTGTGTCTCAGAGCCTCTGGATTTCACTCTCTTGCAAACTGGCCACTCTTAAAGGCTCAGAAGTACAACTTTAGTCCAAATGCTGCAGTTTCATACCCCTTCCACAGCAGACACTAATGCCATCCCCTAAATGATGAATTAGAGATGAATGGAGATGAGTTAGAAATGAATAATAAATTGGAAAGCATGGATAATCCTCGAGATTTTCTCTTGAGGAGACTTTAAACCTATTTGGCTACAGGCAAATAGATGTTTCTAATCCCAGTTGCTGTGTAGAATTTGCATCCTTGTTCTGGTGGCAGGGTCAAAATGCTGGGTGGCATCTTTGGGTGACCTGGTGGCAGCAGCTTGTCTTTAGATACTGAGACTGGGATTAGAGAGGTTCAATTATTTTATAATCTTATCTAGGAGTGTGCTTAATAACCCTTTCCATGCAGAGATTTTCCCTCGTATCCAATCTAAACCTCTCCTGGTGCAATTTAAGGCCGTTTCCTTCTGTCCTGTCTCTTGTTCCCTGGGAGCAGAGTCTGACCCCCACCTGGCTCCAACCTTCTGCCAGGGAGCTGTGTTCAGCCAAATCATTTATCATCTTTCTAAACCTGTCTTGGCCTTCAGTGGTTGTGTGGGAGTTATTTTTTGACTCCAGCAGGTACTTGGAGGTGAAATCTGTGGCCCAGCTGTTTGGGCTTGGACTGGGGCTGTGCTTCAGCTCCGACCGTGCAGGTCTGGCCTCCCAGAATCCAACATCCAAACGAATAAAAACAGGGATAATAAAACAGGAAAAAGGCTAGCTGAGAGAGAAAAGCAGCTTTGGAAGGGCTAGGGTGAATCTCTGCTCTCCTGAGAGGTAAATAAAAGGTACAATCATGTTTTCTCATCTCTCTCATCCCCTCCTCAGCCTCAAAAGATGACAAACCTGGTGGTTGCCTGAGCGTTTCCCACCTTGGATCCATCAGCTTTTGGGATGGTTTGGAGGGACTCCAAGTGTCTTCATCCCTCTTGATGGCTGCTGTGAGGGTCCTTGTGGGACCTCATGTCCCTCAGCCAGGGCTGCAGGGGAACTGTTGGTGATACATGTGCAAAAGCAGCGCTGCAGGTGCATGTTCCACAGCAGTGACACATCTCCTGATCCACCCAGGAAAGGCTGTGGAGGCACCTGAGTATCTGATACTGCTTCTTGTGTCCAGGTTTTATCCATGACATCACGAAGGATTTACTCCTCACTCTCCTTAAAATGTTTTAGAGCAACTTCAGTGCCTGTGCAGAGGTATTTGCCTCTTTTTTTTCCCCAGGATATTCTGTGGGGGTTGTTCGAGTTTATGTAACTTCCCATATGTTGCCCTCTTCTTGTAGAAACTTGAAGATAAATTGTGAAATGCAGGGAGCTGCTTTAAAAGGATACATCCTCAGCTGGAGCTCGGCCTGTTTGCAGCCAGAAAAGGGGAACCTGGGAGCCCTCTGTCCCTGTTTTCTCTCTGGCACAGCTGAGTGAGCAGCATGGGATGGAGCACCTGACGCTGCCCCGCTGCCCAGCGCTGGGATGCTGCTGCAGGAGGAGCCTGTGGTGAGCTGGCAGCAGGCTCTGGAGCAGGCACGTGCTGTGAGGGTGGTGGTTTCTCCATGGAGGGGCTGCAGCCCCAGCATCATCCCCTGCAAGCTTCTCTTTGCAAAGCTGCTGCATTCCCTGCAGTGCCCCTCTGCCCAGCAGAGAGGGTGTTTTAGGTGCAGCTTTAGGTCAGTGTTTATTGGACCACTTTGCTGGGCCTGATCTTGCCAGGTGCTGCTTGGTCTGCATTCCCATGTGTATCATGGAATTGTTTGGCTTGGAAAAGCCCTCTGTGATCACTGAGTCCAACCCTTCCCCCAGCACTGCCAAGGCCACCACTCACCCATGTCCCCAAGTGCCACGTCCACACGGCTTTTAAATCCCTCCAGGGATGGGGGCTCCACCACTGCCCTGGGCAGCCTGTTCCAATGCCTGACTGCCCTTTCCATGAAGAAATTTTCCCAGTATCCAATCTGACCCTCCCCTGGCCCAGCCTGAGGCCGTTCCCTCTCCTCCTGTCCCTGTTCCCTGGGAGCAGAGCCCGACCCCCCCGGCTGTCCCCTCCTGTCAGGAGTTGTGCAGAGCCACAAGGTCCCCCCTGAGCCTCCTTTTCTCCAGGCTGAGCCCTTTCCCAGCTCCCTCAGCTGCTCCTGGGGCTCCAGCCCCTTCCCCAGCTCCGTTGCCAAAATCAAGGGGGTCTGAGGGCGCTCAGAGTCTTGCAGATCCACATTTATTGGCTCCTGTGGAACACAAGCTCAGCATCTGGTAGAAGATTCGTGGCTCTTGTTCTCTGCAAACTTGAACAAAGCCCTTCACTCATCACCCAGGTCATTTCTGCTTATCATTTTTGAAAATGGTTCGGTCCCAAGTGCAAGAGGAATTGTAGGCAGGATGCTGGCAGAGCTTGGAGCCTGCCTTCCACTGGGGAATTACACTGTGTGTAATTAAGGTCTCCAAAAAAAACCCCTTTCCAACCCCCCTGGAGCAAAGCCACTGAACAAACCCCTGTTTTGAAATTCAATGCTGAGAAACTGATTTTGTCCTCTGACAATTGCTCTTGTTTGACCGGTGGACAGAGAACGAGGAACTCTGTGCACAAGTGGATGGGAAAGGTGGAAAGTCCTGAGGGGAAAAAGTGCTTCAGGGATGAGCCACACCAGGTCTGATGATAACTGGCTGGAAACTTCAGCCAGGGCTCCTGGGCAGCCAGGCAGCCTCAGCAGTGCCAGGAAAACTGAGCTCCCCCACATCCAAACCCAGGAATTGACCCATTCACTGGGTTTTTTTTTGAAGTTACGGCAAGATCATGAGTGTCTTTAGGAAGCCAGGAACTTTGCAGTTGCTCAATACTCGCTCAGCTGCTTTGGCATGGGTTATTTGGAATGGTTTTATTTCTGTAGGATGGTTTCAGAGTTCCCAGTGTGGGATCTTTGGAGATGAGTGTGTTTAGCTGCTGTGGAAAGAGGTCCTTGAGAGGTGGGGCCTGGCTTGGTGACTGTGGCTTCATTGGAGGTGACATGACAGCAACCTCTGGGCAGCACAGCAGGCTAGAACACCAGTCTTGGAGTTTAATCAGATTAAACTGTCTCTGCTGCACAAAACAAGTTCCAGCCTTTTGCTGCCCAGAATGCCAGAGTTTCATAGAATCATTGAATCATGGAATGGTTTGGGTTGGAAGGGACCCTAAAGACCATCTGGTTCCAACCCCTGCCATGGGCAGGGACACCTTCCACTAGCCCAGGTTGCTCCAAGCCCTGTCCAACCTGGCCTTGGACACTTGCAGGGATCCAGGGGCAGCCACAGCTGCTCTTGTGTTTGAAGGGTGCAAACCTCACCGGCTACAATTTGGCTCAGTTTGGGAGAGAATCTTTAAAGTTGTGTTTTGAAGCTTTTAAGGATTCATCCTCTTAGGGAACTCATGATGCTGTGTGTGTGCAGGGGGATTTCATTTTGGGCTGCTCAGTGCCCCACAGGCCAAGAAAAGTGGCGTGGATTTAAAGGAATTTGAGCTCCTGAAGCCCTAAAATTCCACCCAGCTGTGCCAAAGGTATCACTGCCCAGCTGAGATTGCTGCTTTATATTTAATAGTGAATTCTCCCTCCCCTGCTGCTTCATTAAGGCAGTGGAGTTGCAGAAATGTCAGTAATTAACTAATGAAGGGCACAGGTGGTAGTGCAGTAACAGCTTCCATGGGTGCACTGCTGTTCCAGGCTTTTCAATCCAGCATGGAAAGGTCACCTGTGCCATGCTCATCATGGCTGTGACTGGTCCCTTCATACATCCAACGCTTTCTCTGCCACTTCAGCTGCTTCCAGCCCCTTGGATGGTGGTGGCAGTGCATTCCATGTCCCCCTCCAAAATGGGATTTCAGGCAGGCTCTCAGCCCTGCCATCAGACCCCAAGCCCAGGGGTAGGAACAGGATTGCCACTTCCACTTTTTTTTTTTTTCCATTTTGCCTGTTACAGGAATTGTTGCTGACCTCTTCAAGCATTCCTTGAGCTTTGTCTTCTCTGGCAGGACTGGGCTGTTGGCACAGGGCATTTCCAGGAGGATTGTTTTGCTGTGGAGGTGACAAATGGCAGCTCAGCTCCTTTGGGATGCTGTGACCACTTCCCAAGGGAGCACCTGGAATGCAGAGCTCAGGCCTCCGTGTCTCTCCCTGTCCTTATGGAAATCCTTATTTAAGGTCCTGCAGGCTCTGCCCTGGGGTGATTCAGAGTTCAGACACTGGATTAGTGAATTTTGGTGGGTTTTTTGGAGAACCAATCCTGTGTCAAGGCTTGGGAGGCCTCTGACAGGTGCTGTGGTACAAACCCACCTTTGGACTTGGGCTACCGAGTTCCATTGGTGGACCAGCTCTCAGGTAACAGTGGCTTTTGCCAAAGACAGGATGGTATTTTGTGTCCTTCCTGTAGGAAGCTCTTGCAGTGACCCTCTTGTGGCTCTTCAGCCAGTTCTGAAACATCTCTGGCGACCCCAGTTTGCCTGTGGTTGCTTGATGTGCAGTTCCAAATGACCCTGTCAAACTGTGGTGTTGGATGTTACGTTCGAATAAATTTTTCTCGTTGCTGATGGTTTTACTTCATATATATTTTAGAAGCTGGGCCCTGATTTTACTTTGTAACAATGAAAACATTGAATAAAACACTCCAAAGCTTTCAAAGCATTTGAACTACATTCTCCCCTCAGACATTCTCAAGTCATTTCCATCCTGGATCTGGCCCCAGATATCTGCTCTGAGCTGTGCCCAGGTTGCAGAGCTCCTTGGATCTATCTCCAGAGACAAACAAGAAGGCCTGGGGAACATTGGGAATGATGATTTGGGGGAGAAGAACTGAAAATAAATGTGGTGGTTAAATCTGTTCATGCTACTAAGAGCCACTTGAATTTATTTTTGGGACCAATTTTGGTCCATCCTATTCTGGAGCTAAATTCATTACTTACATTTTGGATTATCTCCTCCTTCCCTCTTGGCCTTCAGCTGCCAAACCCTCCCTTCTCCCCCCGTGCCCTGGCACACAGAACTGCAGCATCCTGAGCTCCAGCACTGCAGATGTGCCAGATGGAGACACTGAGCTTGTGCAGGTCTCAATTTTGGAAGCAACAAAAAGATGATGACTTGAGAAAAACCTTCTTGTTTGTACTGAATTTTGTCAGAGCCCAGCGATGTTGAACAGGCACCTCGGAAGCTTCGTGCCAGGGGGCTCCCAAGTGTTGCTGCTGTTCATGGAACGGTTTGGGTTGGAAAGACCTTAAAGAGCATCTATTCCAACCAGCAGGGACACCTTCCACTAGACCAGGTTGCTCCAAGCCCCATCCAACCTGACCATAAAGCCACAAACATCCTCTGCTTTTGAAAACCTGTCCCCTAAATGGTCTTTGTGGACAAAATCACACTTACACCAAACACTTGTCCACTTAATTCTCACATCTGTTATTTTTCTTTCCTCTGGGTAGGGTTGTTTTTAGCAGCTTCGAGTGCGAAGATGTCTATTTGTTGTTTCCTGGCTGCAGAGTTGAAACTCTTTAATTTTCCTGTCTTCTGTGAGCTCTCTTCCATGAACCTTCCTTCACTCGCCACCCTCCTCCCATTTATCAAAGCCTGCCTTGCTCACAGATTTGGTGCCGGATGAGGGGCTGGGGTTATTCCCATTGTGTCACACCAGGCTGCCTGCTGTCCCCAGGGAAAAGGGAATAGCTGTGAAATGGAAGGAGGAGTCGGTGCTTCACACTTGCTGAGAAATGCTGGCTTTTGAAATGCCCTAAGCCCAAAGTCTCTTGCTTGGAGAACAGGTCTGATGTGCCTAGTGATGCTCACCACTTCCCACTCCAGTTCCCTATTGCTTGGCCCAAAAGGGATTTGTTCCCTCAGAAATGGGGCTCATTCAGCCCACTTTAGGTAGTGGACAGCTGAGGAAGCAACACTTGAATTTTTCCTAGAATAAAACGTCCTGCAGGGACTTCCATGTTTAATAATAATCTGTGAAACCTTGTGATCTCTGATTTCAAGTGCTGTGAGCTGGACTCAGTGGTTTAGTCACAAAATCACTGAATGGTTTGGGTTGGAAGGGACCTTTAAAGACCATCCCATTCCAACCCCCTGCCGTGAGCAGGGACACCTTCCACTAGACCAGAGTGCTCCAAGCCCCATTCAGCCTGGCCTTGGACACTTCCAGGGATGGGACAGCCTGGACAACCTGTGCCAGTGCTTACCACCCTCACAGGGAATAATTTCTGCCTAATATGCAATCCAGACTCTTTCAATCCTGTCTTCCAACCTTCCTTTCACCTTAGTGTCAGCTGTGCCTCTTTCACCGTTTACGTCTGCATTTAATATTCCCACTTCCTGCTTATTAATTGGGGAGGTCAAGCCCTGTCTTGTCCAAATTGGGTGTTCTCTGTGGCCCTGGTGCAGCAGCACTGGCCCCTCCATTAGTCCCTGGCTGAGCAGGGAGTGCTGCTGGCCCGGTCCCGAAAGGAAATGAAGGTGCAAAGAGCTGACAAGTTGTTTCATGGCGGGGGTGAGCTGATGTAAGATGGAGCTGGTGTTGTTTTGGAGAGTTGATTTTTCTGTTCCCCCCTTTCTGCACGTGTTGGACCACGTCTGGTGGTGAGCAAGGCAGCTCAGCTTGCTTACCTTGGCGTGAGCGCCGTGCTCCGGCGCAGCACCCTGGCCTGGCCAGCGTTTTGGCAGGTTGGCAAACGAGCTGTGTCCCACTGTGGCTGACAGAGAGCCTGGCACAGGTGGTTCTAGGAGTGCTTGGGGTGGGAGGTGAGGAAAAGGGAGCTCTCACCTGGTGGCAGTGGCCTGTGTGATCATGCAGCACAGAATTCCCAGCTCTGTTGGGTGCCCTGCGTGCCTGACTCCTGCCTCTGGTTAGGCTGAAAGGAAAATGTGGGAACCAGATGTGGCCCACCAACACTATCTTGTTTAACACCCTATCTCCAGATGTTTCTAGCTTGTAGTGCTAATTTCCACTTGCAGTTATCCAAGAGACAAATCCAGGATGCTTGCTGCCTTTAGAAAGAGGAGTCCAACTGACCTGAATGTTATCTCTTGCTTTGCTCAATCCCACATCTCTTGCACCCAGCTAGGACAAGCCTGCCCATCTCCAAACTGTCCCTTCCATCTCAGAATCATCTTACAGTGAATTGTTTTCTTCATCATCTGGGTAAGAGGATTGAACAGCAAGAAGAATCGGATTTTTGCCCAGGAAATTTTGTACTTTGCAAGGGCATTTCATCACATCCTTTTTTGAAGGCTGTAGGAACAGCTCTCTCCAAGGGATGCTCTTCCCTTGGGACTGCACATGCTTTTCTTAAAGTACACCAGCACGTGACCACATGGAAGGACTCGCAGGAATGTTCCTAACTCCCTTTGAAAGGCAAGCTGTTCTTTCAGCCTCTTGCAGAATCACTCTGACAGGAGATGCTGCAATCAGGCTGCAGAGGTAATTGCATTTGTAATGTGAAAGACAGAACAGGGTCTACAATTCTCATCCTCCACAGGCTCTGCAGGGACTCGAGGTAGTCAAAAAAAAAAAAACCCAAACCAACAGACCCAGCCATTGCTTCTGCCATTTGTGATTGGTCTGGGCAAAATACTAGGAAACAACATACTCAAGGGGACAAGATGATCTCATACAGCTGACTTTAAAGCGACATGCCCCCGTGGAAACTTGTTTCCGTGCCTATTCCAGAGCACTGGCTGCTGCCCGGATCTCCCCTGCCCCCCCTGGCCCAGCTCAGCTTAGTCAGCAAGTTCTAGTTCAACTTCTGCCTTTTATTTTGTGCCTGTACCTGAGTTAGCTCCATTCCTCAGTAACCAGCTCCTTGTCAGAGGAAAGGCTTCCAGGATGCTGCCAGCAACTCATTGTCCATTTCCTGAGGAGAACTGCTTGCTTTTAAGTAGTTTGCCTGAAATCTTGAGTATTCCAGTGCAGCTAAGGCTTCCTGTGTTGGTTGGCTTTCTTGGGATGAAGTTCCAGCCACCCACATGAGCTGTCTGCATTTAGTTCTGAGTGTGGAGAACAAATCTCTGCTGTAGGGTTTCGCCATCGCCATCCTGTTCCTCTGACATTGCGATATGTGACCGTCCTTGGTGTGGCAACTGATTTACAAGCAGTAGCTCCCCACTGTTTATTGCTGTTGGATTTTGAGGGGTGTGGAGACAGGAGCTGGGCTGGAGCAAGCTACAGGGGTTGGACGTAGCAGTGTTGAAGTCACATTTGGAGCCCGGCAGCTTGGGTGAGGGATGCTTCTGCCATGGCACATCCTCCCTGGTCCTTCCTCAAGTGCAGATCAGACCTTTGTGATGTTCACAGCTCCTGAGTATGAAGGCAGTGGAAGCATTTTGGCATCCCAGGTGGAGATGAGCTTGTTTGCATCCAGGTTCCTCAAGGTTTTCCTCTAATAAAGCCTTGGTGTTCCCTGTTTGGCCGGCTGGAACGCCAGGCTGGTTTCTTTCTTCTGTGTCACCAGAGGTGTGGTGTGGACTTTCCCAACAGAACATTGCTCATTCAGTCCCATTTTTTGAAAAAGATTGGAACAGATTATCTTTTCAGGGCCTCACTCTTGCTGGTTTCTCAGGAGCAGGTGCCAGCAGCTGATGTGGCCATGAATGAAGTGATACAGGAGAAGCTTATCCAGAACTCTGACTGTAACTTCCTCTCTGCCTCTGAAGGCTTTACCCTCTCTGAAAGCTTTCCATTTTCATTAAATCCACCCATAGCAATGAAACCTGAAAAAACCATGAACTCCCACCTCCAGCAGGCTGGCTGGTGTTGGTGTTGTTTGGGTTTTTAACTGGGGAGAATGAGTCAGCCTGTCCTCAGAAAGCACCAGGACTATCTGCACCGCTTGACCACCAGTTTCCTGTTGCTCCCTTTTGTTTCTCTCTTTTTTTTTCTTTTGTTGAAGCTTTTAGGGTCTGGCTGCAAATTTGTGAGAGTTTCTGGATGTTTCCCACTACTGTGTGTGTCTTCTCTGCTTATTTTTTTCAAAAGGAACATCAGAAAGATGCAGAGATCAAGACCTTGTAGGAACCTCAACTTCTAGAATCATAACTCTAGCTGCTGGCCTTAGGGAGCTGTCAGATCCTCAAATAAATCTTTATAAATCAGCATTTACCCTGTAGAAATTCACACAACTTGATTGCGGAGCTGCTCAAAGCAGAGCAGAACAAAACACATTAACTATTCTGGGGTAAAGCTTTAATGGTAGGTTAGGTCACAGAGAACTGATGGCCATGAAGTCATGGCAAAATCATACCAAGCTCTAGTGTTTGGTCTCTGGGATATGGCCTTGGTGTCCCAGACCACGCTTTGCATGCCGGGCACTCAGATTTTTTATTGTTCATCCCTTTTTCCTAAAGAAAGGAACGCAAGGATGTGCAGGAATGCCAGAGCAGAGCTTGTGTGCTGGGATGCTGAAGGCACATCTTTGTCTTGTCAGCATGTGGGAATATCTGCATGGAAACTGGTGCTTTTGGGGATGGGAACCATCCTGACTGAAGCTGGAGCAGATGGGACGCACAGCCTGAACCAGCCCGTCTCGTTTATGCTTTATTAATTAGACATGTTATCAGAGTCATCTGTGTTTTCTTCCTTTTTCCCCTTTCCAAACCAGTTCTGCTGCTTTGCTGCCCGCAGAGCCTCTGATGAGGAGCCCAGTTTGAATCCCTGAGAGTTGCATGGCAGCAACTTGTTCACTGTGGTGTGTGTTAGCGCTGTAAAAGCTTTGGGGAGAGAACTCAGAGGAGTTCTGTGAGCTCTGGGGATCAGAATTTTGGGAGTTGATGGTGCTGTCCTGGTAGCACATCTTCCCCCTGTGTACTGTCAGCGTTTGTAAGAATTTCCACCACATGTGTTAATCACGGAACCACAGAATGGTTTGAGTTGGAAGGGACCTTAAATATCAACTTGTCCCAAACCCTGCTATGGACAGGGACACCTTCCACTATCCCAGGTTGTTCCAAGCCCCATCCAGCCTGGCCTTGGGCACTTCCAGGGATTCAGGGGCAGCCACAGCTTCTCTGGGAAAGCCGTGCTGCTGCTTTCTGTAGGATGCTTCAAAACTGACATGGATCAGGAAGGTGACTGGATAAACTGATAGAAGGATAAAGATCCCTGGGTAGAAACAGTCCATGCTGAAGACTGGGAAATATTCTGGGGAGAAAATGGTATGGACTGGTGTGGGTCTGACCGTGCTCCTAGACCTGCTGCTGATTGCTGTTGGAGGTACTGAATTAGGCAGATCTCAGATGGGGTCTGTTGTGCCTGACGGGATAGTGTCAGGCTGTCCCTCTGCACACTCAGTTTTAAAATTTTACTGAAAGAGAGAAAAGCTTTTTCAAGTTCTGGGGTAGGAGCCAGGAGTAGGGATTTTCTCAGCTTTCCCTTTGAACCTTTATCTCCCAGCAGGTTAGCATCTGAATCCTCAATGTCAGTGCCCTTTATCTGTATGTAAAGGTAAAGTGAGTCGTAAAATCCTTTGAGTGAACCCCTTATAGTCTGAAGCTGCTCCAGTGGAGGTTCAGGTTGGTCATTAGGAGGAAATTCCTCATAGAAAAGGTGTTAAAACACTGGACTGGACTGCCTAGGGAGGTGGTGGAGTCCCTATCCCTGGAGGTGCTTAAGGAAAGACCGGAAGGGGCACTCAGTGCTCTGGTCTGGTTGACAGGGTGGTGATGGGTCACAGATCGGACTCAATTATCTTGGAGGTCCTTTAGGGCCTGGGTGACTGTGTGTGTGCCCATCTCTGAGGTGGGAGATGGTGAAATAGGAGTTGGATTCAATGATCCCTGACTGGGTCCCTTTGAGCTGTGGATATTCTGTGATTCTCTGAAACCCCATAAAGCCAACCTGAGTGTCCTTTCTGACACCTGGGTCTATTTTATGGCCAGCATTTGGCGAGGTGAAGGGAAGACCTATGGATTTGCTTTGCCTGATGCCCTTCCAGGGCAAATTCCCACTCGCTGAAGGAGCAGCAGGATCATCCCTGCACACACAGCAGGGAAATGACTTTTAACAATGGGCTGGCTTGGACACTGCCCAGATCCCTTCTCTTACAGCGGGACAAGATGATGACCATGTCCAGGCTCTTCCCTGGCACACACGCTCAGAATATGTTATCCTTGAAGTCCTTTTCCCAGGCGTGGCGTGCCTTTGTGCAGGCACAGCATGTACCCTGCTAATAGGATGCTGGTGTCTTCTATCAGCGAGTTAATTGGGTCCCTGGGTGCTGGGATATTTCCTGCTGCTGCATCCTCTTCCCGGAGCTACTCCTCCACCTCGGGAACTTCCCTGCTGATGAAGATGCGATGCTGAGCTCTCTGCAGTGCCCGGAGCCAGCGGAGGTTAAATCCCAGATAAAGCTTTGGGATTGCTCGCAGCCCTGGGGGGAGGGATGCACACACTGAGAGGGATTTTAATTGTGTTGTGTTTATCGAGCTGGCTGTAAACACAGCAGGAGGTTACTGCTTCTCCAGAGCCTGGGAGCCAAAGGTGCATCGATCCCAGGGAGCTGTGGGACCCAGGTACACGCTGGTGGAGATCTCAGCTGGGTTTTTTCCAGCTGAGGATGAAATTTCTCTATGTCCCGCGCTTCCTCCTCAACTCGTGTGGAGCTGTAACGATTTTATAACCCAACTTTGTCAGCTGATTCCTCCCCAAAGCAAGAAGCCCTGTTGCTAGGAGTGGGATGGGAGGGGGGGGAAGAAAACCTCAGGGATACTCATCTTCAGCGGTCCAACACTGCAGATAACATTGAGTCACTGCTGAAAGCCTCAAAGCAAAACAGATGTTCAGTTTCTAGTGACTGAGTAAGTATTAAAGGTACCAGATGAGCAAAGTTTTAACTGAGGTATTTAATTTGTGGTTGGCAGCTGAGACAAAGCATGAGCAAACAAGGTGCAATGCAGAAATGGTCTCCCTCCTGTCTTACACATGCCGGTGTGTTTTCATAAAACTTCTTTTGTTCCATTTTCCCCCCATTTTTAAAATATGTCTTTCCGGCTTGACTCATTCCGTCTGTAGTTGTAACCTTTAGTTCTGGATGGGAAGGCAATTATTTTGTGAGACATGAGACCAGTGGCAGGGTGAGTGGGCTCTTGCTGCCTCTGTCATCTCCTTGTTTGACAAGTCACTTCTCCAGGAGTAGCTTGGGTCTCTGAAGTTGGGGATAATTACAAGTGTTGTCAAAAATAAGGAAACTGGACTTAATGGTGCATCTGCTCAGCCTGACTTCTGAATTCATGAATGAGTAGAAAACTTGGAATGTGGCTGTCATGCAGCTGTTAGCCTTCGAGCAAGAGACAATTTTTGATGACTATATTCTTAAAAAAAAAAAAAATTAGGATGAGGACTGTGATCCCAGGATTCTTGGGCAGCCAGCACTGGGAGCTGCTGCTGGTGGAGGTGTGGGGTTCCCATTGCTTTGATCCCTGGTGAGAAACCTGCAGCACTGTCTGGCTGTGTGGAACAGAGATGCTGAATCCCTCCTTGCCACTCAAACCTGAGCAGGTGATAACATGAAAGGGGAGGAATTGTGTCCTGTCCCTCTTCTCAGCATCGTGGGAGTGCTTGTGGATTCCTCAGGTCCAATGAATACCTAATGTAAAACACATGAAAACCCTGAGAAAGAGGACGCTGACCAGAACTTCCCTCCTTGGTAAGTCCATAAATCAGCTCACTCTGTACTTTCTGGAGGAGTGACTCTCATTTTGGCTGCTCAGCACCACGGGAAGGACAGAATAGACTTTGGGTTGCTTTCCCTGGGGTGTGGGAGGTGGATTTGTGCTGCTAAGCCCACGTGGGAGCTGAAGCCAAGGCTCCATCCCGCCAGTCCTGCAGGATTTCGGGTTTTTTTGGCAAGTTCTAGATGGTTTCTATTAAGAAAAAGGCTTTTTGGATCTCTTCTGAGGGTGCCTCCCTTTGGAGGCTTTCTCAGGAGCCCATGTGCTGAGCACTTAATCTTTCACCCCACTTAGGGGAAGAGGGACAGACACCAAATCCTGTTGGCACCTTATTTCACTTAATTCTCTCATTTAATTGTTCTTCCTTCGGCTTTTAAGAGAGTCCCTGCCAAAATCAAGAAGCTAAAAATTAAAGTAATTATTGTGGTGATGGAAGCAATCAAAGAGGCCACCAGACTCCTGGTCTGTGTGCTGTGGAGGAAGGAGCAGACTGGGATTGAGCTCATCTCCTGGGACACGCTGAGCTCCAAGAGTTAATTTTGTTCCCGACTTCTCTGTCCATGAGTAATCCATTTGTGCTGGGAGGAAATGGCAAGTTCTTGCAGTGAGGACAGGCTTCAGTGCTGGAGAAAATGATGCCTATTTATCATATGATGCTCTCTGTGCCTTTTTTTATTTGTCCTTCATCTGAACTGAGCTCTTTGGTGATGAGCTTCCCTGTCTGACCGCAGATTTTGTAGAGGCCTACAAGAGTTTTTCCTTCCCGCATTTGCTGTTTCCCTGCAATTCCTCACAAGTTTGTGCTGGGCCCACCCAGCTGGGAAGGAGCTGGACAGGAAAGGACCTGGGGGTCCTGCTGGACATCAAGTTCACCCTGAGGTAGCAAAGTGCCCAAAAAGGACAATGGTGGCCTGGGCTGTGTGAGACAAAACACTTCCAGCAGGTCCAGGGAGGGGATCCTGCCCCTCGGCTCAGCACTGCTGAGGCCACACCTGGAGCACTGGGTCCAGCTCTGCCTCCCCAGGACAAGAGGGACATGGACAGACTGGGGAGAGCCCAGTGAGGGGGCTGGAGCATCTCTGCTCCCAGGAAGGGCTGGGAGAGCTGGGACTGCTCAGCCTGGAGAGGAGAAGGCTCCGGGGGCCTCATCCCTGTCCATCAACACCTGCAGGGAGGGTGCAGAGAGAACAGAGCCAGGCTCTTGGCAGTGGTGGCCAGGGACAGGACAAGGGGCCACGGGCACACACTGACCACAGGAGGGTCCCTCTGGACATCAGGGAACACGTTTTGGCTGTGGGGGTGACTGAGCACGGGCACAGGTTGTCCAGGGAGGTTGTGGAGTGTCCATCTTTGGGAATATCCAGCATTTATCTGTCTACAGTCATGGGCAGCTGGCTCTGTGTGACTCTGCTGAGCAGGGAGTTGGACCAGACAATCTCCAGAAGCTTCTTCCCACCTCCACCACTCTGAGACACAGCTCAAGGTGCTCAGGAGATGCAGGGCTGGGCTGAGCCCTCTGCAGGGGTGTGACTTGTGCACAAATGCAGCTGCATTTGGCATCGAACAGCACTGTGTGATCACATCTCCTTTGCTGTAAGAATGTAAAATGGCTTAATAATTCTTCTCCTGCTGTTTTGGATTAATTTCTATCTTTATGCTGTGTGTTTTCTTTGCTTGCTTCCTCCTTTCACCTTCCCAGCTGTCTCCTCAGAGCAAACTTCCGTGACTCTTATTGTTCTGCTTGTTTTCATTCTCCTTCTTGGATAAATGTTTGGTGGGTTTTTTTTTTTTTTAAGTGTGGTTTCCTAAAGCTCTACAAAATGCTCTTTCCTTGCTGCATTTTAAAGTATTAGTTGCAGAAGAAAGGGCAAGGAGTCTTAATTCAGGTGCATGTCTTCCTTTATCTGCTTTTCTTTTAAAAAATGACTAAAGCCACTGATAAATAATGCTAATTTTTGCTGCCATCTGTGAATGCAGGACCAAGCTGTTTCAGAGCAGCATTTTTAGTGCTCTGTCTGTTCGGGGGAGGAGTGGGGGGGGAAGGAAAAAGGCTCTTTGCTTTAGCAGCTATTGCCTATCTCCCACAAGTTGTAGTCTGTGCTCCCATCTACCACTAAAACCCAAAGCAAACAAAGATTCGTGCAGAGACAGGAAACCTTTTGGGTGTAATTGCTGGGAGGTCTTTGCTTCCACGATTTTTGGGTTCACCCAGAAAGGCAGCCGAGCAGGGCTGCGGTTCACTGGGGTGCATTTATGATGAGCTCTCACTGGGCTTTAATTGGACGTTTTTGGCAGCTCTGGGAGTTTCAAACACCCTCAGCAAGAGTCTCCTGGCCACGCTGAGTGAAAATGTCCCAGGGAGGGAGGGAGGGAGGGAAGGGCTGGTGCGTAGTGGAGGCACAGCTGAGCTACGCCCTGCCGACAGCCCTGCCTCCAGGCTCCTTTATTTTGGCCTGGAGCCTTGGTTTACATAATCCTGACCTGATCCCTCATCCTCTGCATGGATCAGCCTTAGAAGACCCTCCAGTTTGACCAGATCAAACTGGGAAGCAGGTCTCTCCCATCATCTGAGCCAAGAAGTGCTGGTGTTGATGGAATCAGGTGGCTTTGGCTGTATCAGAAGACCTCACAGGTGCCATGACTTGATTTTTGGGCTCTTTTGGAGGCTGAAAAAAAGAAATCAAACCTTGAACATGGTCTGGAGAACTATGGAACAGGTCTGGCTCCTGGAGCCTGTGTACTGAATAGGTGCAACCCTATATGGGGGAGGTCTCACCTGCAGAGTCCAGGTGGCTTTTTCTCATGTGTTTATCTCTGGGTGGTGTGAGTTTCCCACACCAGAACTGGACTGTGATTTAGGACCAGTTTCCCACACCAGAACTGGACTGTGATTTAGGACCAGTTTCCCACACCAGAACTGGACTGTGATTTAGGACCAGTTTCCCACACCAGAATTGGGCTGTGATTTAGGACCAGTTTCCCACACCAGAATTGGGCTGTGATTTAGGACCAGTTTCCCACACCAGAACTGGACTGTGATTTAGGACCAGTTTCCCAAACCAGAATTGGGCTGTGGTTTTAGGACCAGTTTCCCAAACCAGAACTGGACTGTGATTTAGGACCAGTTTCCCACACCAGAACTGGACTGTGATTTAGGACCAGTTTCCCAAACCAGAATTGGATAGTGATTTAGGATCAGGTCTTTAGGGAAGCTTGTCAGGATGGTGATGTGTAATAGCATAATAAAACCCTAACTGCTTCACTTTAATGTGTCAAATGACTCATTTACAGTGTCATCTGGGAGAGATGAGGCTCTATGAGATAAGTAAGACTTGCATAGGGAGGGAATATTGAGTAATGGACCCACAGCTATAATTGGAGGAGGAATAGATTTTCCATTTCAGATCTGAGGAAGTGGTTTATCTGCCCAGTCTGTAAGTGGATGATTCTTCTCTCAACTTCCTCCACATATTCCCTACTTCCTCTGTGTTATATTCCTGTTATTTATAACTGCTGCATTGAATCCTAGAGGCACACGCTGCCTGCATTTCTGTATTATATAGAAGTTGAGGTCCAACAGGTGGGTGGATAGTCTTGACCTTCTGGGAGCAAAGAGTTGATATGGAAGCAGGGAAAACATTTATGTCCCTATAACTAACCCCCTTTTCTCTATATTTATCATGTCTGAATATAGAGCAGCCCTGTCCATCTCTTCCCATCCCATAGGAAGCCAGGGAAGTGGCAGACAGACATACAAAGGATTGTTATATTTGATCAGGCTTGGAAATGGGCTGGAGATAAAGCCCTTGGTGTTTACCGGACCATTAAACATTTATTATCATCTCTCCAGCGTGCTGGTGGTGCTGTAAATAACAACTCTGACGAGAGTGGGGTCAGCAGTTGCCTTTTGCACCGATGTTTGTAAATGCAGAAGCAGGTCCTGTGATTTTTAAGAGCTTGGCTGGGGGGAGCAGTTGCCCAGATGCCATGGAGAAAAGGGGCAGATGAGCCAGCAGGCCAGAGCTCCTCTTTATCACAAGGAAACGCTGAAATCTTAGGAAGTGGGAGAATTTAAACAACAATGAAAAAAAGATTAGGGCCAGAGTTAGGAGTTAATTTATCCCTGCCCTTCCTAACCAAAGTACTTAATGCACTCGGATCAGAACAGCTTTTGGATCTGGATTTAATTAGGTGGAAGGAGGGTTTGGGCCTCTCTCTCCCCCAGCTCAGCCACGCTCCATGAGGCATTTCCATCATCAGACTTTTATTTCCCTTTCCCCCCCTTCCAAGGTTTTTGCAGGGAGGGGAGAAGCGTCGCCGCAGGGCTGGAACTCGGCTCGTGGGGCCTGAGCTGCAGCACCTGGTCGGATGATGGGGCTTTTGAAAGGGGGAATATGAAGGGATTACTCTGTTGCTGGGAGGCCACAGCCTGGTGATTCCTACCATAGGCAATCCCTCTGAAGTCCATGAGATTGGAAAGCGTGCAAATCAGTATGGAATTCAGCGTTTTCCTGGAAAAGTGTGGGGGGATATTTGTTTTACTTGCATATAAATTACTTCTAATAAGGCTCCATAGACGTGACTGATCCTTCTCATCACACCGTTGCTCCTTCCAGTCCCAGAGTCGCTCTCGCTGCCCTCTCATTTTTAAATAATTTTGCAAAAAAAAAAGCCTCCTGCGTGGGAATTCTCTGTGGTTGTGAAGCGTTGCTGGGAATGACTCAGGCGGGAGCGAGTCCTCGTGCGCTTGGGACCTGCAGTGTGAACGGAGAAAGGAGACAGGCTTGTTTTCACACTCTCTCATTTTGTGTCTCTGACATGCTTCTGTTCCACCATTCAAATGTCATCAGGCTGAGGGATAATTAGAGGGAGCCTGTTTTGCTGCAGAGCCGGATTGGGAATCCACACTGCCGTGAGCAGGCTGGGTTATTTCTCGGGGAATGCAGAGTGGTGGAGTGCGTGTCCAGGGAGCACTGCTGCACCACCAGGGAGAAGATGCTCTGCTGCTCCTTCCCTGTGCCTGCAGAAAGTATCTCCTTTCTCCAACTGAAAATAAATCCGTAGAAACACAGAATGGTTGGGTTGGAAGGGACCTTCGAGACGGTTTTGTTCTAAGACAAGTGCCAGGGACATCTTCAACTAAGCCAAATTGCTCCAGTCCCCATCCAGCCTGGCCTTGGACACTTCCAGGGATGTTGGATGTGAAGATACTGGTTTTTTCAGTGGTGCTCTCTAGCCTGGCAGTCTCCATCACCTGCACCAAAATGTTTAAGGGATACCTGGAAGCTGCTGTTGGAGCTCTCGGGCATCGTTTCTGCTGCTGCCTTTGCTGTGGGTGGGTGTTTTGGGTGCTCATTCTGTGTGAGGCTTTAATGCCCTAATAAAGCATTAGAACAAAGAGCATCCGCTTTTCTCTTGCTCCATTGAGAAGGGCATTGAATTTTGCCAGATGTTCCCACGGTACAGGTGCTTTCAGCTGTTTTAGACTCACCTTAAAAAATGCACCTTGCCTGTTTGTGCTGTGCACAGCATGTGGAAGATGTAACCAACTTGAAAATGAGATCTAAAACTGGAGGAGTCCTACAGAGTAACTGAGGAGCCAAATATGAATAACTGAGGAGAGAACCAGGTCCCGTGAAGCTGGTTGCCAAGGGAATAATTCAGTTGTCTCTCCCCCAGCCTGATGGAATATTATTTTCCTCTCATTCAGCATACCCACAGCTCCAGAGGAACCACTCTCACTCCTGTAGATGCTTTAACTGATACATTCCTAATTCCACCTTGGGGCTGTTTTCATGAACAGAGGAGCCTTTGAAGGCACCTTCCCCTCTTCCAGGCCTCCAGAAGGGTTTGTGCTGTCCAGAGGTTTGTCCTCTCTTCCCACTGGTGCTGGCTGGCCTGATGAGTACCTGGCTCCTGCCCACAAACTTTCACTTTCCTCTCCAAAAATAAGGGCATTTTTAAGGCTGCAATCTAGATTTTGGTGTAAAATCTTGCAGAAAAGGAGATCTTTCCAGCTTCAGGCCAAGTGGTGTGTGTTCTTTGGTGTCCTCTCTGCAAAACAGAACAATTCAAGACTCATTGTTTTTGTTGTTAATTAACTGCTGCTGTATTAACAGGCTGTGTCAACTTGGGTTATTCCCTGAAATATGAGCCGTAGTCTTCAGTCTTATCCTTGACTATCTCCCTGTCTGCTGCAAGCTGGTTTTCCTCCATCTGAGCTTGGAATACTTGGATAAACTTATTTTATATGGGGACTACAATAATGGCTGGGACAATCTCAATTTAATGGGACAATCCCAGTCATCCAGAACAGAACCCAAGCATTTGGGGCAGAAAAAGGCTGTTTCACCTTGGCACAAGCCACTCACTGGGTGTTGCTCTCTTCCAGGGTGCATTGAGAATAATCATCAGCCTTAACAAGGATTGATTGTGTGCTCCTCATCCTCCTGGTTTGGTATTAATTGGAAAAAGCTTTGACCGCCGCGTCGGGGTGGCGAAGAGGTGAATGAACGTCCCTTTCAAGGTACAGTAGAGGCATGGATGAGATATCTGGGTTGTGGAGCTGGTGCTGGTGTAGCCTTTGGAGGTTCCAGGGTGTACAGCTTCCTTATGGATTCACATCCCTCAATCCTGCATGGAGAAGTCTGCACTCCATCATTCCCTTGTTCAATCCTAATGAGCGCAGTCGTCTTAGTGTTGGCTTTGTTTTGGTGTAACCTTGGATAAATCCAGTGTTTTCATTTGCTTTAAAGAATCTTTCATTTTTGAAACTTTTGGGTTGTGTCATGAGTAGAGTTTGGGCATCAATATTTGCGCTATTTTGAAGAGAACTTTTAATAAGTTTCTTGTCTAGACAAACCATTATTAGACTAAAGTATACTGAATTAGTATTAGACTGAAATATATTCTTACTTTGGTGCAGATGGGCACAGAATTCTTGCATGAGTGATTTATAAAGAAGGAGAAAGAAAAAACCTAGAGTCTTTTTGAGGAAAGGAAGGAGTAAGAAAGAAGGTTCCAGAGTAAGAAGCGTTACTCAGGACACTGGTGAATTAAAACCCAACATCCATCAGGGAGTTTGTGGGAAGTTTTTCTAGTCAGTGTTCTTCCCGTGGTCTGACCTGTGGAAAAGATTGAGGAATGCTTTTAAAAATTAAAAATAAAAACCCTACTGTAAGGTTTCTTGTTGGGTGTTTCGAAGGACTCGTTCCAACCCAAGTGGATTCAGTGCTGGGATGGTGCTGCTGGAGTAGCAAAGGGAGATGTGCCTGTGAAACCTGGGGATTTGTATAAACAAGGTCTTTTCCTAAAGCATTTCTTGTTGCTGTGGCTTTCACAGGTTCACCCTGTCTGGAGAAGTAGTTTGTATTTGTGGTTTGATATTTCCTTAAAGCCTCCACACAAGGTCCTGCCGACACTGCCTGCTTCACAAACATAACCAATTTATGGTTTTGTATAAAAATTCTTTGAACTCATTACAAATCCGACTTGATACCTCAGTGTCAAACTGAAGCCAATCCTAACTTTTAGGGTTGACTAAATCCTTCCCTTGGAATCTGTGTGATATTTAGCAGTGAGTTTCAGATCTGTTTGTGTGTGTTCCTCTCTGTACTTCACTGAATTTCATGTTGTGTTTTGCTCCCTGTATTTTTAAGTTGGTTTTTAAAATTTGTTTCTTGCTCACTTTTTGATTTGGGGAAAACGCTGAGGTCAGCAGCTGAATGAATCCCAGTAATTAGGGTTGTCCTGTGCAGGGCCAGGAGCTGGACTTGGATGATCCTTGAGGGTCCCTTCCAACTCAGGCTATTCTATGATTTTTTTAAATCATAGAATTCTATGATTTTTTTAAACTTCTCAGTTTACTGAGAAGTGGCCCACTGTCCTAGGTGAAAGACTTTGTCTTTGGTGCCTGCTTTCTCCATGCCTGATCCCAGAAAAGGATTAAATTCAATGAGACTGAAGTCTCAGAAGTAATTCATGTATGATGCTCAGCATAAACATTAATAGACTAAATTCCGTTTATTTTTAAGTTTTTGCTAGTAAAATAAAAGGATTTTTTAGAGAAGCAAGAGCTTGGATGTGCCTGTCAGGGCTTCTGAGCTCTTTGGGGTTGGAATTCAGTGGCCAGCTGGAATCCTGAAGCTGCTGCTGGGATTGGCAGGATGTGCCTGGAGCCACATGAAGAGGAGTGGCCATGGGCTGGTCACTGTGGCCACTGCTGTCACTGGCCAGGTGAAATGGTCCCAACAGAATTGCTTGTGTGTGAGTGGTTTGTCTTGCCTGATGAAGCCCCATGTGGATGTGACTCTGTTGGCTGAAGTGAAATAGTCCCACAACACCTTCCTTTTAAAATTTGGATTAAAACAGCAGCTTCTTCAACAGAGTCCTTTTGGAATAAGACAGCAAAGTCCACACTGAGGTCATGGGACTTGTTCAGCTGCCTCAGGAAGTGTGGGATCCCAGGTGGGATTCAGAGATGGAGTGTCAGAGGTATCCATCATACCCAGAACCTCTTGACTCCTGTGGGCTACTGGAAAGACATTTGGGGCTGAGTTTTTTTTTCTCTCTCTGAAACAGGGATTATAAAACAGCTGATGGGAGCTGGAAGGGCTTCTGCACCCATTTCTGCTTGTGTTTCATTATCCATCACTTCCTGATTGGTGTCACAGGGCCAGAGCACTCAGATTTGGATTGTGTGGGGGAAAAGTGATGCATGAAGCCTATACAAAGCTGCCCACTCAGTTTTCTGGGCTTTGTTTGCACGGGTCACATTGTCACAAGTTACTCTCTTCTTTTTGTCAGCTCTTTCAGCAATGTCACACATTTGTTCCAGCTCAGGCAGAGTAGCAGTAGTGCTGGCAGAGCAGAGAGCCTGTGTTTGCCGAGCACAGGTGAGAAGACTTCTGAATTTAGATCTGAAATGTTGATTATATCCTAAAAGGTTCTTCTTGTGCAATTGGAAACCTTGGGATCCTGGTGGCAGCTCTGAGTAGAGATCATGGTGTTCTCAAATCAAAATTGGCTTAAAATGCATTACTGTAGGAGAGGAAGGAGGATGGGAGGTAGGAACAGACCCACTACCAAACAGGTGCTATCTGTCCCAGAGGTATGAGTGGGAACTGTCGAATATTTGGTTGGAAAGGTTCTTTATAGGTCATCTCATTCCACCCCCTGCCATGGGCAGGGACACCTTCCACCATCCCAGGTTGCTCCAAGCCCCATCCAACCTGGCCTTGGACACTTGCAGGGATCCAGGGGCAGCCACAGCTTCTCTGGACACCCTGTGCTGGGGCCTCAACACTCTCATAGTCCAGAAATTCCTTCTAAAATCTGGGTTCACCCAGTTTTTTCCATCATAATTATTTCCATAGTCCCAGCAGGTTTACAGGAAGGGTAGGGGGGCAAGCATTCCTGATGCCATGCAAAACCTGGAATGGGAATATGGGCAGGATCATGTTCTCCAGGTCCTTAGACCACCAGCCCTGCCTCACATAAATAGTTTTGTTTGGGAAAATCAAGAGCCTTGTTCAGAAATGCTGGAATTTCTTTGGAAATTCAGCTTTCAAAATCCACAGAGAAGCCACCCCTGCTCCCAGCAGCGGGTCGGAAGCTGGGTTTTTTGGGATTGCTGCCAAGAAACATTTCTTGGAAACCTTTCCGTGTGCAGTGCGAACATCAGGACAGGAGGTCTGGGTTTGAACTCTGGATGATAAAACCAGGGAGGTTTTGGCAGTGCTGTGCTCAGATGCCTCATTCTTGTCCTTTCTCCATGGGGAGTACGGGCAAACTCCTGCCTGGGCTGGCTCAGAAACTTCCATCTGACTTTGTAGCAAAGCTGAATTTTCCACTGACGAGGAAAGTGCTTCGGATTGAAACAGCTCTCTCATTTTCTGGATGGATTTCTCCAAGCCGTTGACTAAACCCAGTCTGTATTTTTGAATGAAACTAGTGCTGAACCTTCCCTGCAGGGCAAGAATTTTCATAAAATCATGAAATGGTTTGGATTGGAAAGGACTTTAGAGACCATCTGCTTCCAACACAGGGACATCCTCCCCTAGACCAGGTTGCTCCAAGCCCCGTCCAGCCTGGGGATTCCCTGAGACCATCCCCTGATTTTATGATTCTTTGAAAATGGGTGAAGCTGTAGCCTGGAGTATCAATTACTCCTTAACCCAGGTGAAACTTCCCCCCCCCCCCTTTTTTTTTTTTTTTTTTCTGTATGGGTTCCCCATTGCTCTCTCTGAATCCCTTCTTTCTATTTTTTTTTCAATAAACTATTAAATTTATGTGGAGAAGGAAGGAAAAATCTCTTTTCTTACTGCAAGGGCCAGGTCAGCATCTTTTTTTAAAATCCCAGTGAGAGCAATTTGTCAGAAAACCTTGTGGGAAGCACAGAGCTTGAGCCTAGTGGAGCCAGGCTGAGCTTGAACACTCCCTTGATTGGAGCTCGTATCACCAGCAGGAACAGAAATCTTTTTATCAGTGACTTTACAGGATAAGAAGACGAATTTCCCAAAGGATGGGCTTCTTCGCTAAGTTTCATTCTCCAAGGAGGCCCTGAGAAAAGCAGATCCTCTGGGAAGTTGGTAGCTCCAGACAAGTGGGTGCATGCACTGGTGTGCATTCTCACCTGTAGGTACACAGAGAGCTTTCACAAATTGCCCAGAACCTGAGAAAATGGAGATAAAATCAAAAAGGCAATTGCAGTTAACTACACTTCCAAGGCAACTGGAGATTGGTTGGAATCCTGTGGGATTTCTGAGGCCTCCCAGTGCAATTTCAGGTGCAGTGTGGGCAGGAAGGTTTGGTGTCTGCGGTTGGAGACGTCTCCGTTGTGACTGTCACCTCTGGCCGTTGGGCTGTGCATGGCACAGACGTCACCACCAAAACACAGCTATTGTCTCATGGCAGATTCCTCACAGAAAATTTGAGTTTCAATTAAAAAAAAAAAAAAGAAAACCATTTTGTGCATGACTGAACTTTGTTGTTCTTTTTCCACCTACATACTTTCCCATTTCTTCCCATCCTCACCAAAACCTGGCCTGAATTTTGTGGTTGGGCGATGGGGAAAAGCCACATTCCAAGAAATCTTGGATATCTCTTTGGTTTGTAGAGGAATTGGGATGTGACCAAAGAAGTGCCAGATGTGGGATGTTCAGGGGGTTGCAGGTGAGCTGGTGTGGAGTAACAGGTGTAGAAATCCATTGTCACAGTTAAATGTCTTATTTTCTATAACGTGAGCTTGGAAAATTAAAGGAAGAGCCTAACTTTTAACTCCAGAAGAGCCAAAGTCTTGAGGGATTCAGCAATGGGAGTCACAAAGTTCATAAAGCTGTATGGGACAGTGTTTCTTGCTGTGTCCTTCTGTTCCTGAGGGAATTTGGGTCAAAGAAATGCTCTGCTAACTCCAGAATTTTGCTTGACCCAACCTTTGCGTCTCCAAACACATTGTAATCATTTCCCATCCAACTCATTATTACCTGGATCTGCAGTTTTTGGGACATCCATGTGAGTATTTGTTCTAGGCTTCACCAGCAGCAGAAACACATGACATTTTTAAAAAGATAACACAGACTTGTTTTTATTCCCTTAAGATGGCAAATCTTTCTTCAAGGAATCATGAATTAAGCAAGACAGTGCCTCACAGCGGGTATTAAGGAAAAAATAATAATTTTTAAAAAGCCTTTGGAATGGTCTTTCCCTCTGGCATCTTCACTCAGGTTCTGCCATCAGTAATTCAAAGGAGCTTTTGTGGGGAGGCGAGATGCAGGAGTTGATATGACTTCCCCAAGGGTGAGAACTTTGAGAGCTGGGACCTGAGCATTAATCTCTCTAATTCCAGCTCAGCACTTCACTGTGAGATCATTACTTTGTGTGATTAATCCATGCAATGCCTCCAAAGCCTCTAAAACCATAATGCTGCACATGTATGGAGGAATGCTGCTGCCAGTTGGAGAATCTGGGAGTCTCTTGCCATCCCTGACACCTTTTTGCTTCAACATTGAGTACAGGGAAGCATTCCCTAGCCTGGGATGGTCTTTCTCTGTTCAAATCATTGGGGCTGATGTAGTCTTCTTGGAGGAATTCTGTTTTCAATAGGGACAAAGAGTTCTCAGTGCAAAAATCAGCTGAAATGTATTTGATAAGTACAGGTACAACTGCAGCCATGACAGCATCAGAGTTTTCTTGCAGAGATGAGTACCATGTTGTGTTCTTAAAACTCATTTCCTAAAGACAGGAGAGCAGTAACAGGACACAGACTGTGTTTATAGGCCCCTCCATCCCAAATAACCTCCAGAACCTCTGAGCATTTCCAGCCATGTTTGAGAAACTTCATCATCCTCAAAACTTGCAAATTCTGTGAAAACTGAGTAGCAGTGGGGGAAGGGCGGGTGGGGGCTGGGTGGAGAGACCTTGAGACTTCCCAGACTTGATGCAAATCCTGCAGCCTAAATTTACTTCTTAGGTAATCCATGTCTGATTTTTAGGATGTTGCCAGCTCCTCGGCTGAGGTCATGGTATTACCAAAGCCTCGAGTGCGATGCTGGGCAGTCACTTCGCCCTTCCGCTGCCTTAACCCCAATTTTATGTCGGATGACTTCATCCCCCTCCTCTCAGAGGCACGTGCTGCCTCTTTCCCATTTAGCAGATTTACCAGCAGCGCCTCACGCATCTCAAACTCTTTGTGAATCCCGTCGGCGCCCAGAGCCTTGGGAGTATCTGATGCATCACGTAGCAAAGTGTGAAATTGGAGATTCAGCCCCACTTTGATGCTTTGCCTCTGTGAGCAGCAGAACTAATGTGGCTCAGCATACTAATGAGGGAAATATTTATTGTTCAGGGCCTGGCTGGTGCTGAGCTTCACCCTTGAAAAATTCCTGGGGGGATGGTCTTCCTCTCGGGATGGGCTTCGTGGAGTCCTTGGCAAACGACTGGCGTGGCAGTGGCAGGGGAAAACGCCCAACTTTCAAGGAAATAGCTCCAAAATTATTATAGTTTATAAAATTATTTTAATTCATTTTTAATTTAAAAGTACTTATATATTTTTATTAAAATATTCTTATTACAAAACATATTATTAAAATGATTTTTAAATATTGGTTTATAAAAGACCTTAAGGAAGGTAGTAGGAGGGATTGAAGTGGAAATTGTTGCTTTTCATGGAGAGAAAGTGAAGGTGAAAGTAAGGAGAGGCCTAAGCCCACAGATCACCACAAGGATAAAATTAAGATGCCGACAGCTTTCGGCATCGCTGGGGACATCAAAAATGTTGTTTTCATTTTGGAGAAGCCCTTCTCCAGCACTGTCTATTTGGGTCAGTGACATCTGTTCATCTTGATTGCAAAGGGACCAAAATGAGTGAAAGTGTCGCTTTTAACCTTGTCTGGGCTTGGTAGAAAAGCACGTAGGACTAAAAGCTGGTGGTGGTGGTACCTGGAAATACTGACTGGAGAAGGCTTCATTGAGATAAAGCCTCTTTATGAAGACAGGACTTCAAAGTTCGGTGTGTTTGTCAGGTGCCACATCCTTTGGGCTTTGCTGGGAGAGAGGAATCCTTTACGCTCCTCAAATTTGTCATCTGGGCAGTTTAAATTCTCTAGAAAGAGGTAGGGGATTACTTGGGAGAATTTTGCTTGCCAGGATGGCTTCCACCAGGAAGGGAGAATGCCGTGGACTGAGGGCTTGTGCACGAGGGTGTGGTGGTTTCTGGGAATTTTTGAGATTTCCCTGGAGGCTGGCCAGGTTGGAGACCCAAACCTCTGAATTATGTGTAATGTAATAGCTGAGTTAATGAAAAATCACAGAATCATTTGGGTTGGAAAAGACCTCCAAGATTATTGAGTCCAACCTGTGACCCATTCCCACCTTGTCACCCAGACCAGAGCACCAAGTGCCATGTCCAGTCATTCCTTGAACACCTCCAGGGATGGGGACTTCACCACCATGCTGGGCAGCCACCTGCAATGCTTAACAACCATTTCCATGAAGAAATTCCTTAAAATGAAATGGTCTCCTGAATATCTGTCCTCTTGACTGAACTGGGGAGCTTCCAAAAGCCAAGATGACTTTGGTGTAGGTTCCCTTAGTAATGAAATGTGCATTAAAAGTCATAAACACACAAATTCTGCTTGATTTGCTTGTCTTCTCCACATCCAGCTTTTATATCCCTGGGATGATCTTGTTTTATTTCCACCAAGAAAAATTAAATTCCTTCTGAACCACGCAGTCCAGAACTCAGAGCAGCACCTTGACACGGCGTTGCTCAGGGAGCCCAAAGAGTTTTGAGTTTTAGGAGCCTGATTGGAAATTCTAACAGCAAACCAGGACTGTTGGCAACCAACTTCCAACTTGAAATCCTCCAGGAGCACAATGCACTACAATTATAGCAGCTTTTGCCGGGTCAGGAAACAAGCACAGCCACTGCTTTATTCCTGTGTGTGATATTTCTGACACACAATGTTATCTTGGGGATTGTTACGTCGGCTTTTATGTGGCGTGGGGAGGGTGGGGCGGAGGTTAATTGGTCATGTTAATGGTTTTCATGTTGCTAATTTAGGCTTTCGGTGCTGTCCTGGGGTTCGGAGTGAGTTATGGGAATTATTCATTCTATTGTGGCGCTGTCACATCTGTGGTGTGGGGAGATGGCTCCAGCTACAGCCCAGATCACTGAAAAAGCTCATTCCGTCAAGTTTAGGGGTTTTCTCCTGCTTGTACCATGTTGGAAAGTCCTGAGAATCCTAATGGATGGACTTGGTCTGAAACCAGACATGCTCTGTACAGACCTACACCCACCTGAGGGACAGGAGCTACTCACTATGTGTTTGTTCAAACCCATCCCTGGCAAAATGTCTTTAATTCTCCCAAAACGCGTCTCTCTGGACATATGTTCTGGAAGTGCAGTGGAAACTAGTGCAGAGTTCATGGCTTTGTGGTTACAGGGTTTTTTTCCTTCATAGAATTACAGAATTATATAATTGTTTGGATTGGAAAATGCCTTTAAGATCATTGAATCCCATAACCCAGCACTGCCAAGGCCACCACTGACCCATGTCCTCATGTGCCACATGCACTTGGCTTTTAAATCCCTCCAAGAGTGGTGAATCCATCACTGCCCTGGGCAGCTGTACCAGGGCTGGACAACCCTTTCCATGGAGAAATTTTCCCTCATATCCAATTTAAACCTCCCTTGGTGCAACTTGAGGTCATTTCCTCTTGTCCTCAAAATATAAAAAAGCCCCAGAAATTAAAACCCCAAGCCACTGCAACAGCCAAACCCTCAACTTGTTTGGTTTAGTGACCATTCCTAAAATAGTTCTGTTCACCAAAGCTATGGAAATAGGCACCTAATGCATTGGTTGAGGGGTACAGCTCAATGAAAAATGAAAAAAGATTGGCTCTTTTTTTAGCTTTTTTTTATTATTATTCTCCAGTGTCTGGTGAGAGCAGAAGAATCAGTGAGAAAGCTAAAATTTTGGAGTCTTCAGCTTCCTAATGCCTCAAAATGCATCTTTTTGCATGAATTTAAAGTTAAAAAGGGTCCTAAGCCAGGTTGGACAGAGCCTGGAGCAACTTGGGATAGTGGAAGGTGTCCCTGCCCATGGACAGGACCAGATGATCTTTAAGGTCCCATCCAACCCAAACCACTCTGTGATTCACAAAATATATTAAATGCTTGTCTCTTTTTCTAGAAGCTGAAATGTCACAGCCATCATAGGGTGGTTACAGAAGAAACACACACAACCAAAATTCTGCCAGAGATCAAACTTCCTTTTTATTTATGATGTGCTCCTCTCACACATAAAAAGCTTATTTGCTGAAGACCATTTGCTTTTCTCCAGCCAGACCGACAAGGCTGCACTCAGGAAGCACCAGAGGGATGGCTTAATTTTATAAAAATAATTAAAAAAAAAAAAAAAACACTTCAGAGAGAGCTCTTCATGTTGTACTTCCTCCATTCAGGACTCCAAGTCTTTCACAAAACAGAATCCCATGGGGCCACAGCCATCCCAGGGTGGTGGATTGAATGACTTAAGTATCTTTTTCTGGTCTGATTTGTGACTGTAGCTTGAATTTATTGCCTCCTCTGTGAACCACAGATATGTTTGTTATTCGCAATTACATGGGAAAAAAAAAAAGAGCTTTATTTGGATTTTTAAGTCATTCTTGTTCTTTGCAGTGGCATTTGTTGCAGTGAAATCCTTTTATGAGGCTTGTGGGGAGAGTTTGGTTGAAATAGTTTCTCAAAGGGCCACATGACAGGCAGTGGCTCGAGGAAGGGACAGGTTGGATATTAGGAAAATTCCTTCATGGAAAGGGTGGTCCAGCCCATGGCATCTAAAAGCCCTGTGGATGTGGCACTGCTGGGGCAACAGTGGACTCAGTGACCTCAGAAGGCTTTTCCAGCCTTAATGGATCTCTGGTTCGAAGCATAAAAATGAAGTTTTTATCCCTTTGTGGGGCCAGAGTAGTGTGGCATTCACTCAAGTCAATTTTATACATGGAATATTTGGAATATTCTTTTTTTTTTTTTTTTTTTTTTTTTTTTTTTACTGGAGAAACCCACCTATCTGAGATTTAAACACCCACAGGAGCTGAACTTCAGTTTCTCTTCCAAAAAATTGTCCCCATGACAGGCACCTCATGGTCTGATGTTTATGGTCACCATATTCACATACCTTGAGTCAGCAACCTCCTCTTTGTCACTTAACACAACTTTAAAATGTTCCTGCTGAAATTTCCCATGTGTGTAATAGTTTCTCTGTTTTGCTTGACCAAATCTGAAAATTTTGCATTTTTACAGCAGGGAGAAACTTGTGCTCCAGATCCGGGGATTAGTGATCAAATATTTTGGGGGGGAAAAAAAAATTAGCTTTCATGTTGGTTTCAAATCCCCCAATCCCTTAACAAAGCAGAAGGAGAGGATGCCTAGAGAAGCTGTGGCTGCCCCTGGATCCCTGGAAGTGTCCAAGACCAGGTTGGACAGGGCTTGGAGCAACCTGGGATGGTGGAAGGTGTCCCTGCCCATGGCAGGGGGTGGAACTGGATGAGCTTTAAGGTCCTTCCCACCCAAAAAATTCTGGGATTCTCATAGGATTTTGTTCCAAAGGACACAGTTACCAACCATGCTGTTCAGCTGTGCTGGTTTTGGGAGGCTCTGCTGTCTGGATTCCAGTCTGTTGTGAAAAGACATCTCATCCACAATGTGGTGGAGTTGTAGACCCAGTGCATGGAGCAACCAGGCGTGAAAAAAATGAGATTGCTCATAAATATTTTACTGTATTTTTAAAAACGTTGCCCAGTAATTGCTTTCCTACCATTACCTTCTGCCTGCATGAAAATAACATATGCCAGCATGAACCCCAGTGGCAATGGGGAAGGATTGAGTGGGAGAAAATGAAGTTATCTCTTGATCAGTATTTTATCAGCTCAATAATAATATTTTGATTAGGAGAAGGAGTGCACTGTCCCTCAAAGAGGCACAGGCTTCTTGTGATTTCTGTGTCACCAGAGTTGTTTGAGGAGGGTTCAATCCCACACGGCTTAAAAACACCAAACCACTACGACCAAAGGATCATCTTCTAACAGCTCTAACATCTGCTTTAAATCCTTCCCATTTCTCCAGCCTGAGTGCCTGGAAGCAAACTGGAGCTCTTCCCTAGGTGGTATTGCTGCCTCTGGCCTGCTCTGGACACCTTTAGGAGAGGAGAAGTTGTGAGCAGGGGCAAGTCAAAGGGCCTTGAGTTAAGGGATTGTCAACACCCGAGGTCAGGGTGGTCGCAGGGCTGCTCCTCTTTCCATTTGTCCTGGGCATGGGCATGAGGTGGCTCCAGCTACAGAATCACAGAATGGCTTGGATGGGAAAGAACCTTAAAGACCATCCAGTTCCAACCCCCTGTCAAGGTCAGGAGCACCTTCCACTAGCCCAGGTTACTCCAACCCCATCCAGCCTGGCCTTGGGCACTTCCAGTGATCCAGGGGCAGCCACAGCTGCTCTGGGCACCCTGTGCCAGGGCCTCACCATCCTCCCAGGGAACAATTCCTTCCCAGTATCCCATCTAACGCACACTCTGGCAGTGGGCAGCCATTCCGTGTGTCCTGTCCCTCCAGGCCTTGTCCCCAGTCCCTCTCCAGCTCTTCTGGAACCTCTTTAGGCACTGGAAGGGGCTCTGAGGTATCCCTGGAACCTTCTCCAGGTGAAGACCCCCAGTTCTCCCAGCCTGGCTCCAGAGCAGAGGGGCTCCAGCCCTTGGAGCATCTCCATGGCCTTCTCTGGACTTGCTTTAACAGATCTATGTCTTTCTTCTGCTGGAGAGCTCAGAAAATGCCATTGACCAATGCCTTGGCACAGCCCTGCAATCCTTGGCGTTGGGATCTGGCTGGAATGACTGAGCTCAGCCCAGGCTCCCTTTCCTCACGCTGCTGGGAAATGTGGAAGAACCCAGCTGCATCCCAGGAGTTCTGCAGGTGCAGCAGGTGGTCAGTGAGAGCTGCAGGGTGCAGGTCCTTTGTACCTCCCTGCCCTTCCCTGAGCACACTCCCCACACTCCCTGCCTGCTGCAGATCACTCCCTTCTGGCTTTGAGAGCCTCTCTCTCCATCCCATGGCTCAGGAGGCAGCGGTTCCTGATGGATACAGCACAGCAGATCATGGCACTGTGCCACCAGCCTCACCAGTGACCTCAGCAAAGCCCCCCTCCCTGCTCCTGCTGCTTAAAATCGAGGATAAAAGGCAGTATCTCATAAAAAGGAAGGTCTGAAGGTGATGCTTGCCTGTAGCTCTCTTTGTTGTAGGTGTCTGTACTCCCGACGTCCTTCTCATCCTCGGAAATCTAAAGGCTCTGTGGCGGCGTTCAGCAAAGGACTGCAGTGCACAGGGCTTGTGGCAGTGTGCAGTTAAATCACCAGCCGACATCCAGAGAAAAAGAGAAACTCTTTGCTCATAAAAAGGGCAGAAAAGGGATCAAGTTTTTTGCCTAAATCAAGAGATCTTTGCAGCAGCGCAGTGCCATTGCTGGGAAAATTCATGGGGACCTCAAAGATGAGGGGAACTGGAGTGCTGAGCACCATAGGGTTGTATTTTAAAAACCCCACAGTCCATCTCTGTTTTGGGATGTTAGAGAAAATTGTGTGGGCAGAAGTAGTGGTAGAGTCTCTGCACTTGTATCGGGGAAGCTGCTGATGGGTTTCACCAAATATTTTCATGGTGAATTGAGATTGTGGAGGAGATAAATCATAGAGCTCTCCAATATGCCTGGAGGTTCCTTGTGAAGGGTGGCAAACTGGATTTCTGGGCTTTGAGGGTGCAGCCATGGGGGAGTTACCAGAAAGACAAAGAGATAAATCCAGGATTACTGCTGGGCTGTTTGCTGATAGTAAATATACCCATGAGTTGTGCAACAGAAAAACCATGAGAGCCGATGCTGGGTACAGTGCAAACAGCCACAAATTGGTTAAAAAAATCTCCAAACCCTCAGAGTTTAAAATGAGTTCTGCAGGGAGAAGAGGTAGAGATGCCAAAACCGGGAGGAGCTTTGATAGCCAGCGTTGAAAAGCCGTTTCCTGAGTGGGAGGCTGGAAGGATGGATCCTGTAGGTTGGAGTAACGCGGGAACGCTGCCTTTCCTATTGCCCCTCACATTCCTTTTTTTGCTGGGCCATATTTATTATTTCACACGGGTTATAATTCCTCGTCGGCGCACGGGGGTGTGGGAGGAGGAAGGAAATGACACTTGCTTTCTTTGCAGGACTTTGGGAAGAGCTGCAGAGTAAAGGTTTGGCTCTGAGAGCTCGGTAGAAACGCCGCGCTTCCGAGCGAATTCCTGCAGGTGAAGTAACCTGAAACCTGGCATTTGGGGTGTGGCAGAGGAAGATTGCAACCTGTCCAGTTTTGCAACACACCATGGAAAATGGCCTGACTGGGGTTTTTAAACTTTTTTTTGTCTTTTAGGCTTGTAATGGCTCGAGGTTTTGGGGTGCTCTCCAGCCAAAGGTGGCTGGGCTTTGTTTGCCTCCAGAGCCCTGTTTCCCTTCACACAGTCACAGTCGGGAAGGAAATGGGATTCTTGTCCAGCCAGCCTGGTTTTCCCGACAGCAAAATCTCCCTGGGTCCTGCTGGGAAGCTCTCCAGCTCTGCTCACCCCTGTGCTTCTCTGTGCAATTCCTCCAGAGCAGCATCCAGCTCAAGCTCGGCCTCACCTGGTTCTGCACAATGCTCCTTGGAGATTTTCTACCTTTTACCTCAAAAAAAACAACAACAACAACAAAAAAAAAAAACCAACAACAAAAAAAAAACCCACCCAAGCAGCTTTGCCTGTTCCTTTTTATGTCATTGTACAAAATGCAGCTGTCACACCCACCAGCTTCCTTTTAGGTTTTACCCAGCTCTGGGCTCAGGGTTTCTTGAATAAAGGGATTTATGCCTGGACATGGCAGTGGCAGGCTTTTCTCCTGGCATGACCAGACTCTCAATGTGACATTCAGAGCTGTAAAACACTCCCTGACAATAGCTTGTGTTGTTCAAAGAGCAGCATAAATAATCGAGGGGTTTTTCTTTTTCTTGGTTTTTTTGGGGTTTTTTTGGGTTTGTTTTTTTTTTTTTTTTTTTTTTGTGAGAAGAATAACATCTCTCCAGGCTGGCTGGGGAGGCCAAGGGCAGGCACTGTTGGAATGTGGAGGGGAAATTCAGGAAGGGGTGACAAGGAAAATGCGGGCTTGAGGTTGTTTTCTACATGGTTTTTAACATCATGGTGTTGGGCTATCTCTCAAACAAGGTATTTGGGCCTCTGTTCCTTTTTACACACATTTTTATACAGAATAAGATAATTCCAGGTTTCTCTGTGTTTGCAGGGACCTTCTGGCTCTCCACAACTCCCTGACAGGAGGGGGCAGCCAGCGGGGTCAGGCTCTGCTCCCAGGGATCGGGGATAGGAGAGGGAATGGCCTCAGGCTGGGCCAGGGGAGGCTTAAATTGGATATTTTTGAATGGAAAAGGCTGTCCAGCCCTGGCACAGCTGCCCAAGGCACTGGTGGAGTCCCCATCCCTGGAAGGATTTAAAAGACATGTGGATGTGGCACTTGGGGACATGATTTCGTGGTGGCCTTGGCAGTGCTGGGGGAATGGTTGGACTCTGTAGTCTTGGAGGGTTTTTCTAACCTTTTTGATTCTGTGATTGTGCCCGGGGCTTTATCCTTCTTGAAAACCTCCAGGGATGGAAATTGGCCAACCTCTGGGCACCCAGCTTGACTGAGCTCGTGGTGGAAAAGCTTCTCCCTGCACCTTGAACATCTCAATTCATCTTCTGCTCATCACCTTCTGTCCTCCCATCCTGTAAGAGCCGGGCTCTCCTTTCTCCCTGATTCCCTTGGAGATGCTGGAAAGCTGCTCAAAGTCCCCTTCCTCACCCGGTGCTGGTAGCTAAATATGCCCAAAGAGAAAAAGAGACAAATATTTGTGTTTTTGCACCTACCACATACCTCAAATTAGAATTAGAAAAGGAAATTTTTTGAAGAAGTTACCAAAAAGATGCATTAGCAACTCCGTGACATTTCTTCCTGGTTCATTAGTCCATGTATCTGGTGACTTGCCTCTTCTGAAACTTTCATAGAAATTTTTTTTTTATTTTGCTTCAATCTTTACATTCCTTGCTGTCAGTACCTAAGAGGTGACGTGATCCCAGCATTATTTTCATAATTAGACATCTTTTTGGTGCTGTGACTTGAATACAGGGCAGAGCAACTACTAATTTAATCCTCTTCAATATGACTTGTATCTTCTTTCTTATAATTCTTCTTTTAAAAGTCAAGAATTTCTCCACCAAAACAGCTTCTTTTTTTTGTTGATTTCTTCAACACTGTGAAAATAAAGCACTGAATAAATGGTTTTTTGTACTATGAACGTGCAGAGGAAAAAGCTTACACAACCCGATCCCAACCTCATCTATTAAAATTTTATATTTGTAAAAAAAAAAAAAAAAAAAAAAAACTTACTTAAATGTGCTTATTTTATTTAAAAAAATGATCTTAAAATGAGCTTAAACTGAGGGAAAGAAATCCCCCATGCAGTAGTTGTGGCCATGCCCAGAGTCTGCCCAGCACGTGCCGTGGGTATGAATGAGCGCCGGCAGTTTTGTCTCGGGGCTGGATTAGGCACAGTTGCTACTGGAAACTGCACAGCCCGGCTCAGGGAGGCTGTTCCTCTCCAAAACAGAGTCCCTGCCCATGGCAGGGGGTTGGAATTGGAGGATCTTTGAGGTCCCTTCCGACCCAAACCGTTCGGTGATGCTCTGAAAGCAGCACCGAGGTTGGGGAGCTCACTGGGGTGATGAGGACGAGCCCCATCCAGCCTCACTAAATGTCACTTACTGGGTTTTGACCTCCAACAGCAGCAGCCAGGGGAGGCTTTTCCTTCTGGCATTTGCTTTGAGCTGCAATGTTCTTTGCTTCATTTCTTTAAAAAAAGAAGAAGAAAAGAATTTTTCAGGAGTCAAGCCCCACGAAGTCTGGGTTTTTGCACGGTTTGGGTTTCAGCCCCGCCGCTTGCACGGGCAGTTGTCAGTCCCGGAGCAGGATGGTGGCTTGATTTTGAGATGTAAAACAAAAGCTTTTGTGCAGCATGGCTGGTGTGTGCTGCTTTCTGCTGTCAGAAGGGAAGCTGAGCCCTGTGCTCAGCCCTTTCCTCCCCTGGCCTTCCTGCAAGTCCATTGAGCTGGCCCCTGTCAATCAGCAGTTGCTTTCAGAATGAGTGTGTGGGACAAAGCTCCAAAATGTGTCTGTGTGAGCTCAGGAGTGCTGCCTGCTCTGCTGGGTTTGGGGGTGTGCAGAGCTGCCCACGTGCAGGCAGTTTTGCACAGTCATTTTTACCTGTTGGAGGAGTTGGACTCAGTAATCCTTCAGGGTCCCTTCCAACTCAGGACATTCTGTGGTTCTAATCTGGGATCTCTGATCTCTAGCAGAGCTCAGTAATTTTCTTATCCTGGATCCCATTCATTCTTTCTAGACTCAGTCCAATAAAGCCAGCTTTGAACTGCAGCCTTGCTCTGTGGAGAAGGGACGGGGTGGGGTGTCACCCCCTCCAGAATCTCTGGGAGCTCCATGCTCTCTGCACAGGGGATGTGGCATACTAGGACTTAAAGGGGCTTAAAGGGGGAGAGTGATTTTTTTATACAGGCAGATAGTGATAGCACAAAGAGGGGGATGGTTTTAAAATAGAGGAGGAGAGATTTAGATTCTATTTTAAATGAAAATTCTCTACTGTGAGGCCCTGGCACAAGCTGCCCTCAGAAGCTGTGGCTGCTCCATCCCTGGGAGTGTTCAAGGCCAGGTTGGATGAGGCTTGGAGCAACCTGGGCTAGTGGAAAGTGTCCCTGCCCATGGCAGGGGTTTGGAATGAGATGATCTTTCAGGTGCCTTCCATCCCAAGCCATTCCATGATTCTCTAACGCCTTTTGCTGCAGGGAGATCTCCCCTCCCCGTGCTGACCTGCCCTTTGCAGGCTGAGAAAAGCACAGTCAGGTTTTATTTCAGCCTGGCAGCATATTTTAAAACCAGGCTGACAGAGCAGTGGATCTGAGAACAGAAAAGATGTCGAGGCAGTGGTGATTTTTGGGAGTGCTAGAGCAGCATGGGGAATGCAAGGATGCAGAAATAGTAAGAATCCTATTGGGTTGGGTTGTTTGGATCACAAAAACTACTTCCATTTAGGGCTTTTTTCAGATATTTGCTCATATTTTTTGTCATTGACTGCTGTGCTTGAGTGAACCCCCCCCTGCCCTGGCCTTGGGAGGTGCTGCTGCTGTCAGTAGCTCTCAAGGCAGCTTTGCCACCAGGACCAGCCTGCCCTCCCCTCTGTTGCCAGAGAAATCCTCAGCCCTCGCAGAGCAATGACCTCCAGTTTATACTTATACACCTGGAATTCTCCCTGGAGCTGTGTTGTGCAACAGGGAGCGTGATTCCACATGTGTTTTATGTAAGCCAGAGAGGATTTTGGGTGTTGTGTTGGAGAATCAAAGCCCTGTTTGGGGGAACCTGCAGTCGGACTATCCAGTTGGACAAGCTCAACTTTCCCTGCAATTTAAATAGACTCTGCCAGAATGTTAATTGTGCCAGGCTCCAGAACTACCTTTTAACTCCTTAGGAGCACGTAGGGTTTCCAAGGCACCCTCCCTCTCCTGTTTAAATGGAAAACAACAGCTTCGGATGTCTGTGTCCATCACCCACTCATTCCCCTGGAAAGCTTTTATGGCTGCAGAGTGGCATTTGGGATGATCCAGGACATTTCTGCACAGCTCAAGAAGGTCCTTTCCTCCCCATCTGCTTCCCCACTGTGTGGAAGTGGGGATCTCCCTCAGAGCACATTTTTTACCTTTATTCATCCCAGAAATTCCTCCTCTTTGAGGCCAACTATTTGATACCCGTAGTTTCTTGGCACTTCAATTCTGTTTACTTGTTCTCAGTTTATGGCACTTTCCTAACTAAATTCAACGAGAATAAACAGCATCCAGAGAGAAAAATTCCAGTTCATTGTGAATATCAACAGCACTGGAGAAGCAGCCGTTCAGATCAGGGGCAAACTCACTTCAAAAATCATTATCTCGTTTATTAGAAGGCAAAAAAGAGCTTCGGGTGTCAGGAGACAGAGAAGTGATCATCTCCAGTTTGGTTTGTTGTGGTATTGTGGGAACACAGGTGCACTTAGCCCCAGCTGGAGCTGTGGCAAAACCTGTCCCCTGGAAATGCTGGAAGCTTTGCTGTTGATTTACATGGATGCAGAGTGCGACCCTGCCTGCTCACTGATTGTTATTATTTTACCATCTGTAAAAGTTTCTGCAGCAAAACCTTCCTTTGAATAGAGGAGGTTTAGGATCGTAAGGAAAACAGGCATAAATTAGGGCAAAACCATTTGGGTTTGTTCTTGCTGCAGGGCAATAGTGGGAAAAGAAAAGGAAAATTAACCTCCTTTTTCCCAGGATACTGCCCTACCTGGAGCGTGTACCTTCCCTAAGAGGTGGCAGATGGATTTCTTTGTTTTTCTTCAGGCTTGTGAAGCATCCAGGATTTTTGGAGGAGCAGCTGTGTACCTCAAGAGTTAGATTTAGATGTCTCCTTGTAGCCTGGCATATTCCAGCTGCTGCTCCTGGTAGGGTGGACCTGTCATGCAGGATCTTCTGATGCCATCCTGGACTCTGTGACAGCTGGGATAGTCTTTAAGGTCCCTTCCAACCCAAACCATTCTGTGATCCTGGGTTGTTGGGGGTCTGAGTACTTGGCACCTTCACTGTTAATTGTTTTTTTTTTAAAGTTTAGGTAATTAATAATCTCAAACAAGGCCTGGTAGCTAAGGTAGGACAGAATATCTGTGTGGGAAGGCAGAGTCCTGGCTGGACACTTGGCCTTAACTTGAGGGAAGGACCAGAGCAAATTTGAACCAAAAATGTGTGGGTTTAAATAATTTAATTAAAAAAAAAAAAACTTTTAAAAGCAACATTTTATATTTTAAACAAAGACTACAGAGCTATGGGCAGACTTCCAGAAAAGCAAAAAATTTATTGTTGGAGTAGGGTCTTTATTGGTGAAACAAAACTGAAACCCCCAAAGGGAACTAAGACCTGTGGTGGCCTGAAGCCTGCAGGAGATCACCGTGATGGATTAAAGGGAAGCTCCACAGCTGCACACAACACCTGCCACCACAGCTCTGTCACAGCTTTTCCATCCATGAGGAGGTCTCATCCATGACTTTTGGCTCCCCTTTCCATCTCCAGTATGTCCAAAGATGACAGAATTCCCGTGGTAGGTCTCCCCGTGCAGAGTTGGAAGGATCCCGCTGCTGGCGTGATGAGTCCTGCAGGTTTAGTCCTGCTGTCCACTGTATCCCCCCAAAAGAGACATCAAAACCTCTGGCAGGGAAAAAATCAAGTCCGGGATCTCTTGCTGGTTTTGGGAATCTGGGTGGAGTAGACCAGGAGGTGGCTCCTCCAGGGCTGCACCTCCAGGAATTTGTCCTGTAGCCCCTTTGTATTGTATCGACACCCTTAGTTCTTCCAGACCTCATGTACATGAGGGTTTGTGCCACAGTTCTCCTGATCCTTTATGTCTGCAGAGTCCCCAAGGACTTCAGTGGTGTTTGTGGGGCAGGGAGATTGTCAAAGCTCTGAATTTCATCCAGCCTAAAAGCTACTACAGAGCCAGCATTATTGTTTGGTGCAAAGTGCTGAGCAATCCACAGCAGAGAGCAGCCTGGTCCTGCAGAGTCTCCATCCCTTCCCTCTCTGGACACCCCTGTCATGTGTGGAGAGAGTTGTGTCCAGGTTTAGGTTGAATATTGGGAAAAGTTCTTCACAGAAAAGGGTTGTCCAGCCCTGGCACAGCTGCCCAGGGCCATGGTGGAGTCCCCATCCCTGGAGGGATTTAAAAGCCATGTGGATGTGGCACTTGGGGACATGGTTTAGTGGTGGCCTTGCAGTGCTGGGGGAATGAACTTGATGTTCTTAGAGGCTTTTTCCAACCTAAATAATTATATGATTCTGTAAAAATTGAGTGGGTTTATTCACAAACTTTACTTTGACAATGAATTTGGAGCCTGATGGTCAGGCCTGGTGATGAAGCTCTTTCATGAACACACTCAAGTGGTGCAGTGGCAGTGGCAGAAGTGAAACCCATTTTCATTTGGTCTCTGCTGCTCTGGTTTTTTGGTATTTTTTATTTTTGGTATTTTTTATTTTTAGCTTTGTTAAAAGTCTTACTCTGCACTATCATCATCTGCTGAGGGTTTGTTTGAGGTTCAGCTGGAGCAGGATGGGGTTGAGGTGCGCAGGGGTGCGTAGGTGTGTAACGGGGTGTCCTGATCAGCACTGATAACAGATCTGGAGATGCAGACACCTGGCCCTCAGAGAGGGGCCACCACAAAGGGTTCGGAGGAACCCAGGTGTCAATGCCAGGCAGAAAGGAGGCAATGCTTTTTGAGCTGCTGTAACTCTGATCTTGTGTCCCGAAGGAGGGAGGCACAATATCCTGGCTACAACGATGCTGTATTTAAATCCACAGCTCAGAAATCCATCTGTGGGAGGAATGAAGAATATCCTGTTGCTGTCCAGTGCTATAACTTGCAGGAGCTTGATCCTTGGATTGCTTCCTGAATGGTCACTCCCTGTTCCCATCCCTGTCCCAGCTCCTTCACGCACAAAAATCCCAGCCAAAACCACCACTTGACTCTTGCATTATGTGGATCTGTCTTAAAACCAGATCCTCTTTGCTTTCAAGTGGAAAAATCTCTGCCTGGGGCTTGGCAGGCTGTGGGCTGGGATCTGGTGGAATGATGGGCAGGAAAACCCAACTGAAACCTCTCCCAGCAGAAGCAAGGATGTTTCCGTCGCAGTGATTTGCACTGGTGAGCAGAGCAGGGTGTGGCAACACGGGTGGGATGTGGGTTAGGGACAACACTTGTGTCCCTTGGTAAGACGTGAAAATTCTTGAATTTGACATTTGGCAAGCAAAATGCACAATGGGATATGGGATTTTTTTTCCCAAAACTTTTAGGGAAGCACAAATCATAAAATCCTGGAATGGTTTGGGTTGGAAGGACCTTGAAGACCATCTTGTTCCAACACCCTGGCATGAGCAGCAACCTTCCACTATCCCAGGTTGCTCCAAGCCCTGTCCCCCCTGGCCTTGGACACTTTCAGGGATCCAGGGGCAGCCACAGCTTCTCTGGACAGCCTGTTCCACTGTATTCATTCACCCCCAAAATGCACAGGACACAGCACAGCCTCTTGCAAACTCTTGGTGTGTGTCCCACCTGCCCTGTTCATGGAGTGGGTCAGATTAAGACACCTTCCCAAAAATGAAACCAGCCCTGAGCCATCAGCAGAAGTTGTCCTTGAAGCATTTTGTGAGGTTCTGCCCCCAGTGCACTGCTCAAAACCTCGTGTCCATTCCTCCTTCCCAGCTGCTCCCGGCAGACCCCGGGCTGTGCAGAGGACAACTGGTCGTGCGAGTGGGTTTTTTCCCCCTTCATACTTTTGTTTATTCATTAAGGAAGTCAAAAGAGGAAGAGGAATAGAAAGATTGCAAATGTTTTGCTTAGAAATGAGACCTCAGTGACTGGGCTGCACATTGCCCTGCGTGGGATACGTTGGGCAGCTCCGGTGGCCCCGGTGAGAGCTCGGGAAGACCAAGGTGCCCTCCCAAGGTGTGCTCAGGTAGGGTCACAGCTTGTTTGTGTATCTGCTTGCATCCATACGGCCCGGGGTTCCTATGGAAACAGGCTGGGAGAGCTGGGGTTGGTCAGCCCGTTGAAGTGAAGGCTCAGGGGAGATCTTCCAGCACCTTCCAGTGCCTAAAGAGGCTCCAGGAGAGCTGGAGAGGGACTTCGGGCAAGGGCCTGGAGTGACAGCACAGGGGGAATGATCTTTACACTGACACAGAGTAGGTTTAGACTGGATACTGGGGAAAGGTACTTTACTCTGAGGGTGCTGAGGCCCTGGCACAGGCTGCCCAGAGAAGCTGTGGAGCAACCTGGGATAGTGGGAAGTGTCCCTGCCCATGGCAAGGGGTGGAACTGGATGATCTTTGATATCTCTTCCAACCCAAACCATTCCATGATTCTGTATGCCAGTGTCTGACTGTCGGATCTTCACTCATGAAAGCCTCTCACGTTCAGTGGTGCATCCACTGGCTTCCCAGAGGCTGGTTCTTAAGGCCAGTGGCCACCTCTGCATCCTGGGATTCCTTTCCTTCCCAGCTGCATCACTTAAATTTGTAAAGGATGCCTCTTTTCAAACAGCTTTGCACATTTCAACCTAAAAGCCAGCAAGGTCTAAATTTTACAGGCACCTGGAGATCTTGGGGTGCTCCTGCTCCAGGTTCAGGCATCAACCCTGCATCCCATCCCCGGGAGCTGACCTAGACTGTAGCTCGGAAAATGCCAGGGAATGGTTTCTCCGTGCGCACAGAGAGGGCGAGGAAAGGAAAGCAGAGAGGTTTGCCAAGGGAAATGGCCCTGTTACACACAGAGTGTTTTCTTTGGGTGTTTGTTTCCCAGCCCTTGCCCGGGATGCAGAGCTGGCTTTGGGAGACTCAGCCCGGGTTTATCTCGGGGTGTGGCGTTGCTGCAGGCTCTTATCAGGTGTGTCCTGGGGAGCGAAACCATTCAAACAAAAGCCTTCCACCTCCATTTGTGCACAGTTCCTGTGCTTGGCCAGGGCTTGGTGTCTGCACCGGGGTGGGATTGGTCCACAATTAATGTGTCTGTAAGAAAACTGATGGGTTTTTGGTTGTTAATACTTCTTTTTGGAGGTGGAAATCCTAGGGTGGATTGGTACAGATGAATGAGGTTAGAAACACCAGTGAGGCTACATGGAAGGACCAGGACCAAAATTAATTAGATTAGAATTACAGAATACTAGAATTACAGAATCATTAAGGTTGGAAAAGACTTTTAAGATCAGCTCTGGAAGGAGTTGCCATGGTTTAGAAGCGCAGGAAAGCTTTTCCTCCTGAAAACTGCTGGCTTGCTCAGCTGTCAGGAGACAGCCGGATGCTTTCCTTGCTCTCAGCTGCTCCTTTAGCTCTGACAGGCTGTTTGCTGGGATGAAAGGAGAGACATCAACAGGCAAAACTGCGAGAGCTGCCAGCGTTTGTTGCTGTCACACCTGCGTGGTGGCACTGCCAGCACGGCAAACAGGCAGGTAGAGTAAATAACGCTGGATTTTTTTTTTTTTTTAGTTCTTTTTCTACAAGAAAGGAGATAACGACTGGATGCTGTCCCATTTTCAGCCTAGGAATTGTTTGCCAGACTTGAATTACAGGAATTGCTGTGGTGAGGCAGAGCAGCTCCATTAACTGGGAGCTGGCAGGGGCTGGGGGAGGCTTCGCGCGCCGGGGCCCCGCGTTGTGCTCCCGTCAGGAACGATTAAAGGAGCTGTTTGTGATGGAAACAAAACCAAATTGGGCTGATGCTTTAAGGGGAAATAAAACAGGGAAGAATAACTTTATTGAGCTTGTTTATTAAATCTTGCTGTGTTCCCTTCAGAGCAGCAGGAACTGTTGGAGCTGCTGGTGCAGCCAGCTCGTGTTTTGTCTTTCCCTTTTTTGAACTTGATTTGGTGTGGAGAGGCTTTGCACAAAACCTTTTCATATCCCTTTGGCTTAGCTGCAATCCTAAACTGATCTGCCGGTGACAGACTAAAACTAATTATCACCAAAGAGTGCAGAGAAGAGGTTTTAAAGCTGTTGTTTTGATAAGATGGTGGGTGTTCAGAGAGGCTTGGGAATTACTGGGTGTAAGGATGCTGATGTTGGCCCATGCCAGTATCCATATTCCATCATAGGGAGGGAGAGATGAGTTTGCTTTCACTGCTAAACTACTTAGAGAAGGTTCTGCTTATAGATGGGGGAAAAGCCACCCTCCAGCTGCTCATGCTCAAGGGGAGCAGCAGAAGAGCAGAAGGAAGCTGGCTACAGACTTTTCCCCTTTGCATCTCACTAATTCCTTTGTCCCTGCAGCTGAAACAGCTCAGTTCTGCTCCCTGCTCCAGCTGGCTATGGAGCATCTCCCAGTTCCCATGTGCCTCTGCCCTTTCAGTGTTTCATCCTTCCACCTGTATTGAAGATCATCCAGTTCTACCCCCTGCCATGGGCTGGGACACCTTCCACTATCCCAGGCTGCTCCAAGCCCTGTCCAGCCTGTCCTTGGACACTTACAGGGATGGGGCAGCCTCAGCTTCTCTGGACAACTTGTTCCAGGTCTCCCCTGGGCTGGTTTGGTGTTTCACACCCTTATTCTCTGAGCAGTGATGATTTTTTGGTGCTGTACAGAGCGTATTGTGTTTGCTCTCACCTGTGGCACAGTGAGTGTTACCAGATGGTTTGCTCAAAGTTGATTTTTTTTTAACACTTCTAGTAGTAGTAGCTTAATGCTTGCTGCTCTTCTGCTGTATGTTTTTTAGCCAGGCAAAGTGCCAGCACGTCTGTCGGAGGAAAAACTCCTGGCTGGATCCTGGAGAATAAACCAAGCTTGAATTCCCTCTGAAGGGAGAGAACTCAAGCCCCACAGGGAGGATTTTTCAGCATAATGGTCCCATTTGGTAAATTAGTGACCAGTTTTAGAAGGAAAACTGGATGACTTTGGGAGCATCACCTGGTATCCTTAAGGAGGAGGGAGATGTGGAGCATCACCAGCAGCAGCAGAGCAATTCTCTGGACAGGGACACCAACCACAGCCCTGCAGGCTGCAGGATACTTGTGGGACAGCTAAAGAAATCGATGTTTTGGTAAAAGCCCCTGAAGCTCTTAATAAAAATCCCTTGATAGTTACCTACTCCAGGTAGACCTGCCTGTGTATGGTGATTTAATGATTTAACCATCTCTCTGCTGTGATTCTTGGGGTGTCCTGTGCAGGGCCAGGAGTTGAACTCAGTGATCCTTTTGGTTCCCCCCAGCTCTGGATAGTCTACAATTCCAGAAAGAGAAGCAGTCACTTTGCAGTTTTTTTGTTCCTCCCTTATCTTTACTCATTCAATTGGGAAGATTTAGGTTTTTTTGTTTTGTTTTGTTTTGTTTTTTCTTTTAGGGCAGGGATCATCAGGTTACTCTTGTGATACCTCCCCAATCCCAGCAACCATTCCTACCTCTGTTGCAATGCAGGTGGAATTGGAAGAGGTACAGTGGAATGGCTCTGCTTTTTGTGAGGATGACTTGTTTCTTCGCATAAATTTGATACAGCAAAGTGCAAGGGATTTGGGTCTCCTGCTCTTTATTTGGTTTACACACACCTCAGGGGCTTGTTTTTCCAGCAGCCTCTCTCTGCAGCCACCTATAACTCACCTGTTCGTGCATCAGAGGGAGTTTAGGATGTGATATTTAGGAAATAGAGGACAGAAACCAGCATTCCAGAGGATCACACCAGCTCTCCTCACCCCTTCTCCTCTTGTTTTGGGCTGCTGTGGGGCTGTGCCTGCCCCAGCAGGATCCCAGAGGAGCTCCAGCCTTTTCAGAGGCAGCAGCTCCCTCGCAGCGCTGTCCCAGAGGACTGTGGCAGATTGCAAACACTCTCAGCACAATCATACCAGCCCAATTAGCATAATGATGCTGCCTAATTTATGCACAAATTGCCCTAATTTATGTGTGTCGATACATATGATTAAACCAAGCACAGGTGGAACAGGGTTTGGTCTCACCCAGCCAATGAAGCACAAAGCTGCATCCATCCCAAAATGTGTGAAAGGTCCAAAAATTCCTTCTTTTTATTACTAAAATATCGAGGTTTGTGTTGTTTTGCTCTGGCAGTGTGAATGGGGTGCAGGGCAGGGCTAAACTCGTGGCAGGAGGTAAGAGAATAAAGGATTCCTGGGCTGAGATTTGCATGGATTAAAGGCAGCTTTAATTTGCCTTGATACACTTGGGTTTCAGGTGGATTAACAGGCGGTGGGATTTGGGGCTGTCTAGCCAACAAATAATACCTGCCTTCCTGTTGTTTTAATTATTTTAATAAGGGATGGAGGACTCTGGAGCTGCAGGCCACCTTTGCCAACCCCTGATCTTGTGGATTTTTGTGTGTAAACGTTTTATACCATTAATATTCCCGAATAACAGAACTGCTGTCGTCATCTGAATTCCCAGAGCACTTTCTCAGCAGGGTTCTTCCAAAAAACCCTTCTCAGATTGTAACCTTGTAGTCCTCATTTTAATAAAAGAAATAGGTGATTTTTTTCCATAGAATCCCAAACTGGCTTGGGTTGGAAGGGATCTTAAAGATCATCTTGTTCCTATTAATCTGTCATGGTCTCCATCACCTGTGAAATTCTGTGATTTTCCTGCACTTAGCACCATCCAGAGCTGTGCTTGGAATCTGTCAGCCTCGTGAATGAAGGAATAAATTGACCATGAAAATATTGACAGCACATTTGCTTTTGCCAACTTCCAGACTCAGTCCCGTAAAATTTACTGCTTTGTTTAAATGCACGGAGCTAACCAATATCCCATCCTAAATCACAAGCACTGTACCAGCTACTGGGAAGAAAATTGTCCCAAAAATTAACTCTCTCCCAGCCAAAACCAGGACAAGCTGGTCACAGCACCAAGCCTGTCTGAGTTTGAGAAGTTTTTGGACAATGCTCTCAGGCACAGGGTGGGATCCTTGGGGTGTTCTGCACAGGGCTAGGAGTTGGACTCAATGATTCTGCTGGGTCCCTTCCAGCTCAGGATATTCCATGATTCTAACCATCCTGGAAGACACTTGACTCTGAGTCCAGTGGTCTTTTTCATAACTGGAGTCTCTTTCTAAAGCAGCTTTGTGTAACAGAATTGTCAGAGATACCTGGATCAGGTCAGTGTTGGATTTCCCAGTGCTGCCAGAATTAGAAAATTGAATTTTCATGGTAGAAAATGGAGGTTCCTTCCTATATCTAGCATGTCTTCCTTACCATTGGTGTGGTGTAACAGCAGGTTAAATTGCTTTCATCCAAATACATACAAACGGTATACAAATAATAATTATGAATTATTATGGTATTCCCGAGGTCAGTGGATTGCAGGGTTGGCTTTCCACACTCAGCTGATGGCACCAGATCCTCCAGATGCAGCTTTTTGGGAGGATTATCTGGCAAGAGGATTACACTGCTGGCACATCGTGGTGCCGTGGGGTCAGGAAAAGGCAGAGGAGTGGAAAGGATTGTGTGGGGCTGCAGGAGCCAAATGTGGGATGCTCTCAGCCCCGTGCCGTGCTTGCTCCTTGGCAGTCACACTTCCTCTCTGCACAGAAACTGGTTTCTGAGGCCAGTGAGTAATTTCTAAGAACAGATGTGGATGTAAGACACTCCTGTGAGTGTGTACAACATGAGATGTTTCTACTCTGCCATACTCCAGTGCCTGCCTCGCTGTGCTCCGTACCTGTCACAAGGAATGGGGGCTGTGAGTCACTGCAAGTCACGCATCCCAAATTCCCCTCTGCTCCTGCCACTGATCCATCTTTACAGCCATCTGAAGGCACAGCCGGCTCTACACCCCGTTCACACACGTGCCACTGACATTTATGAGCTCTCTTGTGTTCCTTGTGCCTTTGCCCTTGCTGGTTTTTGTTACCTCCCAGTGTACACTCCTTTTTCAGGAGGTGCTGTCCTTGTGTTGCCAGGAGCTGTAAGCACCCAAGTTTTGGGAAAACTCGGCTTCGTTGCTGATTCCCTTTGAACTCTGGGATGGTGATAGTAGCAGCAGGGGAGCAGACCTCCAGAGCTGGAGAGGGACTTTGGACAAGAGCATGGAGTGGTGGGATGAGGGGGAATGAGCTTGAGCTATGGGAGAGCAGATTTAAATGGGATATTAGGAAGAAATCCTTGGCTGTGGGGGTGATGAGGCCCTGGCGCAGGTTACCCAGAGAGATTGTGGACTTCCCATCCCTGGAAATGTCCAAAACCAGGTTGGACAGGTTTGGAGCAACCTGGGGTAGTGGAAGGTGTCCCTGCCCATGGCAGCAACACTGGACTTGATCATCTCCAGAGATGATCTGACCCAAACCATTCCATAACTCTGTGATTTTCCTGCACTTAGCACCATCCAGAGCTGTGCTTGGAATCTGTCAGCCTTGTGAATGAGGGAATAAATTGGCCATGAAAATATTGACAGCACATTTGCTTATGCCAACTTCCAGACTCGGTCCCGTAGAATTTACTGCTTTGTTTAAATGCATGGAGCTAACCAAAGGATGGCAGGGCTTCACCCCCTCTGCACAGGGAGGAGAGGACAGGCTGAAGGCTGGACTGAATTCTTGTAGCGCTCAGACCCCTCTGTCCCGGGACAGCAGCTCTCCTGGGAGGTGTTGGGAAACGCTGGATCATAAGGAAGAAAATGCAAGTGGTATGTGGGAATACCAACGAGTCTGGCACATCTGGGGTCACTCATTTAGAGCCTCAGCTGTTCTCCAGTTCCCTCAAAAAAGAAGTATCAGGAAATTCACCCAGCTCTCCTCCTCCCTGGCAGATCCAATGTCTTTAATCTGCTCTGTCTCGCAGCTTCTCTTACAATGGAAGTTGCTGGTGGTCTGCTCGGGTTAAGCAGCAATTCTGGCAGACTTGAGAGCAGACATGATCTCCCGGTCTCGTTGCTTTGAAGCTCCCAGTTCTATCACACTCGACTAAATCAGATTTTTGCTTCTCCGTGGAGGTAGAAAATCAGCCCCGTGCGCCCATCTGATTGCAGTGCTGAGGCTTGTCTAATTGAACAAGTGCTCGAGTCAACACTTGAGCAGGATGAAAAACAATGAGGAGATCACCCAGGGATTATGTCTGAGCTCCACAGCTCCTGGCACCGACGGAGCAGATGGCTGGGTCGCATCCTGCCCAAGGCTGGGCAGGAAAGATGTCAATAGGAAAAAAAAAAAAATTAATTTGGTTTAAATGTATTCAACTCGAAATCTACAAGTGCCTCAGGTCTCTAATTCTGTGCTTTATAGCAGCAGCCCAGAAAATGGGATTAGCTGGGGGTTGGCTCTGCAGACTCCTGCAAGGAGCCCTGCTGCTGCCTCAAAGCTGATGTGGGTAAAAAATATTTTGGGAAGGGGAACTGAGATGCAGGGAGTGGAGACAACTTGGCTGGTCCTGTAAAAGTGGGGAGCAGCCAGGAGCAGTGCGGACATGGCAGGTGAGCCATGAGCCCTTGTGGTGTGGCTGTGCTGATGGAGCCAGGAACCCAAACCCAAGGGTTTGGGTGAGGAGGGAGGTGGTTTGTGCAAGTGTGAGAACATCACAAACAGGTCTCCAGCCTGTTCCTTATAGGATCACACTTGATCCTACAGCCAGAGTCTGTATCCAGAGAGGTTTGGGCTTGGGGAAGTTGCTGGTGTCTGTCCCACGGGTATGTGGCCACCAGAAATCCTGGTGACCTCCATGTGGCTTTCTGTCCCCTTCCCTTGGGATGGGAGTAAATGAACACACAGAACTGCTTTTCCCAATGCCCAAACTACTTCTTTCTGGGGAAACACAGCCTCAGAAGGGCCCTTACTACAACAGAAATTATCTATTTCCTCTGGCTCTGGACCCTCCTAAACTTTATTTGCTTTTACCCAAAAGCAGTGCATCTATCAGGCCAAGCTGGGAATATCAGAGTCCCTTCATCTGTAAGTGCTGCTGCTGCCTTGCAATTCCCTCCTGCCACCTCTTCCCAAAAGCACTTTTAACCCTGGAAACTCCCAATTTTGCTTTCTGTACTTAAAAGTTATTTTCATTTTTTCAAGTGTGTCCATAGCTTGAGCAATAATAAAAAAGTGCATTTTGCATCTGGTAAAATGAAGTGGAATTGCCTTGCTGGCAGCAGTAAAAATGCTGTTTCCCTAAGATGTTGCTGTATTTGAACTCCTTGGTTCTAAAAGCTTTCTTTGTTTGTTTGTTTCCAGGGGGCAGCACTGGAAGAACCTTTATGGGCTCCTAATGACGTGCAGGTGGACGATTGACCGATGATAATTAAGGTAGGAAGAGGTGCTCTTAATTTTGGCATCTTCTCATTTGTGCTGTCCTTGAAATAAAATGGTGCTGGCCAGTGGCCATTGCTCTATTTTGGGGTTCAGTACACAACCATGGCACTATGGCCAAGCAGTAACTTGTGCTAAAGTGTCCCTTTAAACACAGATGGAAGGGAAATCTTATTTAAGAACTACCTGGGAACGTAACTAAGTGGAAAAAAATCTGACTTCCTCCCCCAAAGGATAATAAGGTCTCTGTTGGTGTGGAGTTGGAAGGGACATGACTCTTATTTGAGAGCACTCAGCACAGGGATTTTTTTGTTCTGCTGAAACCCAGTGGTTGGGTTGGAATTCAGGTTCTAACTTGCAATCTCAGAAAAAAAAAGAAGAAAACTCGAACTAAAGATACATTTTATTCATTTATTTTCATCATCTTGAGTTTCTGTGGAAAGCTGGTCTATCTCCAAATGTGGCAAGAGAGTGCTCAATTCTTGATGGATGAAACAGAGGAAAATCCCTGATTTAAAAGCAGTAAACTGTTGTACACACTCGGAGGAGAAAATACAAATGTGAGCAGAGTTAAATGGATGTATAAGTAGATTTTGTGCTGCTTTTATACCTGAATTCTTGCTTTGCTAGGTTGTTTCTGCCGTGCTTGGAGGCATCATCAGGAGGGTGAGATGGTCCCTGCTGGTCTCTGCCTCCTCTTCCTGAAGCAAAGAGGGTCTTCACCCCTTTAGGAGTCACCACAGTGACTCCCAAATGTCTACTGTGACAGAGGCTTTGCTTCCTCTCCCAGTTTGGGTTTTCACTTCTGATTAATGGGTTCAGTTAATGGCTGCTTGGTTTTTGGTGTTGGCAGAGAGTTGTTGGAAGGAGAGGGGGAAATTCAAGCTGCAACAAGAGCAAATTCCTTGAACGCGGGTTTGCCGTTCTCCAGCGTATTCCTGCTTTTTGTTTGGCTTACGATAAGATGCACTGCTGTGGAATTTGCTTGGAGCAGGGATTTGCATGAATTATTGTTCCTTGCAACGTGCACATCTGTGCAAACCCTCTCCCCGTGCTCCGTGGTACCCGAGCACCTCTTTGGAGGAGGATTTGTGTGCCGGGGTGCAGCGGTCAGCAAAAGCCAAGTGCTTGGGGGAAGGAAGGCTGCAGCGATAAAAACAAAGTGCTGAAATAAGGGGAAAACTCCTCCAGGGCTGTGCAGCAGCATCGGGATTTGTGTGTTTATTCTGTGTGCTGGCTTCTCATCCCAGCACGATTCTGCAAAAGCAACATCCTCCTGTTAGGAGAAACTCAGGGCAGTTGTGCTTGGCCCCTTGCAGAGTTCACTTTTTATTTAGGAAGTGTAATGGCATCAGTCACAGCTGCTGATTGATATAGTGTGGCCCAAAATTATGTACAAGATGGGAGTAAACAGTCATTGGGGATGGTCTCTTGATTCTGCACTTGGAGCTTTTCATTTGAAAAGTTCCCCCTTTCTCCTAGAGAGATCTTTCTGTAAATCACTAATTAAGCAAATGAGCTGCAGTGACATCAGTCTATCTCCAAAAAGAGCTGGTGTCTTAGGGAAACCTTCGAGCTGCAGACTCAAATTATCCAATATTTAAAATTATGGTGTCTTACAGGAATAGAAAAAGCAAGGAAAGAATTACTGGAATTTTGGATGACTTCAGGTTTGACATACAAAATCAAGATTTTTGTGTAATTCTGAATTCTACACTGATGCTAAATCTGGTGTCCTCACTAAATTTGACTAAATCTGATGGCATTAAAAAATTGCTTGTAATTCTCTTAGTTCCTTTTTGTAGAGAGTAGAAAAGGTTAAGGCAAATACGTTGGGATGTTCATCTACAATACTTTGTGTAATGTATTTATTTTCTGAAAAATTGACTTTGATGGAAAAAACTGGGGGAACTTCTGCCCCCAGAGCATCGGGGGCAGGTGTGAGCAATGGGACAAGGTGGAGCATAAATTTGTGAGGTCCTGAGTTGGGAAGAGCACCAGTGTGTGTTGAAAGCAATCAGAGCAAGGTGCTCAGTGCGATGGTGACGTGGCGTTGCGTGGAGCTGTATCTGAGTGTGCAAAACACTGCCAGAGCTGCTCAGAAGGGCTGAAACCATCAGGGTGTGGAGGGGACACTCCCTTGACACCAGTGCCGTGCTGAGTTTTTGAGAGGGGGAGCGCTAAAACCACAGATCTTGTTTCTACAAAGCCCATCCAAAGCCATCCCCAGCCTCTGCACCATCCCTATCCTCCCCCAGCTGTGTTGCCAGCAGTTTTTGGGGAGGTGGGAGCCACGCTGGCGTGCCCTGTGGATTTGCAGAAGAGCTCAACACGTGTGGTTTCCTCCACCGGTTCCAGCAGCGCCCGCCACCGAGCTGTTGTTTTCGGTGCTACCCACAATAACTGAAATGTCTTTCCTGAGAGATAAGTCAGTAATTGTGGTTGGCTCCTTCCTCTGGTGTTTGTTGCCTCAGTAACTTGAAAGTTCATTTATCACCGGGGTGCTGCTGGTGCTCCCCTCCAGGGGTGTCCTCCAGCACCGGCTGGCCACGGTCCCACAGCCTCTCCCTCAAGGATTGCTCCTCAAAAAAGTGCCACAGCTTCATCTTCTCCTCAGGCACGTGCAGTTGTGGCCAGACTTCATGAGATGAGACAGGAGGTGGTGGGTCAGGACTCATCCCAGCCCTGCACTGCTTCATCCTGGTGGATTCTGCCTTGATTGGCCAAGGCATTAAATGGCTTTTCCCCCACTTGGATTTGCAGTCTTTGTCAAAGCCACCACCAGCTGCAATGCTTCTGAACTCTTTAAAGATTGCTGTCACGTTTTGGGACTTGCTGATGTGCAGGCTGATCCTTGGAGTACGTTTTGGAAACACAGAGTTTGCCCAGAGACCTTAAATCCCAAGTGAATGGTGCTCCTAAATCCCACTGGCTCTTCTCCCCACGTCTTTCCTGTGAAGCTTCAAACTTCAACATGAAATTTGATACTGCTGCATCCTAGAAAACACCCTGGGATTTGCAGGGACTGCTGCACAGAGTGCAAACCCTCATTCCCAGCACACACCTCCAGCACTGGGTGGTTGGAGCTGAGCGTGGAATGGGGACAGGAAGGAGAAAACTCCTTGCAGAAACCACACCAGGCAGCGTGTCAGGACCTGCAGCCCCTACCTGGAGCTGCTGGGTATAAATAAACACATCCACCCTCCACCTTATTTCTGACAACTGCCTCCCTGAGGAGTAATTTATTTTTTTTTTCCCAGTAGCTTGTTCTGCAAGCAGGTTTCCTCTTGCAGGTGATTAGGAAAACCTCATTTTTATGTTAATTAGGCATAACTATCAGTGCACAGACATCAACTGCTCTCACATCCTTCTGCGAGGTGTGATTTTTATTGAAATTCAGTCCTGAAAAACCGATACCAGTAACTGATGTACCTGTTGCCTGAACAGATGGGAAACTGCACCAAAGGGGTGGTTGCCTCATAAAAACGTTGCCAGGGTGTAGCAACCACAGGTTCAGCTTTCAGGAGGGTTGCAGCTGCAGGCAGTTTAGGTTTTTGGTGGTGTTTGCTTGCTAAGTTTGAGGGCTTCCTCAACAACTTGTCTCCAGCGAGATCAAGCCATGCTAATTTAGTTAATTGCTGCTAAGCACAGCTACTGCTGACATTGGTGGGCCTGCACCTATAGGAGCAAATCTTTTTCATGTTGATGTCTCCAAACACATCCCTGCTTTGATTGTGTTTGGTCCAGTGGGAGGGTTGAGTTGATTCACGTCTTCAATAAAACAGATCCTTCATTTTGGGCAGATTGGCTGCTCAAGGCTGGATGGGGTTTGGAGCAACCTGGTTTAGTGGAAAGTGTCTCAGCCCATGGCAGCAGCATGGAACTAAACTGTCTTTAAGATGCCTTCCAATAGCAAAGAAGAGGGAATTCAATCAGATGTGCTTTGGGTTTGTTGGTAATACGCAAGTGCAGCTGCTTTGGTGACATTTTTTCACAGTACCAAGCACTGGAGGTGGAGGGGCCAGAGGAGAACATCTGGTCCCAGCTGATACAAACCAAAATCCATGAAATTCTGGAGTTCTACCCAAGAGTGGTACAGTTGGAATTGCACTGTCTTGCTCCAAGACCACAAGGAGGTTTCAGGACCACATTTGCCCAGCCACACACGGGTCAGCAGTGGGATTAGCCAGGTCACTTGCTAACACCATTAACTTCTATCTCCTTTTCCAGAACTCAGTTCTCGTGACGTTATTTAAGGACTTTGTAATCCAAATCCTTGAGGCTCCTTGCTGAAAGCTAAAACAAATATATCCATCTTATCAGGCCTTTCCAAGAGCAGAGCATGGAAATCCCCTGTCAGGCTGGCACCGTCACCGGTGTTTTCCTCTCTCTGCACCAGCAGACTTTTCCTTTAATATTGCTGTACAAATCTTCCCTGGATTATGCAATGATTAAGAAGAAAGAATGATAAATTACACAGGAATTTGGCAAGGGAGACGTGGACCCCTCGCAGCTCCAGTTGGTGGTTGGATGGATTTGTGATGCATTAAACACATGGACGTGGTGCAGAACCAGTGCTTGGTCAGGGACCTGTTCCCTTTTCACACAGAGTCATTCTGGGTTGGGGATTTTTGTATGTGGATGTCCACAGGGAGATAAGGCAGGATGGAAAAATTAATTATTTTGTGTATTTCCCAGGGCTGTGATCTGTTGATTTTTTTTTGTTTGTTTGGTGGTAGTTTTTTTGTTGGGTGGTTTTTTTTTTTGCTTGTTTATTTTGTTGTTGTTGAAGTTAGGGTTGGTATTAAATGTGTTGAGGTGGTATTTTGTGTTTGGATTCAGATGTTTATTAATTTTTATTTACATTACCGTCTTACAATTTTGAGTTCTATAGTATTTTACTAACAATTAAACCATTTACTAACCATTTACTAACAATTAAACCATTATAAAATGGTTTTGTGTTTATCTTTATAAGGAAAAACGATTTGATTTCTTTTTTAAGGAAAAACAATTTCATTAAGAAATGACACAAATTATTCTTACTTTTAATTTAATAATTAATTACCTATGTCTTGGAAGTGTGGACTTCTTTGTTTAATTATAAAATATTGCTTAAATTTATGAAGAAGAAGGACTAGTTACTGCTTTAAAACTTCTATTTTAGTTTTATATATATTATTATATTTTAAAACTTTCAACTTTAAGTTTTCTACTGTGTGATACTACACACTTCTATTCAAACTTCACACTTATAATCTTGGTGTTATTAATCAATTTTGGAAGCTTTCTCTACGGCTCCAGGTCAAATGTAGTGTTTTCTTGAGGGTCTGTGCTTTTCAACTCAGAAAGTCTAAAATTCTCAGCGTCCAGGGTTCCAGCAGTGATCCTTTAGCTGTGGTGGCATTTCATGGGAAGTGATACCTGGCAGCAGGTAAAAGCTGCAGCTGGGGAGAAGCCAGCCAAGCTTTTGATGCGTGAATCCTCCCGTTCTGACACAAAATGTGATATTTTTCTTACAAACTCCACCAGTTTCTCTGAGCTTCGGCAAAATACAGCAGCACTCGGGGTGAGAGAGGGCACAGCTGGTACCTGTGGAGCCAAGGGATGAGCTCGCTGGGGAAGGAGGTAAATTATTGCCTGGGGAATCTGGAAGGCTGGTCTGGAGGAGGAGGAGAGCTTTAGAGAGAAACTAGATTTTGGCTGACCATTGCTGAGGGAATTTAATTCCCAAACTTGATTTTTAATGCGTTTTATAGGCGCCCATCCATACGCAAGACATTTTCCCTTTCTCTCCTGTCCTCCCTTACCCAGGTGTAAGTTGCAGTGCAGGAAGTGGGTGGTGTACCGGGTGAAATGTACAATATTTGGGGAAGGAAATACTGTAATCCATAGTTTTGCTACTGCAGAGAAGCATTTGTGGGATGGGGGCTGTGTCTGAGCTGCTTGGCCAGGTTCTGCATCCATTTGGTGTGGTTTGTGTGCCTTGGTGAGCAATTCTCTCTTTGCAGAGCTGGAGGGAGGGGAGAAGCTCTTTAAAGAGAAACACTTCAAATATAGATGGAGTTTATGCTACAATAAAGCTGTGTTTTACCTCTTCATGGCTCTTTTTCCCCCCATGGAAGGTGCCCAGCTTGGCTGCACCTCACTCAGCAGATTCTTGGCAACTTCAGGTCTTAACCTTGGGCTGAGCTTTGAGGAAGCACAAGGTCAAGCTGCTGTCGCTCTAGAGGAAGTTTCTAGGTTCAAAATTCAACTAGACCCGGTCCTTAATTTAAGAAAAACCCAAAAAGCTAAAAAGCAAACAAACAATATTAGTATGGGCCGCTTCCAGCTTTGTACAAGGGGGTGAAGAAGTCATAAGAATCACAGAACCACAAAATGTTCTGGGTTGAAAGAGATCTTAAAAACCATTTAATCCAGCCCCATGCCATGTGCTAGCTAAATCCACTGGACCGGCTAGCAAAATCAACAAGATCATGTGAACAAGGCCATGATCTTGCAAAAAACTTTGTATTTGAGACGAGGTAGTTTTGAGGATGAAATGTTGCTGTTTCTCCCCCAAAATGAGTGGATGTTATGGCATCTAAAGTGACATCTGACCTTCTGAGGGGCAGGTGGGGCTGAGCAGGGAGGTCTCTGCATCTCTGCAGCTGCATCACATTTGGGTTTAGTTATTTAAGGTTCCTCCTTGCAGAGGAAACTTGTGGGGAGGTGAGAGCTCTGCAGGAGGGGGAAATGGCTGAAGGGATTAAGCAGCAGAAAGTTGGTGGAGTAATGTGGAAGCTGAGTTGGGTTTTTCAGGAGAGAAGTTGGTCAGGATTCGTGTTGTGTTGGTGGTTTAATCCATGTAAGAAGACTCAAGTGTGTGGAAATGCTGGGATGTTTGGGATGTTCAGTGTCTCGCTGCCTTCATCCCAAAGATGAGCTCAAAGTTACAGGTGGTGACCAAGAACAGCTTGGAGGGTCTGGAGGGAAAGAGTTAAATCTGAACAAAAATGAAATTATTTGGAAGGGCTGGAGCTCTGCCCTTCAATGCTTCCCCAAACTGGAAGGTGCAGGGAGCCCCAGGAATGGCTGAAACACCCAGGGATCCCCATGAAAGGTGGCTTTGGCTGGATTTTCTTCTTCCCAGTCTGTCTTGGGCTGAACACTCGACGGAGAGGGTGAAGATTCTGTTTGCACACTGCCAGAGCAGGTGTCCCTGAAAGACATCATTTACTGTCGAAAAACCAACCTGAAACTCCAGCTGCAGTGGATCAGTGCCTGCAGCTGCCTCGGGCCACGCTGCTGCCAGGTCACCACATCTTCAGAGCAAAGAAGAACCCTGGTCCTGCAGCACCCTGCAGGTGCTGGGGTGCAAGAAGACCTCAAGCCCCACATTGTGGTGCTGCTCCACCTCCTCCCAGAGCTGCCAGAGGCTCAGTTTGGCTGTCCTGGAGCTCAGACACACCTTGGGCAGGATGGAGATTTGTTTGCTCAAATGACAGGCCACAGGAAATGAATTTTCTGCTCCTCAGGTGCCATGAGCAGCATTGAAACCGCCCCTAAATACTGCACCAGGGATGCTCATAGGTGTCCAAAGGATGAAAACAAATTGGGAAGCCCAGTATGGCACTGGTTTTGAGCCAGTTGATCAGTGGAAGATCAGCTTTGCTGGAGGTGCTTCCCAGCTGCTGTTTTGCTTCACAGGTCAATCTGTTAAAAGTCCTTTTCCCAAGCAGCCAGAAGCTTGATCAAAACCTATTTAATATCTATTTCTTTATTTTTATGTGCTTTGAATCCTGAAATGCACCATTTGGGAAGATGTTTTAGTGAGATGTTGGCTGGCAACCCAGCTCTGCATTAAGTGCTTTAAAACACCTACTCCCCACTTCAATTTTATTTGCTCTTAAATTAAAAAAAAAAAAAAAGATAATATCTGCTAGACACCAGTTTGTTCATCCCTCAGGCAGGTGTACAGGAGTTTTCATTGTTTTTAAAGTGGCTTTTGGAAGGGCTGTCAGCTTGCTGAAGCCCATGATGAATCTCTAAGAGGTGCTTAAGTGGAAATGCTGGCTAAGTGATGGGACACAGGATGCTCAGCCTCACCTTTGGTCCCCACGCTGTGCTCTGGGCATCCCTGCCTTGTAAACTCATGGCTCAGCCCTGGGGTTTGAGCCTTAGCAGGGGAAGAAATTCTTCCTCCAAGCTTCATGCCTTGCTTGTAACGAAATGACTTTATTTCCTTGTGCAGCAATCATAATTTTAATAAATTTTCCCTGTCACAAAAGGAAAGAAATGTCGTGAACTGATTTTCTCCTCCTCTTCACCGTGAGGCAGATTTTTGCTTTTCAAAGGAAAATACCTTTTAAAACATTTGCACTTCCTTTCAGCTTGAATGATTTCATCCATACTCTGATTTTTATTAACAAAGGCTCACAGCAAGATGGCTTTCAGCCCTTTCAGCTGTTGATTTATCCCAGTCTTTATTCTTGGGAGTAAAAATATGGAAAAATTCTCTGTTACACAATTTTTAACATACATTTTCAGAGTTTTAAGCCACAGTGCATTGTGGGGTTTTTTGTTTTTTTTTTTTTTTCCCAGTGATGCTTTAACATCTGAATTTAGTACAATTCACTGTTTTTGAAGCATTTGGTGACTTTTGCTTTGTGCTTGATCCAATTTTGATGTGAATTGTCCCAACTTCTGTTTCAGGGGAGGAGCAAAGTTATTTTTTTTTTTCTCACCAGCCTACATGGCATTGAATCCATCTGGAGCACGTGGCTGCTGTAATACAGAAACCACACTTTTTTTTTTTTTTTTTTCTTTTTTCCTTTTTTTCACAAATTCTTCCCAGTGTGACTTCAGTAGTTAAAGCTAATTCAGTCTCCTGCCCTGGGACTGCCATGCTGGAAGCTGAAATCTGTTTGTGTTTAAAGATGCTGCTTCTATTTTGGTAGGATAATGCATCATGGAGAAGCCTTTCTTCCCACTAGCTGCACACTCAGCCTGGAATAAGGTCTCCAGGGGCACATCCTAATGAAATAATCCACTGGGACACCAAAAAAAAAAAACCCACCCCTGATAGTGGGATCAAGCTGGATGCTTCCCAAAAGGAATAAGTCAAAGTCTTGTGTAGCAGAGGTTGGGCACAGCCGAGGCTGGTGACTGATGAGATGGTATTAGGAGAAAGCTGTTGGCCAAACAAAGTCTGATGTGTTACAGGATAGGAATTTTTATATGGGATGCTGTATCTCATCAGCAAAAAATGGCAGGGATATGGGATATGGCAGCCCTGAAAGTTTTAGGGATGTTGGTGGATGAAAGGCTGGATGTGCCCTGGCTGATCCCACGCTGTGGGCAGCAGGGAAGGGGGGATTCGGTGCCTGAAGAGGCTTCAAGGGAGCTGGAAAGGGACTTTGGGCAAAGGATGGAGGGACAGGACAAGGGGGAATGGCTCCCACTGCCAGAGGGCAGGGATGGATGGGATATTGGGCAGGAATTGTTCCCTGGGAGGGTGGGCAGGCCCTGGCGCAGGGTGCCCAGAGAAGCCGTGGCTGCCCCTGGATCCCTGGCAGCGTCCAAGGCCAGGCTGGATGGGCTTGGAGCCACCTGGGATGGTGGAAGGTGTCCCTGTCCATGGCAGGGGGTGGCACTGGATGGGCTTTAAGATCCAACCCAAACCATCCTGTGGTTCTGGTTCTAGGATGGCATTTTCATCCAATTCAGATGGGCTGGGATGCAGTGAGGGTCATTAACAGGGGCAGGGTGGTTAATTAACCCACGGGACACATGCAGGGGGTGTCGGACACAGCCATTCCACCCGGGAACACGGGATGCACACAGGGACAGCAAGGGTTGTGCTCTTGAACCCGGCTCCCGAAGCCGACAATGTCATGAGGAATGAAGGAGTTTCTCCCCTAAAATTCGATGCAGTTGCATAGAGGATGTGCCAGGGGCTGAAGGAGCTCCCCTACAGTTGCCTTCCCATCACTGTCACTGCCTTCCTCACGTGGATCAAGATGAATCAAGGACACAGCACTGGGGAAGGCGTTGGCTGTCCCTCTCTGAAAGCCCCACCACCAGCAGCTGATGATCTGATGATCCTCACCGGAGTTCCTAGAGGGATTTACAGAGCCTCTGAAGTGCTCACAAGTTTTTGACTATCCCAGTACGTATTTATCTGCAATTAAGGCATTGCAAAAACATTATGAACCACGAGCCATCACTGAGTCCTGCTTCCCTTTGTGTCAGACTGGCAAAGGCTGGCTTTGATCCTCTCTTATCCCCATGGATTGGGGCCATCTCCTTTCTTCTCTGCACTGAGGACCCACAGCAGCATCTGGGACTGTGCGTGGGGCCCCATACAAGCAGCAGCCAGGCTCATCTCTCCAATTTTCAGGCTCGCCAGCGCCTTTTGTGAGATGGTACCAGCTTTGGTACTTCAAAGAAAGGTGTCAGAAATGCAAAAATGAGCAATTAAGCATTAATCTGCTTGTGGGGATGGGTATCTGCCTCCCCCTCCTGATTGCAGTGAAATTAGTGGTTGACTTGAGCCTGTAGTGGAGCTATTTATACCTCGAAGGTTTGAATTATAGCTGGATAGATTATATCATCCCTTTGTTTAATCCTTTTTCCTTTCTTCTGTCGGGCTTTTGACCTCAGTGATTTTCAAAGCAGTCAGATTCGCTTCCTACGGTTTTCTTGTGATGGTATTTGTATCCAGGAAAGGGGAGGAGAATTTAGATAGCTTTTTCTGTACTGTTTTATTTTCTCTTGCTCTCCCTTACTCATTTCCTCATTCAACAGCCCAGTCCTTTTTTTTTTTTTTTCTTTTTTCTTTTTAACCTTTTCAGGCATTTTCATTCCACAACTGTCATTGCCTTTTCTAAGGCTTTTTATTTTCTAGGGCTTCAAAACAGCAGAGGTGAGAGGCAGCCTGGGTGAATATTCCACTTTATAGGCTTGAACTCTTCCCAGAAATCTTTGGAGTGAAGCTCTCCTGCCATGCACCTGCCTGCTGGTCAGACCTACAGCTCTCCTTCATTTCCCCCCCACCCAAGGACCAGTGTGAGGGAGGGTGTTGTTGCTCTTGGATTTATTGGCTGTGATTTTGCAAATAAATGCTTTATAATCACTTCCTTGCTGCTCCTTGCAGCCAAGAAAGGGAGAGGTGCAGCCAGGGAAGGGCAGGCTGCCTCCCTGTGCTCTGGCTTTCCCTTTGGATATGCATTTCCTATTTCCAAGACTGCTTTTTTTTTTTTTAGACCTCTAATAAGTGTTAGAGGGTTTAGAATATATATTTATTCTTAGAGCTCTCTAAAAGTTATGTTTTCAACAAAAACACCCCAAAGTTGGCCCTGGGTCAGTGGCTGCAGTGGTTCCTGGCTCTTTGCTCTGTTGCTGCAGTTTGGATTTTCCTGTACTTCCCATCCAGGAGAAGCTGTCAGAAAAATAAAGGGCACAGGAGATGTGGAAGTTGACTGAGTGTTTTTAAATATTAGAACATGCTGTACAAGGCTGGGAATTAAATTTTGCTGCAGAAGCAAGCAGAGTTCCTCTGCAGTGTGAGATTCCCTCACATATTCCTCGGTGGGTTTTCCTACCTGGAGCAGCCCTCCCACCTAAAAAATTCCCACTGGCCTTCAAATCATTGTGTGGCAAGGATTTACACACATGGTTGAATGTTTTTGGACAAGAGAGAATGAAGATCTCCAGCAAAACTCCTGGCAGGAGGGGAAACCTTTAAAAAGTGATGCTGAGCTGGGCGCCTGTGGGATAGGGACAGCTTTTAATGACTTCCAATTCCCCATCCCTGTATTTCCCCATCCCTGGAAGTGCTCAAGGCCAGGTTGGATGGGGCTTGGAGCAACCTGGGCTGGTGAAAGGTGTCCCTGTCCCACAGGGAGGACCTTGAAGTGGCAGCAGGCTCTTGGATCCAGTGGGTCATTATTTGCTGAAGTGATGATCAAGGCCAAAATAACCATTTTTTGTAATAAATTAGAACAGCTTTCACCACCAGACATGGGTATAAAATCCTTTGGGGGAAACAGGATGGTGGCTGGAGTAGAATTTTCCCATCCAGTGATTTTTTAAGGGCATTTTCAGTCAAAGCCATTGCATTTTTGACACCCTCTATCAGTATGTGCTTAACCTCCAGCCTGGTGGATATCTGGGGCCCTGTTTGTCTCTTGCAGCCCTCCCAACATTTGTGAACAATTATTTCTTTGGAGCAGCCTTTGAGCCCTTAGTCCTTTCTTCTCCAAGCTGCTGCCCACGTTTGGCCACATCTCAGCCTCTCTCCTTGGTATTTCTGGGAAGTGGGAGCTGTTTCCTGGTGCAGAAAACCCAAATATTGGCTAAACTCAGATCCTTCATCTGGAATAAAGTTGGGAATATTCATCAGGCAACACCAGTATCATCACCTTCATTTTCACACACTTGGGGAGTGTTGGAAGCAATTAAGGCTGGTCAGATGGGATGGGTCCCTCTCCTTTCTCCCCTTATCCCACCCTTTCTTACTCTTTTCTCTACCTCCTTTCCCTCTTCCCTAAAAAAGGAGAAAGGGAAAGAAAAGCAAAGTAACTTGTATGGATAGAGGGGAGGTGTAATTATGAGCAGTGGGACCAATTTAAAAAGAAAGATTTCAGGAAGACTCAGACTTCCTTTGACATGTTGAGGGGTTTTGCTGGAGGATAAAAGGAAAATAAACTAATTTATTCCTAAATTGTAATTCCTTTTTGGTATTAATCTGTTTCATTAGTGTAGTTCACAAATGCACACAGGCAGGGGAGAGAGGGGGGCAGCAAATTGAAATGAAGACATTTTCAAAAGGAAAGTCTTGCTAGAAGAGGCTTCCTGCAGGGAGAAATCATATCCCAGGGGAAGAGCTGGAAACTCAAGTCGCTTTGGACTTTTATAAGTGAGACTGGATAGAGCAATTTGGGAAATTTCTTCTTGGGAGCAGTTTTTGCTGCGTGGTGGGTAGGACCAGATGGTCTAATTGATCCCTTCCCTGGCCAATCCATGTGGTTTTCATTTCCTCCTGGAAAAAAAAAAAAAAAACAAACCTTTCCTCCTGGGAAGGGCACTGGACTGAGGAGTGTGGTGGCCTTCGAGATCTGTCACTGCTTACAGGGTTGCTGTTGTCCTGGGCTGTGATTCTGCTACTCTGAAATATTTTCAGTTAAAAAAGATTCTTTTTATTCCCTGCTGTGACTCTTTCTAGACTTAGGAGGGTGTAGCCATCTTTGCAGGGAGTGCTCTTCACCTTCCCTGAAGCTGCAGCTGAGGCATCTCCCAAAACTGTCTGGTGTCCATGGCTGTCAGCTCTGGGGCTTGTGAACTGAAACTGGTTTCACTGGGATCTGAACAGCTTTTTCTTGGCTTTCACCCACAAAAAAGCAAAAAAACAAAACAAACAACAACAACAAAAAAAACTGTTTCCTATTTGCTCCATGGGACTGAGCTCTGAGAATAGGGAAGAAATTGGGGCAGAATGTATCATCATAGTATCACAGAATGGGCCTTAAAGCTCAGCTCATCCCACCCCTGCCATGGGCAGGGACACCTTCCACCATCCCAGCCTGCTCCAAGCCCCATCCAACCTGGCCTTGGGCACTTCAGGGATCCAGGTGATGCCTTGGGAAGGCTGACCTAGAACAGAGACTAGACAGAGCTAAAGAATAAAGCAGGGATTTATTAGGAGGCCTCAATGGATCCACCTTAGGCAGCACAAGAGCCCAGCCAGGGCTGCACCCAAGATGAACCAAAATGGTCACAAAATGCACAATCAATCAGTGGGTCTCACACTTTTAGAAGTTCTGCTCCATTTGCACATTGGAGTTCATTGTCCCATTCCAGCTTTAGCCCATGCAGTCCCATCCTTCTTGTTTTTCTCTGTGCAGCCCACGTTGTTTGTGCTCTTGGGCTTGAGATTTGGATCATTTGTCCTTGGTGCCCAGCTGGAGCAGGAATTGTTTTGTCTCCCTGCTCTGTGCAGAGAGCTCCCCATCCCCTCATGTGAAGCTCAGACCCACACCCTAAAGCAGCACAGAATCTGAAAAATAGAAAAGCCAAAACCTGAGGCATCACACGGGCAGCCACAGCTTCTCTGGGCACTCTGTAGCTGGCCATGAACTTTTTATTTCCCCTCTCTTTTCCCCTTGGTCGTCGTGCAGGTTGGTGATGAGAAACCCTTGTGAAGCAGGTTAGCATTTGACCCAGCTGTAACATTAAATTATGTGGCTGCTGGTTGTTGGTGTGTCGTAGCTGAATCACAGCTTGATGGTCATGAGTGCTTTGCCACCAACCTTGTTTATCTGCCAAGGTGCGTGCCGTGCCTGTTGATGGGAAGAAAAGCAAGGATCTGTGACTTGGTATGGATTTCCAAGGAGGAATGGGGAGATCTGGGAATCATTCCTTATCTAGGAAGGATGGTTGTGACTGAGGAAACAGCTGTAGGACATGGGAGGAGGAAAAAGGTGAGAGTGTGGACTCTGTGTAGCGTTTAGGAAGGAGATGGATTGAGTTTGGTTTAGTGCTGAATGTGAATTCTTGGGATAGAGAGAGCTGGAGCAGGGAAGGTGAGGATTAGAGAGCAGTGGATAAAGGAGTGACTTGTGTGCTGCAGCTGAGCAGGGGGATGCTGATCCAATCCATCTCCATGGTTGTGTTTGCTCTGGACACACGGGGTTGCATGTGAACACAGTCCACACGTGCCTGGTTTTGAGGCTGTGGGGACTGCAGTGCCCATCTTTATTTGGTTCTCTACTTCAGGGCTCATATTTTTTATTTCATGTGCAAGAGTTGAACCTCAGCTCCGCTGTCCTCTCCTCAGGAAAAGCCTGTGGAGCTCTCCCCAGGATCTGTGCTCAGAGCACGTTCACTCCCTTACACTAGAGCAAGGTCAGATTTCTGAAGGATCTCATTTACCCTCAGAAGAGATGGCTTTTCAGAGGAAAAGTCCATCCTCCTAGACAGTGACTTTATCCCCTTGACAACTCTCAATTCCTTCTGAATTCTCCCAGTGGTCAGGGACAGCAGAAGTTGGATGCTGCATAATCTCCGATTCCCTGCCGGTTCTGCATCCCTCCTCTCAGCAGTGATTTGTAAATATTATTTTCCCCCCAGTATTTTAAAGGATATTTTCATCTCCCTTGGCAGAAAGAGGAGGATATTTCTGGCACTGCTGTTGTGTCAATTTTGCTCCTTGTTTAAGATTAATATTAAAAATAATAACAGCACCAAAGCAAACACAATTTTGGTGTTTTTCTCTTCATTTACCCATTCAGTTAAAGTCCTGGAACTGCAGCTTTGCTACCACTTGAGACCCAAAATGCAAATTTAACTGAAGATCACATGGAAATCAACTAAGCCATTTTCTGTGTGATGAGCGAAGGTGCATAGAGGGAAAACCACACTGGAATTTAGACCTTGGCAGAAAATAGGGAAGAACTGTGGGCTGCTGTCATGTTGATGGCTTGGGCAAGGCAGTTTTGATTTTGGTGTGTTGTTTCTATTTAGCTAATTCTTAGCAGCATAGTGGCAATTTTAGAAAAGTTATTTCAGTCAGCAGTGAAACTGCAACACAATAAAGATAGATTTGTTCCCCTGATAACAGTTTTGATCAAGGTTTCCTTTTATCCTGCAGTTTTTAAATAATTGGCCCGCTTGCTCTTGGCTTTTATTGTACTGGGGATATTATAAACTCAGATTGTTTTGTAGACCTCTAATTTTAGACACATCTCGGTGCTTATTGTTCCTTTCATCCCTTTTTTTAATACCATGACACAGCTTCTGCAGAGAGGTGGAAATCATCTGCATCCTGAGACTTTCATGTCTAGACTGAATGAAGGGCACGAAAATACAACCAGAGCAATCCCCCCACAGATGTTTTTAATAAAGACACTTCTCCATCCCAGCCCCAAAGCCCACAACTAACTCCCTTTGCCATAACACCGGGCAAAAATAAGTGGACGAAAATCATAAATGCAGCTTTATGGAGTGAGTGTGTGAAATCAGGAGCAGCTTTCCAAACCAGTGGCTGTGTATAAAAGCCAGCACAGGCATCAGGGATACAATTGAGTTGCTAAGGCAGAGTTTTCCAATCGTGCCCCGCAGAGCCCCGCATCGTCTCATTATTCCGCTCCAGCGTCAGCCAACAATGGGGGGAAGATAAAAGCCTGGCAACCCCTTTGCTTAGAGGGGTCCATTTATCCCAGCTCTTTGTAGGGCAGTGTAATTTTAGGCTTTTACAGGGCGGATCACGCCGAAATCCTCGCTGCAGCACTTCCGTAAATAGGTCAGGAGGGGACTCGGCGTCGGGAGAGCGAGGCCGGGATCGCACCTTGCTCGGAGGGAATTGTGTTTTCTCAGTGGAAATAAGATGGTTTTGTACTCATTCACCCACTTCATAAAGGGAAAAAAATAAAAATGGGTCAGTTGGGCAACGGCGGCGTGTTTCGGTGTGCTGCATTTGGGATGGAAAGCTCGTGGAGCCTGGGATTAATGCTTCTGCAGCAGCAGCAAGGAGTGATGTCTTTTTTTTTTTCCTCAACAGGAGCTTTGGAAATGATGTATAACAGGTGTCTCACCTTTCTGAACCTTGTTCTGATAGACTGGACTTGTTTGGCAGAAATTATAAAGCGGTCCTGGGGATGTTTATCAGCTCCAGCACTTCTGGGTGACCTTGCATCTCATCTTTGGAAGCAGCTTAATCCCTGTAAAATCCCAAAAGAAGGATCTCAGGGTTTTTATTGGTAGCTTCTGTATTTTGCAATACTGTGACAAACTGCAGGTGTTGGGCATGGTCAAGGGTTTGGCCACAGTGGCAAAAGACTTGGGAATAATGGGGTGAAGTTCTTTATTCCTCCTCTCCTCACTGACAAGCTATTAATTAATTACTCAGGGAGGAAATAGGAGGACTCTGGAAGGCAATCAAGTGCCAAAGTAAATACAGCCTGGCCCTGCCTTTAACTGACTTTCATGAGGAGTCCTCCTTGAAAAGAACTGGAATAACACAGCCCAAGGTGAATAAAAAACTTTGAACATCCGTGACCAGGTGATGCAGATCCCTGAGAGGCTTCCTCTCTCCCTCAGTATGGGAACAAGCAGCAGGCTGGGATCTGTGCTCTAAGATCCCTCAGGATCAAAGCACTGCAAAGGATCCATTAAAAAAAAGTAAATAAATAAAATCCACTTTTCTCTGCCTTAACATGGATTTTGCTCTCAAACCACACCGGAGATAGATGGATGTGTGGGGAGACCGAGGAGTTGCATGGAAACCTTTAGTTGTTCTTCCACCCAAACCACAGATGCCCTGGTAGGCATGGAATAGCCAAATGTTGGAGATGCTTCTCATTTTGCTGGGGAAAAGGAAGGCAAAAGAAAGGAAAAAGACCTCTTCTGTTAGTCCATTCTGTGGGAATGCCAGGGCTTGGTTCAGCAGGGAGTTAAGACCTCGTTGTGTTTGCTTCACTTCCCAATAGAGCTTCTTCCATCTAGTGCAACCAAAGGACTTCCAGAGTAAGACTTGAAATCAAATTTTCCTCTCCCAGTAAAACCTGGGGTCATTTGAGGATGACCCAGAGCAGTGACACTCAGGAGAGGCAGAAGCAGGAGCTCTCCCTTTCATGCAGTCACCCAGTATTTTCATCAACCCGAGCACAGGTGTTTTTCTCTCTCCTTCCTCTGCTACTCAGCATAATCTGTGCTGCCACTCAGGTTACATGGCCAGAGGCTGCAGCACAAAGGAACAACCCCTGACTTTGCTCAGCCCTGTCTCCTCGCTGTCACCTCTCCAGTTCCTGCCCTTTCCCCTCAGCCTCTCACCCAGGAGCCTCCTTTGACCCTGCTGCTGCTTTCCTCTATAAAAAGGGTGGAAAGAGCCCGAGTGGCAGCTCCTTTGGGCTGGGAGAGGGGAGCTGGGTGCGCAGTGACACACACAAAAACCTGTTGCTGTTACTCTCTCCTGCTGAAACAATATCTGGCTCCCTGAAGCCGAAGCTTCTGCGCAGCGAGGAAGGATGGAGGTGATGGCAAAGATTTGGGACACCTCGCTGTCCTTGGCTGCCCAGCTTGTCACCTGCTTCCAGGCTGGCTCCCTGCCTCATGGCTGGTGAGAATTCCCAGAACCTTTTAGGTGTGGTTCTGGGAATGCTTTGCTCCAGGGACCTGCTCGGTGTGAACAAGAGGCGCCAGATTTCCCTCCTCCCACCCCACCGAGTCCTCAGGTTACTGCAGGGCTTGTGCAATTTGATGTCCCTGAGTGCTCCTGTGCTTTGTGACTCATGGATTTTGCCTGCCAGGCTGTTAAACCCCCAATTTTCGTGTTCCACATCCCAGCTCTTGTAATATCTCAGGTCTTTTGAAATGGGCAAGAAGCAAAAGCCCCACATGAAAATGCTGTTGGGCCATGAGGGACACAGGGAAAAGTTTGGAGCGGTGCTGGGCAGCAGGGACAGGTTGAGGTGGATATTGGAAAGAAATTCTTCCCTGTGAGGGAGGTGCAGGGAGAGAACAAAGATGCTGAGACACGAGGTGATGCTGATGGTGGGACACTGGGTGCTTCTCTGATGGCGCATCAGGCCAGAAGCAGAGATCACGTTCCCCTCAGCTGACCCCAAATTAGAGCCAGCTGTCAACACAGAAATATTTAACTCTCGTCTTCAAGTGAGGGTGGGGATGGGTGTCAGCAGGGACCAAAGGCTGCTTCAGCAGGGACCAAAGGCTGCTTCAGCAGGGACCAAAGGCTGCTCCAGCAGTGAGGGTTGATGGAGAGCTGGGAGGGTGGAAAAGTGGAGCTGATGGAGATTTATGGAGCCTCAGAAGCCCAAACTGGAGGGATCCTGTCATCACTTCCAGCGAGTGCCCTGTAAGAGCAGGAGTGGGGCACACACCCATGGGGTAAACCAGCAGCTTTCCCAGTTCATACTGGGCTGCCCAGCTGGTCCTCAAACCCCAGATCCAAAGTCAGGTGCTCCCATGAAGCGGTGAGGCAGGAGGGGAAGATGCCAGCTGCAGGCTGTGTTTCTGGTAGCTCCTCTCTGACTTAACAGGAAAAGACTGACCACAGAAAATGTACAATATTGTTTTTCTCCACATTTTCCTGAAATCTGTTGAACCGCTTTGCCTGTGGAGGGAGGAGGGGTCATGTGGGGGATGGGGAGGAAGAAATAATGGTGGCTCTGTTCAAGGGAACTCCCCTTACAGACAGTTTGTGTTGTTATTTTGCCCCTCCAAACACATAGATCTGATCTGAAAATCCCAGGCTTAAAAGCACAGATGTTTAGTCTGACACACAAATGTGGCATCATTCCAGCAAGTGGAACATCTGGAAAGGTCCTGGTGAGTTCTGAGGAGCTAATCTGGGATGAGAGGAGTTAAAGCTGCTCAGCAACAGCTGCATCCTTCACCCAAATCACCTGAAACTTTCCTTCCCTTCCCTCCAGGTCTTTCCCTTTGTACTGAAGCAGCTTTCAGAGATGTGTTACAGCTTCTCCTGTCCCTCAAAGTGTCCTCTTCGAGGAGCAGGGGGAGAATCAGTGGTGGGGATAAAAACCAGCCCATGGCAGTGCCACCAGGCTGGATATTGTGAGGTGTTTTTGGGGATCTTATCTCTGTGTCCAGATAGGTCGGGGGGAAGATGGTGTGGGATTGATTCTGGCCCTACATTAATGTCACAGCCAGAGATGTGTTGGGGTGTGAGTTGGGATGGGTGGCCTTTCATTTCAAACTCATTAATTTTAATTCCAGTCCACGCCAGCAAGGATTAAAAGTCACCCCACTGCTGATGTTCCTTCCTTGACTCTTAATAATGTCTCAGCTTCTGCCATGAATAACTGGTTCCTCCAGGTGGTTTAAGAGTATCCCACACCTGAAATGCATGAGCCAGCTCCCAGCCCAGAAATAGAATTGTACCCTGGGATGTGTCCAAAGAAGGGTGGCCAGCAGCTCAAGGGAGGGGATTCTGTTCTCTACTCTGCTCTCAAGGTGCTGCACCTCCAGTGCTGTGTCCAGGTCTGGGATCCTCAGTACAGGAAAGATGTGGAGCTGCTGGAGCAAATCCAGAGGAGTCCAGGAGATGCTCCAAGGGCTGGAGCCAGCCTGGGAGAGCTGGGGGTGCTCACCTGGAGAGGAGAAGGACCCTGGGAGAGCTCAGAGCCCCTTGCAGGGCCTGAAGGGGCTCCAGGAGAGCTGGAGAGGGACTGGGGACAAGGCATGGAGGGACAGGACACAGGGAATGGCTGCCCACTGCCAGAGGGCAGGGATGGATGGGATACTGGGCAGGAATTGTTCCCTGTGAGGGTGGGCAGGCCCTGGCACAGGGTGCCCAGGGAAGCTGTGGCTGCCCCTGGATCCCTGGAAATGTTGAAGACCAGGTTGGAGCAACTTGGTCTAGCAGAAGCTGTCCCTGTCCATGTCAGGGAGGTGAAATTGAGCGGTCTTTAAGGTCCCTTCCAAGCCAACCCATGCCACGACTCTGTAAAAACGAGATGAGTTTGCCAGGATGGGCCCCTGCGCCGCCAAACACCGTCCTGGTCTCGGGCAACAGACTTTGTGTTGTGTCCCTGCAGGCACAGAAAGCCCTCTCTGTTGTGTGGGAGCTCCTGTACCATTTAATGCCTGGTTTGGGGGGTCTCTTATTTAACAGCAACACTGAGGAGCCTTCTGTGTATTATGTTCCTATCCAGGGCGTGATGGAAATGGGTGTTTTTGTAGGAAAGCTGCTTTTCAAAGCCTTTTGAAAGGAACAGCAAGGACTTTCAAGGGTGGGGATGTCTCGGGTGCTGTTGTCTTCATTGCTGTTGGAATGATTTAAGCTGAGTGGAGGGCTCTGTCCTTCTGGAAGGGATTGAAATGAATTTAATTCAGCATAATTTTAGTTGGCTTAGGTGCCTAACGCAGGGGGATTTGAGCTCTGTTGTAGCCTCTTAATGTTTATTTTCATATCACTAAAATCTAAGTGACAAATGGTGTTGTTTAATGGCTGCTCAGGGAGACCTTGTTTATTGGAAAAAAAGCAAAATGGGTCATAAAAAACTGAATTCCAGCATTACCTTGACACTGTGGTCTCTTTCATATGCATCCAGGCTCTGCTGTCATCAAGAAAACTTGAAATTCCCTCTCTGTATTTGTTTTGCACCTGGAATGGCCAGGATTCATCTCTTCACCCCTACCTACATGTGTCCAAAAATATTTGTGGTCCCAGCGCAAACACAATCTCCAAACACTCCAGAGGAGCTGTTCCTTCCGGCAGCTGCTGCCGCTGTGGTGGCCCCGAGCACAGCAGCTCTTCCAGGCTTTTAAGCAGGTTTTCAGCACAGAATTGCCTCACCAAAGGATGGGAGCATTATTTGGGGGGGGGCTCTGTGTTTTTTGATTATGAGTTTTACTGGTACGCGGCAGGACGGAATAATTAAACTGGTAATTTGCTGGCTTTGATGAAATTGCCTCAGGAGCTTGTTCTCTTTTCTAGCACTGAGCTGCAGGTGACAGGACAAAGGGGAATGGCTGCAAACCTTCAAAGGGCAGGGTTGGATATTGAGAAGAAATTCTTCCCTGTGAGGGGGGTGAGGCCCTGGCACAGGGTGCCCAGAGAAGCTGTGGCTGCCCCTGGATCCATGGAAGTGCCCAAGGCCAGGCTGGAGCAACAGGGCTTGGAGCAACCTGGGATAGTGGGAGGTGTCCCTGCCCATGGCAGGGGGTGGCACTGGATGGTCTGTAAGATCCCTTCCAACCCAACCCATTCCATGATTCTGTGGTTCTGTTCTTGGAGATGATGGGGTGCATCCACCTTCACTTTAGGGAGGGACCTCAGGCTTCTCCTGCAGCTCCATTTAGAGGGGAGGGAGATGGGCTGGTCATGGAGGCTGGTGGCCTCTGTGGACCACCATGGCTCTGCTCTCCCCTCACCCAATATCCCACCTTGCCAGGGCTGTAAGTCATGCTTTTCCTGACTTTGGGGTCACTCCTGACCCCAGAGCCTCATTGCTGCTGAAAATCCTTGTGTTTAGTGGGGAGGACACCACAGCCAGACCCAGTTCCTTGCCCAGCTGCTGCTGGGGAGGACCATTTCTCTCCTGAGCCCCAAAAGCAGAAGCAGGTGCTGCTCCCTTGGCTGAGGATGTGGAAACCACACACAGCTGCTCTGCGATTGCTTTTGGGGTGGATTTCACGAGACAAATCGTTGTGGTTTGTGCTGGGGCTTTCCTGGAGAGGAGGTCCCATCTGGACCTTCCCAACATCTGCACTGTGGCCATGTGGGCCAACATCTCCATGGACCTCTGGGCTTGCTCCTCCAGCTCCCAGCCATGAGCTTTGCTTTTATGTGATACTCTAATTTAAAATACCATCCTGGGTGGGGGAGAACACAGCAGTGCTGAATGTCAGGTTACTTTCCCTATCCGAGTCCTAATTCTCCCTTTTTTTTTTTCTTTTTTTTTTTATATAGGGTGCTCTGGAATTCCCAGCTACCAGGCTGTGCCCAAAAAAAGGCTGGTTTAGACCTTAGCAACAGGGTATTTTTGTTCAGATTGTATTTGTTCTCCTGTGAGAGCCATTGTTCTGTGCCATGCCTTGACTGCTCCGAAGGCTGGAGATAAAAGCCCCGGCTGACAATAATACAGTTGAGTTCAGCCTTTTGTTGGAAGGATGAAAATAGAGGATGAATTGTGAATAACATGGGAGGGCTAAAAGTCAGTCGTCCCAGGATGTTGGTTAATCACTTCAAAGATAAGAAGCTGCATTTTAATTACATATTTTTCAGAACCACTGAACATTAGGTTTTGTGTTGGTATCAGCAGGGGCTTGTACCTACCATGGTGTTTAGGAGTGGTTCTTACAATCTCGAGTCAGCAGGAAATATGTTTACTGCAGTGATACTGAGTTTATGGTAGGTTTATAGCAAAATCTATATATAATTTGTAGTAGCTATATTATATTAGGTTTATAATAGGTTTATAGGTGTATAAATCTCAGAAACCTAGAATCACAGGATGGTTTGGGTTGGAGGGAAGCTTAAAGATCATCCAGTTCCACCCCCTGCCATGGACAGGGACACCTGCCACTATCCCAGGTTGCTCCAAGCCCTGTCCAGCCTGGCCTTGGACACTTCCAGGGATCCAGGGGCAGCCACAGCTGCTCTGGGCACCCTGTGCCAGGGCCTGCCCACCCTCACAGGGAACAATTCCTGCCCAAGATCCCATCCATCCCTGCCCTCTGGCAGTGGGAAGCCATTCCGTGTGTACTGTCCCTCCATGCCTTGTCCCCAGTTCCTCTCCAGCTCTCCTGGAGCCCCTTCAGGCCCTGCAAGGGGCTCTGAACTCCCCCCTGGAGCTTTTTCCAGGTGAGCACTTCCAGGCTGGCTCCAGCCCTTGGAGCATCTCCTGGACTCCTCTGGATTTGCTCCAGCAGCTCCATGTCCTCCTCATGCTGGGGATCCCAGACCTGGACACAGCACTGGAGGCAGAATCCCCTCCCTTGACCTTCTGGTCACACCCATAAATATATTTTTACATGATGTGTTTACAGCAGTAGCAATGATAGAAGGTGCCCAGCTTGGTTTGGCTCCGTGACCTGAGCCTGCAGCATCACTTTGCTTTAAATAAAGGCACCCCTCTTGGGCATGGGAGATGGAAAGGAGAAGAAAAGGCAGATTAGAAAAATTGATAGAAAACAGATGGAGAAAAAGAAAGAAAGATAAATGGAAAATAGAGCCACTGGAGGCAAGCAGGGTGTGGTCATCTTTCAGGAGCACGGTCTGATGGGAAGAAACATTTGCTCAAAATGCTGACAGTGTGAATGATAACAGGGATCACCCCTAAACTCCACTGGCCTTGGAAATCCTTTCCTTGCTGAGGGTATTTTGGTGGCACTCTGGGCAGCAGCTCCTTTTTGCTGAGATATTTATGTTCCAAGGGCACTTCCTGCTCTCATCAGCTTCTAGCAAGGCTCCTCATCCCTCCTGGCAGATCCTCCCTCCCCAGCTGCCCTCACCTGCCATCCATGTAATTGGCAATAATTTCCCTAAGTGCTCACAAAAGCAGATGTTCCCTCTGTGGTCGCATCCAGCCGGCTTACACTGCACTGGATACACGAGCACACGGCACTAAAGGACTAATTCCTGTAAATAAGCCTATTAAAAGGTTGGAAATAATGCCTGCAACTAAGCCATCCAATGCAGCTGAATCCCACTGGTTGTATTAATTTGTTATCTGCAACGTGCCAATCCCAGTCTGCCCAGGTCTGGGTGCCCTCATGCTTGGCCAATTGCTCCTATGTGGTGGTTGGTGGGTGTCTTGTATTGTTTCCAGCTAATAAATCACATTTATAGGTAATTAACACTCCATCTAACACTTCCTCAGTATTGCTGATGAGTGGGAGAAGAAATTGCTTCATGCAATTTTGAGTGGGGGACTCAGTGCTTTCAAGGCTTTAGGTGATGCTGCTGGAGAAAAAAAAATTAATCTCACTTATTTTCCTGCCTCAAAGCGGGGGATAAAGAGGTGAGTCTCCAGTTTTTCTCCAAGTTCTGGATGTAAGGAACATGTTTATTACAATGAGAGTGGTAAAACACTGGTGCAGGTTGCCCAGAGAAGCTGTGGCTGCCCCATCCCTGGAAGTCCTCAAAGCCAGGTTGGACAGGACCTTCAAGACCATCTTGTTCCACCCCCTGCCATGGGCAGGGACACTTTCCACTAGCCCAGGTTGCTCCAAGCCTCATCCAACCTGGCCTTGGACACTTCCAGGATAGGAAGCTCTTATAAACTCTAAAATCTATGAACTCACTTTTCCCTGGCCCTGCATGTTCAGCACCGTTTCATCCACTCACTAGATTGGTCATCTGAGAAAATGGAAAAATCATGGCATTTTGATGAGCTGACTTTTTAAGGCAGCATCTCTCTGGGCTTGCAGCTCCAGAAATACCTGTCAGGCAATTTTCCTTTCACCTGGAAACACGCTCCAATGTCTTATTTGTGGATTGTGCTGAAAAACAGTTGTGTCTGGCAGCACAACTGCTCCAGTCAGACTTTTCAGCTTGAAACCTTCAGCAGAAGACGTGCCTCACAATGCTTTTGGCACTCTCAGAAGTCAGGGAGGAATACGCTTCATATCCAGTTCCCCTCGTTTACAAGCCTTGTTTATAAACCCTCGCAGCCACTGGTAAAATCATGATTTTGGTTTATCTGGAAAACAGAGAAACACAGTTAATGAGAGATGCAGGGGATGCATCTCTAGCCCCGCTCTGGCTGTCACCATTTGTACCTCATCCTCAACCTTTTTTTTTTTTTTTTTCTCCCAGTCTAATACATGCAAATATATGTAAAGAGTAAAGACTGTTCCACCGAGTCTTGCACGTTTGTTCAAAGATGAGGAAAACAAGTCGATCTTACAGGGAATTTGCAGGCTGAATTTTTAAGACCCGTCTATAAAAAAAGACCCCAAAAAAAGGCAGCTGTTGGCCACGGGTGCTGACCGAGGTGATTCCTCCTGGCATCTGTTTTCCCTGCGCTCGCAATCGTAATGTCATTAATATGGAGCTTTTGGAGAACTGGAGTATATCCTAATTAGCAGCCTCTGATTTTTTTCCTAGTTTCATAATCAGTGATCTCGGCTACACCACAAGTGTTACTGTGGCAACAGGGCTGAACTGAGCAGCGGTGCAGAATTACCGCAGGTAAAGCGGTGATTTCACGGCTCCGCGGCACTTTCTTAGCCCCGGGGGCTGCTCCGTGGGACGGGCTGGCTGCTCCCCGCACCTACAGGTGTCCCGGGTGGATTTCAGGGTAAGCGCAACCACGGAGATTAAGCTGCATGACCGAATGCATGCGTTTTAATTGGGGCTGAGCCTCTGTAATGAGATTTTAAGGCTGTCATGCGAGTGATCCCCCTCCGACACCTTTGTTTTAAGTAGGATGCTCCGAGCCCTCACCGCCTGAACGCTCCCGGCTCAATCTTGCCGTGGAGCTGGGACTTCATCCCGGTCCTGCAGAAAGGGCTGAGCCCAAACGCTGGGCTTTTTTTTTTTTTTTCTTTTTCTTTGTTGGGGTTTCTTTTATTTTAAGCCTCGTTTCTCCTCCCCACGCACCGTTCGCTCTCTCCGAAAGGCATTTTGCTAGGTAGGGATGTTGTCATGCTGAATAATAGCCATCCTTCACCCTGACTCCTCCATCCAAATCAAGCCGTCCTTTTCATAGCTGGAATGTGAACCGTGCTCGTGTTTCCTTTGTACACGCCTGGGACTTAGGAGGGGACACCCTAGAATGGATATTTAAGGAAATACGTTCCTGTGTGCCTTGACTTCTTTTGTTTTGATTATTAATTAATGGTTTTGAATAATGAGTTGAGGCAGCTTCTCCCGTGCCTCTCTGGCAGTTGTTCTCCACTTCCCAGCGCCGTGCTGCGGCTGCAGCGCTGATCCCGTGGGGAAAGCACACCAGGAGAGTGGTCTTGTACTAGCCTGGGGTGTTTATAAGCTCTGAGGGCGTTTCTTTGGCAGGTCTGTGTTAATCATCCCAGAGAAGGTCTCACCTCCCTCTCCCCTTGGCAGCACAGCTCCTACTGCCCCCCATCCCTCACCTCCATCCCAGCACCTTCCTCCTGGTCGAGGCTTGGACTTGGTCCTTCACCTTCCTCCTCCCTGCCCTGCTTTCCTCCTCTAAACTTCCCCTTCTCTTGGCACTCACCTGTTCCTCCTTGATGCTCTGTCCTTTAGGAAACCCTCTCCAGCTGGTCATTTTCCATTGCTACAGGCCCAGGAAGCTTTTCATCTCCTCTGTCTCTTCCATAATTTGTTCCCCAAGCCACCCCACTTTATTCTGCAGTAGTAACTTGCACATATTCCCATGATCACGCGTCTGTGGTGCCAGGAGAAAAGAGTGGCTGAGGGCGAATTAAACCTGTCCTAATTATGAGAGTTATTAGGAAAATTATTATTAGGAAAATAATTTGTATTTGTAGTTCTTTCCCTCCGAGGCACCTTGGGTGGTTTCCAGGTGGTGGCTGTGGCAGGGGTGCCCTTCCATGGACAAGGGTCTTTGAGGGCTTTGGTCTTAGATGTGCCACAAATCTGCTTCTGGCTTCATCCAGGGATGTAGCCTCATCCCCTGGCTTTTACTTCCATATTTTTAGCATGAGACCATCAAGTCTGTAGGCTCTTTGTTAGTAGTTGCTTGTTTTTAAACACGCAGGGACAGAATTCTTTCCTAAAAGCAAGACGTAACAGGAGAGCGAGGTCTGATGTGCCAATTACAGGGGATTAATTGTAGGTGTTGGAACTGGATGACCCTAAGGGTCCCTTCCAACCCAAACCATTCTGTGGTGCAGTGACTGGTACCCACTGTCACCATTTCTGCATCTTTGTAGGAAGTTGAACTATTTCATGTCCCAAAAACATCCACATTTGTTGTTTCTCTCCGTTTTTTTGGGTTTTGTTTTGTTTTTGCTGAAAACCTCGTCAGTTTATTTTTCAGTTCCAGAAGTGTTTGGACAATGCTGTCAGGCACATGGTGTGATTTTTGGGGTTGTCCTGTTCAGGATCAGGAGTTGGACTTGGTGATCCTTATGAACCCCTTCCAACGTCCTGCACGGTGTAGGGATCTCCTTCTCAGTGCTGGGTGCTTTCTTACTCCACTATGAGCTTCAATCCCAGCAGCTTTGCTTTTTGAAAAGTTTGGAGGACAGGCAGTTACAGAATCACAGTGATTGATTTTGGAAGGAGCCTCTGGAAGTCATCTGATCCAACCTCCTGCACCAGCAGAGCTGCCAGATCCGGTTGCACAGGACGGTGTCCAGACAAATTTGGAATATTTCCAAGGAAGGAGAATCCACAACATCCCTGGGCAATTTCTGTCAGCACCTGGTGACCCCCACAGCCAAAACGTGTTCCCTGATGTCCAGAGGGACCCTCCTGTGGTCAGTGTGTGCCCGTGGCCCCTTGTCCTGTCCCTGGCCACCACTGCCAAGAGCCTGGCTCTGTTCTCTCTGCACCCTCCCTGCAGGTGTTGATGGACAGGGATGAGGCCCCCGGAGCCTTCTCCTCTCCAGGCTGAGCAGTCCCAGCTCTCCCAGCCCTTCCTGGGAGCAGAGATGCTCCAGCCCCCTCACTGGGCTCTCCCCAGTCTGTCCATGTCCCTCTTGTCCTGGGGAGGCAGAGCTGGACCCAGTGCTCCAGGTGTGGCCTCAGCAGTGCTGAGCCGAGGGGCAGGATCCCCTCCCTGGACCTGCTTGGGGAACCTCCTTCCAGGTTCTGGCTGGTGAACACCTGATCCTCTCCATCCCCCCACGATGGCTTCAGACACGCTGCTGCTGCTGGGTGGGCTTTGAGAGAAGATCACCATGGGATGGGTTAACATCTCACTCAGGTTCATATCCGCAGGAAAGACTGATCCTGGTTCAGACCAGCAGATTTTAACAGTGACAGATATTTCTAGGTGCCCAGAAGTCCAGGTGGGAATAGGGTTGGGTTCCTTCCTTGCACATACCATCATGTTACTCTTTGAGAGATGAGTGTGTGTTCACCTGTTGAACTGAAAGACATGAAAATGCTCCAGGAACTGGAGTCCCTCTGCTCTGGAGATAGATGGGAGAGCTGGGGATGTTCACCTGGAGAAGAGAAGGTTCCAGGGAGGCCTTCAAAACCTTCCAGTGCCTGAAGGGGCTCCAGGAGAGCTGGCAAGGGACATTGAACAAGGGCCTGGAGTGATGGGACAGTGTGAAATGGCTTCACACTGCCAGAAAGCAGAATTAGGTGGAGAAATTCATTAATGTGAGGTTGTTAGGGTGCCCAGAGAAGCTGTGGCTGACCCTGGATCCCTGGAAGTATCCAAGGCCAGGTTGGCCAGAGCTCAGAGCAACCTGGGCTAAGTGGAAGTTGTCCCTGCCCGCAGCAGGAGGTTGGTACTGGAAGGTTTTTAAGGTGCCTTCCAAACTATCCATGAGCAAATCCTGATTGCAGGAAAGCAGTGATTTGTGGAAGCTTGAGCAGGTGGAGAAAGCCAAGCTCCAGGCCCTGCCCACAGGCTCTTCCTCCTCCTCCTGCCCCACTCCGTACAGTGTCTGACACTCGTATGGAAGATGCCTGTTTATTTAAAAGAAGGAAAAAAAAAAAGATAGAAAACTAAATGGATTTTCAGAAAGGGTGAATGGCTGCTGTGATTCATCTTTTCTGGTGAAGAGTGGAACAGCAGAGGGTGGGGGATAATGTTCAGTGACACATCAAAGGCCTCGCTTCAGCTTCGGAGACACATGCAAGGAATTAGTCACTGCGTTTTAGTGCAACAAAACCCTTTTTCCTCCCTAAATTCAATTCTTCTCTCCCTGTGATGGCCAACTCGCTGCAGCCCTCGGCTATTCCATGAGTGTTTTTACATCCTCTGCACCTCATTGAGAGGTTTGGGTTATGATGAAGTTGCCCTGCTATCGGACAAACTCCTCTGCCGTGGATGGCAGCTCCAGTGGGAGGCTGGAAATCCACAAACAGGATTTAAAAGGAGCAGGGAGGGGGAGAGGGAATGGCAGGTTTGTTTTCCAGGGTGGCTGAGCCATGCTGATGGCTTGCTGCCACCAAAAAGAATAAAAAAATGACCTTTTTCCCCTTTCTTTATGCTCGTGCTTGTTCTCGCCCTACTGTGAGCTGCTTCAAAGAGCCAACCTTGCTCCCAGTTCTGCACCCTCTCCCCCTGCCAACAAATAAAAAGGAAAACTGAATATTATTTTTATTTTTCGCTGGATTTGGAGCCAGCACGAGGCAGTCTCAGTTGAGCCACTGCCTTTCAGCATCCTCCTGATGACAGCAGGGATTTCTGGGGTCCCGGGAAAGCTGGTTAGAATTCAGGTTGTGTCTCCTCGGTGCACACAGCAAAAGATTGCCTCATTTTCCAGGAATTAGGAATATGTCAGAGGTGGGGGTAAATCCTGCCTTTGATTGTGGACGGCTGTATCCGGGTTGGATCTGGGCAGTTTCTGCAGCAATAAACTCTAATTCTTTGCATTCTGGAAGCACGGTGGGGTGATCCTGCAGCCTGACCCCCCTGTAGCACCAGCGCAGGCATTTTGAAGCCACTTATGACTTTATAAAGAGATTATTTCCTTTATTTTTTTTTTCTCCCCCCTCCGGCATCAATCATCTTGACAAGATCTGCTTCTTTTAAAACATATATCCTGCAGCTTAAAATCCAGCCTTTCCTATAAGGAAGATCCCAAGCAGTTTATGGAAGAATGCAGTGTACATACACTATCTATATCTATATCGATATCTATATCTATATCTATATCGATATTGATATAGATATATACAGACCAAAAAAATACATATATATACAATATATATGGGCACGCCAGTGGCAGTTATCGAGGTTTCCAAGCCTGATCTCTGAGAAAAGAAGGAGCCACGATGCCGAGCATCCCGACCCTCCGGAGCAGCGGTGCCAGAGCCTCCAGCTCCTTTCTGCTGGGCAGAGCCGGCGCCCTGACGTCAGGGTGTTTTTCTGCAGAGCTCGCAGGATGTTGCAGCCGGCCAAGAGCTGTGTTTATGTTGATAACATTACAAGTATTTCCTCTCCGTTTCCGAAAGCAGCAGGGAGGGGGAACTGAGGGGGAAGGGAGACTCGGGTTTCTCCAGCTTTGGGGTAGGGCTCTCGAGGCCTTTTATGTTAAGGAGTGGGGAACGGTGAACCACTGGCATTTATTTATGCTGCTTTTGGGAATAAGGAGTGTTTTAGAGCATGGGATGGGAACTGGGAGCTGGGCTGGCACAGCCCTTCCCCAGCACAGGGCTCTGCCTGCTCCCTGCTCCGGATCTGGTTTTAAGGTGATAAAGCAGCTCCAGGAGCTGATTGCCGGTCACAGGAGCAGCTCCAGGGATTTGGATTTTTGGGTAATGGTGTGCACGGCAAGCTGGGATGCTCCCAGCATCTCACTCCTTCTGACAGTCACAGTAATAAAGCCATAAAAACTCAGGTTCTGCACGGACCGCCCGCATCCAGCTTTCTTCACGAATGCAGGGCAAGGCTTGGGGAAATCCAGCATTATCTCCCCTTGCCGAGCCCTTCCTCCTCCTGCAATCCACTCATGGATCAATGAACTGATTAAATGTAGAATCAAGGGGGGTTTAGAGCTCCCTGCCCGCTGATGTAATCCCAGAGCTGTGCTGCCAGCTCAGCGAAGGAGGGACCCTCACCGATGGCTGGACTTGATGAGCTTAAGGGTCTTTTCCAACCTAAACGATTCTGTGATCATCAGACCCTCCCAGAGGGGCTTTGCAGCCAGTCCAGGAATCTCCTGTAGCTCTCATCCGTGTAGCAATCACGGTTTGTGGAAATAAGCCCAAACTCTTTTGTCCTTTGTGGGTTATTTCCCAATAATGGAGAGCAGAGAGGGGATTCATGGCTTTTCCTTCTTTGCTCCCACCCTCCATGTTCTGCTTTAATACCAAGGGAAAGTGTGGTGAGGATATGGGGACACTCTGGCACAGCTTGCCCAGAACAGGAGCAGAAATGGGATGAGTGGGATCCCAAATGAGCAGGGATCCTAAATGAGTGGGATCCCAAATGAACGAGGACCCAATGTGAATAGGGACCCTAAATTAATGGGGTACTAAATCAATGGGAGTGCCAAACGAACGGGATTCCAAATGAGTGGGATCATGAATTAACAGAACCACAAATGAATGGGAATTCCAAATGATTATGGATCCTAAGTGAATGGGATCCCAAATAAACAGAACTCAAAATGAATGGGGATCCCAAATGAACAGGATCCCAAAAGAACGGGAACTCTTGAGAAGCAAGGTGGGGGAAGAGAAAGGAGCCATATCCACCTCAGTGAATGGTGTTTCTGTGCAAATATTCATCAAAACACAGCAAGTGGTCACTTTTTTCCCAGCAGTTCTTACAGAAGAGCCGAGTCTTCCCCTTTTCCTTGCCACGGTGTCCTTGCTGTGGCAGTGATGGGTTCCCAGTGAGGGAAGTGGTTGTGCTGACGAGATCTTGGTGCTTTCATCAGCCCTTGAGAGGTTTTCAGAGCATCTCTGTGCCATCATTTCCATTCTCTGGAGTTTCAGTGTGTGTTTAACTTCCTCCTGCTTTTGCACGTGGGTCCCATCAGGATGAGCACCTTATTTCTGTGGGATTCCACAGTGGGATGCTTGGACAATCTGTCTCCTGCAGAAAGGTGCAAAGATCATGGGAATTGTCTGGGTTGGGAAGGGACCTTCAAGATCACTCAGTTCCACCCCACTGCTCTGGACAGAGACACTCTCCACTATCCCAAGTTGTTCCAAGCCCTGTCCAGCCTGGCCTTGGACACTTCCAGGGAAGGGGCAGCCACAGCTTCTCTGGGCTCCCTGTGCCTCACCACCCTCACGGGGAAGAATTTATTCCTTACAAATAATAGATTTTCCCCCAAAGCCAAACCTGTGTAGACCAGGCTCTTCTCAGACTCTGGCAAGCGTCTGACCAAGCCGAGTGGGGTGCATTAATCACCATGAGTGGAACATGTCATCAAACCATCAGACTACTGGTTGTGGGTTTTTCCTGACATCCCACCCTGGAGCACAGCCTGGGGGAGGCATTGCAGGACCAGTACTGCTCTCACCAGTGACAGGAGGACTGAATTAGTTCAAATTCATGCAGACAGATATTTTAACTGGCGATGAAACCCTCTGGAATGCTGACTGCTCACACCAGTGGGACCCTTGGAGAAAGCCCTGCCCTGCTTGCAGCAGCAGGGCTGGCCGTGGATGGAGCCTGTGGAAAGCTCTTATCTCCAGAGCTTGGTTTCCTTCTGGTTCAGGGTTTGTCTGACCTTTTGGTCACTCAGTAAGGTCGATTTTTGCCAGGTTTTCTTTTGGAGGGGGAGGAAAAACATGTAAGTAGGTGGTGCTGGTGGGAGGATGCTCTGGGGTGAGGTGGGAGGATCTTGTGTTGCTGATACCATTTCCAGCGCGTGGATGACTTCAGTGTTGTCCTTCTGCCCAGAGTTTGGGACGGGTCTAGATGAAGCAGATTTAAATAAATAGAAGAAGCACAAACAACACAAGATCTATTAGAGGGGGAGGGAATAAAACCCGTTCTTGGCAGCACCTCAGGTTGACTTGGCAGGGAGATCTCGCAGCTCTCTCCTGGGAGATCCTGGAGACGCGACTGGACACAGGACAAAAGCCTGAAGGACGGGAGTCGTGCGGCAGCTGCCAGCCCGTGGCACGGAGCAGAGCTGTGTCTGAGCCCTCTCTGGGCTCAGAGCAGAGGAGAGGTGTTGGCCCATCCTTGGAAGGCCCCATGGCCACGTGCAGGTCTGGACTTGGCAGCTCTGGGCTCTGTCCTGGCCAGATCGATGACGTCTCACATCTCTGGGTCCGTAGGTGTTTGGGAGGAGATAATGATACCCATTTCTCAGGAGCTTTCTGAAGTCTCCAGAGGAAAGAAATCACCATAAAAATCTTGTATTAGAAAGGGCTGGGGGAAATTATTTTACTGATGTCATCATCCTGTAATTTTGCTGGCCATTTCCTGGGAAGCACGTACAGTATGGGCGTGCAGCCTGAACTTGCCGATCTTCTCGGATTATTCGTGAGTGTTTGTTCTGACCACATACACAGGGAATCCAACAGGGTTTGAATGGAGCTGAGTGTTCTGCCCCTGCCCAGTAACATTTCAGGTGTCAGTGAGCCAGGGGGAGCTGACCTCTCCTTCATTCCTGCCTCCACTTTTGGGGCATTTGGGATCAAGGCTCTTTGCTGTGGGCTTCAGCAAAATTGCCTTTGAGTTTGCTCAGAGTATGGTCATTTTCAGACCACTATATGAACTATTTATTAATCTCCTTTAAAACCAGATACTTGGTTTTAGTGCTCAGCTTGTTCTTCTCAGGCTCTCCCACAGTTCATCCATTCTCTGCTTCATCCATGGACACTTTTGCTGCTGCACCAGACTGGGATTTCTCCATGTTCTTTCCCCTTGGGGTTGTATGAACTCACCCATAAACCCTTCCCATCCAGATGCCTGCAGGGACTCCAGCCACACTTCCACTCCTCCCTCTGAGCTTTACAAGATGCACAGCAACATCCACACCTTGGAATATTTTGGGATGATATTGCATGAGGGTTTAAATGTAAGTGTTCTGTGCTTTCCTCCCCAGGTCAACATGGATTTGTGGTTCTTTCTCCTTTTGCTCGGAAGTGGCCTGATAAGTGTAGGTGCTAACAACGTTACAACAGGTAAACTGTGCTCCTCATCTCTCTTTTATCCCATCTTTAGGATCAAAGGACTGAGTGGGAATGTGCTCAGTGTCTCATTCCTTCTGCTCTCCACGTAGCTGTAACATAAAATGTTGGAAAGAGGGTGATGAGATTCAGGTGCTCATAAATGGGGCCCACAGGTTTAGCTCTGACAGATATTGATCCTCACCTCCAGGGGCTCTAATGTTTGTACACCCCCATAAATAGCACCTGCCCAGGTTATATTTTTTGGACACTTGTATCTCCTGCTGTGCAGAGCATTTCCTGTCCTACGCTCAGGATTTGTTGGGTGTTTTACCCCTATAGTTACAATCACATGAATCTTCAGCATCTAAACCCCTCAGTATCACAGAAGAGAATCTCACCGAGGTTCCCCTGTGCTTTTCCCTTCTCAGAGCCACCCACAACAGTGTCCACCTCCCCCAGGAGCCCCACCAAAGCTCCTACAGCGGGTCCTGAGGATGGGACCACGCCCAACACAAGCAGACTCAACATGAGCACTCCAGGGACTGTTCCTACCACAGCGCCAAAAGCTCCTCCAACCACAGCCGCCAGGATCTCCCCCAACGCCACCACTGGCAGCCTCAACATCTCCTCCACCCTGGGGACAACTGTGCCTGTGCCTCCAGCCCCATCCCTGCTCCCCAGCGTGACGCCGTCGGCCCCACGTGCCACCGTCCCCAGCACGGAGGCAGAGACAACAGAGAGGAATTTCAGCATGGTGGTGACAACACAGGAGACCTCTTCTGCTTCCCACAATGGTAGGCACCTCCTCCACTTCTTCTTCTCCAGGCCACCCTGCCTCTGGGTTTGTTTCTTTGCTCTTCTTTTGTGTGGCTGAGCAAAATGGAGCCAAAAAAAAAAAAAAAACAAAACACTTTGGGGCCAATTCCATGGTGATGCTAGAGGACTCCCAGAATGGCCCAGATCGGAAGAGGTTTGTCTGACCAAAGGTTTGGGCCAAGATCATCCAGTGAAAGACATCCACAGGTGCACGAGATGATCTTTGCTTCCAACCCAAACTATTCTGTGATTGTCTCCTTCCATTATCAATTTTCCCCATTTCTTGGGCAACTTCAGTCTTTGAAAGGTCCAGATGAGACAGAGTTGTCTCTGTTGCCATCCTGATCTCATTCCCCTCTTAGCACATCAGGAGAGTGACCCCATAATACGTTGTTTGGCTGCTCAGTCCAGGTTAAGAGTGAAAAATGAGGCAAAAAGAGGCTGAGGTGTCCAGAAATCTTTGCTGAGCTGTGGCTCTTCAGCCATGGTTGGGTCGTTGTATTGTTTGAGACCCAGTTTGGGTACTGCATGTCTCCAGCTTGCAACAGGAAGATGGCAGTGCCTGCTAGACCTTGGGATTTAGTGGAAAAACAGGATTGGTAACTTGGTTGTGGATTAGAAAACCCTGAAACAGGATGATGGTGGAGTTAATGCAGGGAGGTGTCAAGTGTATGTTCCTTAAGAACCAATTTCCCAAGGGATTTTGGCTGTTGGGTGGCTCTGCACCTCAGTGAGATGTGTGTGCCCTCTTCCTGTGGGAATCTTTGGAAACCACAGCCTGTGAAGCTGCAGTGAAGTTGTCTTTGCCACCAGCATAGGAAGGGATGTGGTTGAAGGGAGTTCACAACCCAGCTTTTGTTCTGCCGCCCCTGAGCTCGTCCAGCTTCCTTCCCACCCCAAATCCTTTTCTGCAGAGTGAAGGAGTCTGACATAGCCTCAGACACACAAATGGGGCAAGTTTGGTACAAATGTAGCCTACACACAGCAGAGATGGAGGCAAAAGCCTTAAGTGCTGCTAATACCTGGATTTTGTAAGATGATGTCTGGTCGTGGGGGGCTGAATTTATTCGTTTTTGTGTCTCCTCTGCCTTTTTGTGATCTGAGTTACCAGTTTTGGTGAACTCCCCTGCTGTATGCCATGACACATTGGCCATTGCACCATCAAGGCCAGAAGTGGCTTCTCACTTGATGAACAAATGATCTAACCTAATTCTTTCTTCATCTCAAATAATTTGTCAAGGAGCAAAATCAGTTTTAGGGCTGCCCTTGCCATTAGATTTAACAGGAAATGTTGGTGTTATCATGGAAGAATTAAGTGGTGCTCGAGAAGGGGACTGGGGCAGGTCGTCACACGTTGTAGGGGCAGTTCCTCCTTGTCCAAACCCACCAGGATTGTCCTCAGCCCTGTGCCAGCAGCATTGCCCTGGGAGAGCCAGGCTCTGCTCTCCCTGGCACAGGTTTGTTCCGGTGCCCTCTGGATGAGACATCCAACCCAGCAGGTAGAGACTTTCCTTGGATGCTCCTCACCCCCATCCCTGAGCCCAGCTGCTCTTAATTGAGCTCTTGGCTCAGCCACACTCTTAAAATTATGCACCAGTGTTATCTCCTGATATTTAAGTGCTAATGAATTACACCAGTGACTTGGTGGTTATGGGTTTAAACAGTAAGTTGTGTTTATTGATGTTAAAGCTTGGCTTCAGCTCCTTGTTCTGCTGAGAAAAACTCAGGATTTGTTCCTTTTTCCTTACTCAGAAATTCATTTTAACGTCCTGGTTTTATAGCTAGTGTTTTAAAGGAAAGATTTACAGGCAGATGATGAGAGTTACTAAATTTGTTCCTGTCTTGGTCTTTGATCCTTCCTGACTTACTAAAATGTCTTGTTCCTTTGTTGCTAAGAGACTTTTGTTTTCTTTTTCTGCAGGTAACTCTGACAGAAGAGGTAAGAATGTTACATTTCATTGCTCTTTACTCAGTAAAAACGATTCCAGAAGCATTCTGCTATTGGAGAGCTCTCCTTAGGACTTCCAAATGTGTTTTTGTGAAGTCTCCCAAGCTCTTTAAAAGAGCTGGTGACACACTGATATCTTAATTTCTGTTGTGCTTTTCTTTTTAGAACGAAACAATCCCATCCCAATTTGTACATGTCCTGTTAGTTATGAATTGTTCCTGCTCTGAGAATGTCAGCACGTCCCTAGAGCTGGATGGCCAAAGTCTAAGAAGCCATTCAGGAAATTTCCTTTGGGTTTTTTTTTTTTTTTTTGCTGCTGCTGAATTGTCTTTATTGACTGTGACTTACATGATTTGATCCAAACCCATCCTGCAGATGATGGGAATAATAATTGTTCTCCTTCATTCTGTTGGCAAACAGTAACACAAATCCATTTCTTGTAAGAGAACAGCACTTTAGGGACATTTTTCCATCTCTCAGCTCTGAGAACTGGCATCTCCACCAGAATATTTGCAATTACTGATGGCTTCAGCCCTCCAGGAGCGGGCAGAGCCGGGCTGGCTCCCACCTGGAGCAATCAGCTGCCTCTGTGTGTTTTCATCCTGCCTCTGATGGGTGTTGCAGCTTTGCAAACTCTGCCTGGTGCTGCTCTCTGTGCCTGGCTCACCCAGCCCACTGATGGTCCAGGGAACAGACAGATGCTCTGAGCACTGACGGGCAGCACACACTTAGCAGAGGGAATAAAAGGGATGCAGGTCCAAGGGAACTCGTTTGAAATTGTGGCTGAGCCTCTGCAGAAATGCTCAGTGCAATTCCCTCAGATCTGGCCTGGCTTAGGCCCTGATTTTGTGCTCCCGCTGCCATCGTGCATCCCTGCTCCTGAGGGCAAAGAAAAAAAAATGGCAATACATCTGACTTCCCAACAAGATTTATATGAATATTGCTAATATTATTATAAATGTAGTTAGGAAATCAGATTAAATAAGGCATTTTTAACAAGAACATAGAGTGATGGGACAAGGGGAAATGGCTTCAGACTGGGAGTAGGTTTAGATTAGATATTGAGAATAAAATCTTGACTGTGAGGGTGGTGAGGCCCTGCCACAAGATGCCCAGAGATTTGTGGCAGCTCCTTCCCTGGAAGTGTCCAAAGCCAGCTTCGATGAGGCTTGGAGCAGCCTGGGATGGTGGAAGGTGTCCCTGCCTGTAGCAGGGAGTGGGATGGGATGATCTCTAAGGTCCCTTCCAACCCAAACCATTCTGTGACTGGTTTTGTGGGCAGATGTTGCCAGCTGTGAGCAGGGATGGGCTGCTCAGCCCCGTCCTCCTGCCATGACTGCAGCCAGGTCTGGGTGACAGCCTACAGAGCACCTCTGCCTGCAGCTGGGACATGATCCCAAGCCCCACAGGAAGGTTTGGTGGCTCCTCAGAGGGACCAGGACAAGATTTAAGCCTCCTGCTGCCTTCCAAGCTCAGGACTGCGATGGGTGCTGCAGCGCCGGGGGAGCAGAAGGTTGAGTCCTTGTCCCTTTTCCAAGTGGATTGCCAGCATGAAGCCCTCAGGCCGAGGCTGGAGCAGGACAGGAGCTGTGGGGGAGCTGGCACAGCTCAGCAGGGCTGGCAGGGAGCAGCTGGGGACCCTCCAGCTCGTTTCCTGCCCGGGCTGTGCCGGGTGGGCCGTTAGCGGTGGGAAAGCTCCAACTGCTCATCCCGCCAGATGTGTGGAAAGAACAGCTGCAAAAAAAAAAACCCCAAAACCTCCAAACTCCCTGCACCCTGCTGCCAGAGCCACCCCTGCCCTCAAATCTGCATCCTGCCCTGCCCACAAATCACACCTCGCTCACGAATCACCAGCCACCGCTGCCCTGCAGCTGCAGCTCCAGCCCAGCTCAGCACTGGTTAGGCTGAGCTTAACTCCAGCCAAGGCAGGAAAGAATGGTCTAACAGTGACTTAACACCGCAGGTTTTGGCGTGGCAGCTCCTCCTTCTCTCCTGCAGACAGGATGGAGATGGTGGCTGTGCTCAGCAGTCTCAGTGAGAGGCCAGGGCTGGCTGTGGTTGGGCCAAGACCAAACTGTTCTTGCTTTTGGGAAGTGTCAGGATGGGGAATGCCAGGGCTCATCACCTATTGAGGCAAAATTCCCAACAAATTCCTTTTGGGAGGTGCTGCCACATTAGGGCAGTAGATGAGAAGGACAAAAACATGCAAAACCAGGATAATTTAATTTTTTTCTTTGCCACACTGGGCCATTGCCTTGAAATCATGACAGAAAAATCATATGTTTTAACAGAAATAACATTCCCAGACCTCACACCACAGAGGGGCAAACACAGAAATACAATCAGAGTGCCCTTGGGTAGCTCAGAGATGGACAAAATAAACCCCAGCTAAGGAAATCTGCTGGCTGAAATTGTGGAGACACATGGAGCGGGGATCTGCAGGGAAATGGATGCACAGAAGGTGGGAAGAAGGGTCGTGCCCTGCAGCCCCTTGGGGCTGTGTAGACACAGTGTGGTGCCCCCTCAGATGGAGGGAGCTGATGGAAAATGGAAATATCCCCCAGCTGGCATGGCTGGCATCCACATTTATCTGAAAAAATGCCCTTCAGGGCCCTTCTCCTCCCTGGTTGGAGCTGCTTGGCTTCCAACCCAGCTGGGTGATTTGCCAGCACCAACCACTGATGCACTGACCTCCAGCACGAGATAGAAATGGCTTGTTTAAAGGAAAAATAAAATCTGTTGTGGGTCGTGGAGGACGGGAGAGTTTCAGACTAATTTAAGTGGTTTTTGCAAGGGAATTGTGAGGTACCTGCCCTTGAGGAGCTTCTGCAAGGGAGCCAAATCGGGTCACACTTGGTGGCCAGGTGGTGTCTGACCTCTCCTAAACTCTGTATTTCCAGGGAGGAGAGAGTAAGGGGTTGGACTAGGTGGTCTTTGGAGGTCACTTCCAACCCAAATTATTCTATAATTACAGAATCATGGAATGGTTGAGTTGGAAAGGGTCTTAAAACTGATCCAGTTCCACTCTGGACACCTTCCACTATCCCAGGGTGCTCCAAACCCCATCCAGCCTGGCCTTGGACACTTCCAGGGATCCAGGGGCAGCCACAGCTTCTCTGGGCAGCCTGGTCCACACCAAATCTCACCCTTGGAGGTATTCAGATCCCAGGTGCAGCAGGAAGCTTTGCTCTCTCGTCGTGTTTGACAAAGAACTGGAAGCAAAATCGTGGTGGTTACAAATGTATCTGTGGGATCTTAGAGAGGTCAGAGTTTTCACCCATTTTAATCCAAAGTTCCTTATCATATACCAAACATTCCTTACAGCAGACTCTTAGGAACTTCTCTGGACCCTTAAGTCTCAGGCAGAAAGCTTTGTAGATCACCAGCTGACAGAGGGAATTTCTCCTGGTGGCTGCTGGGCCACCACGTGCACATTCAGGTGTGCAGAGGGAACCCCAGAATAGCTCAGGCCAAACTTTCCCCATCACTGTTTTCATCTGCAAGGTCACAATTTCACAGTGATCGACTCCTGGAGAAGATTGAGGTGCTCTGAGTGGTGGTTTCAGGTTTTAATCTGACCTGGGAGTGTCTGAGGCACATGGTGCTCACTCATCCTTTTCTGCTTCACTCCCAGTCTGGAAAATTGCAACATCACTTAATACTATTTATTATTTATTATGTTTTTATTACTAATATCATCATCAGAATTGTTCTTCAAGCAGAAATTGTAGAGCTCTGCCCTGTTAAATGATGGCTCTGGATGTTTTCCAATGTCCATAACCACACCTTTCTCTTCCTCTTGCAGATGAGACTCCCATTATAGCTGTGATGGTGGCCCTGTCCTCCCTCCTAGTCATAGTATTTATTATTATTGTTCTGTACATGTTGAGGTAAGAGCTGCTTTAATGCTGGATTCCCTTGTTTGACAGAAACAATTCCTGAATGAGCAGGAATGAGCCTTTTGTGCTGTCTCCCCAGCTAAAGGCTGACACAGCTGGTGCTTTGAAAAGAAACCTGTAAGGACAGTGAATGAAAATTATGTTTGGGGTTATCTGGTGAACGATGCTCATTCCTTTCTCTGCAAAGCTGCTCCTCGTGTGGGGAATTCCTGTCCTGCCTTTCAAAATGTCACATTCAGCAGGGTAGAATGAACTGAAGCCCTGTCAGTGTGGGGAAAAGCAGGGGAAGTTTCCTTGTGAGGCTGCAGATGATGGACTGAGTAATCCAGGGAGGCTGAAAACAAAATGCTTTCAATGTGTTATTCCTTCATGCCCATCTTGATAGCAAGCAGGATCCAACATCCAAACTCTGTTTGGTCCCTGTGCACCTTTCACTGTGAATGGCAGGAGCTTGTGAGGAGTGTTAGGTGATGCTGTACTTGAAATTACAGCACAATAAAGCCTTCTTAGGTCCATTTTTTAGAATCTAAGCATCTGCCCTGCTTAAAATGAAGCATCCCCAGCTCCTGAAAGCATAACTAAGAGTGTCTTTATTCACCTGCAGTAAACATTTTAATTTACTCACCAGTTTGGTGATTAAGTCTTTAAAAAGAAAAAAAGAAAAAACAATTTCCTTAGCAGTGGAAAACTTCCCTCTGTCTCCTGGCTCCAGGCCTGCCCTCACAGCAGTGAACCTGAGGAGAGTTTTGCCTCAGGAGTTCAGCAGCAGCAGAGTTTGAGTCCTTCCCACCTGGCTTCCAGCCCTGAAAGAAAGGGTTTGTGTTCTCTGCCCAGTGATTCAGCAAAACTCCGAATTTCAGGCAAAGGGAGCATGAGCAGCTGCTCCAAGTTAAAAGCACATGGAGCAGGGATTTGCTGCAGGACAGATCAACCTGGGCTTTATGTGCTCTGCTGGATCAGCCCAGGGAGCAGGGACTCCTTGGGGTGTCCTCTGTAAAGAGCACCCTTAAAGCTTCTCCTGGTTTCCCCCTCCCTCTGGGCTCCTGCAGCTGTTGCAGATGTGCTCCGTGAGCAGCTCTGCTCACAGGCAGGATTTCAGAGGTCCTGCAGCCTCCTGGACCCACCAGCTAATTCATGAAGCCTTGAAGAAGTGTGGCAAAAAAAGGGAAAGCTCTTTGGATGCTTCTAGATGGTTATTTATGATTATGTCCATAAATTCTCACCTGTAGTAAGTTGAGTCAGTGTGCTGTTATCACAATCATCCTTGCATTCCTGTTTGACCTTCTCCACATCATTTGTTGTTCTTTTTCACACAGTTATAGGCAGCTGGATTAAACTTGTCTTGCATATATCCTTTGAGCAAACTATTTAAAGAGTTCTCCTCCATCACAAGGAGGAAGTGAGATATTGCTACTTCCAGAAGTTTTTTCTGCTCTTTTCATTTTTTTCTGCTGTTAGATCAAAGTAGAAAATCAGTAAAATCTGAGCCAGTAACTTCCTTTTTAAGAATTTCAGAATTTTGCTACTTTTTAGTGTCCTACTCCTTTTGTCAATATTCATTCTTACTTAGGTCTCATCTGGGAGGGAACCTGGGCTTCCTGGTGGATATTTACTGACTTTTCCACCCCAATTCTCCTTGGCAGGTTCAAGAAATACAAGCAGGCAGGGAGCCACTCCAACTCCTTCCGTCTGTCCAACGGCCGCACGGACGACACAGGTGAGTCCACCTGGTGCCACACAGGGTCTCTCCCACCTCGTATTTTTGTAGGCAGATATTCTTTCATTTCTGTTTTGTTGTTGATGTTGTTTCCTGACCTCCTTTGTTCCGTGTTTTCCGTGGTTTTGGCAGACTTTCATAGAACGAAGGTTTATTTCCCAGCTTTCATTCCACTGGCTCAGTGTTTGCCCTCAAGTGGTTGATATCAAAATGGGTGATCACTTCCAAAATCACCACTCACATTCCTCTTGATTTTTCACAGTGTTTCTTTGACTCCAATGAGAACCTTTTTTGAAAAAAAACCCACATCTTTGGGGAGTAATTAAACATTCTTCTGCTCCTTCAGATTAGGATGGTCTCTGATTAAAACTTTGATCTTCACGCTAATTCTGGACACCAAACTAACATTTCCAGGAGAAAACAGGGAATACACTTATTTTCATTATAAAAACATTTTTGTACCTCCTAAACATGCAATTTTAAAGGCTTGTGTAATGTCTAAATTCTTCTGCCCCTGAGCTGTGAGCCAGAGCTGACACGGAGGGTCTGAAGTTGGGCATCTCCATCCATGCGTAGGCACTGATTAAGATCTGAGGAGACCTCTTAAAGTCAGTTCAGATGCTTTTTCAGCACTCCTTCCACCTAAACCAAACACCTTCTGAGAAGCACGGACTGGAATCCAGCACCTTTTTTATTTTATGTTGGCTGCTAAGACCTTCCCTGCCATCTTACATCACTGTAAATGGAGGTGTGAACTTCATAAACGCTCAGCTGTGTTGGTGTAACCCTCCCATGGCCTTTCTGGGCTCTGCTGAGCAGCACAAGCAGCAGCTGCCTTTGCTGTGCCCTCCTGGGAATTGTTTCACAGTGGTGGTGCCAGACTTTCCATGGGAGAGAGGGAGAAGTTGGAATTCAAAGCCAGGTGGTCTCCAACCCCAGCACTGATTGGTCCTCAGTGCCCTGTCCTGCCTCTGGGAGAGTGTAGATCTGAGTGTTAATCATCCTAGGATCACTGATTTTTTGGGATTGGAAAAGTCCTTTAAGATCATCCAATCCAAGCATTCCCCCAGCACTGCCAAGGCCACCGACCCATGTCCCCAGGTGCCACACCCACACGGCTTTTAAATCCCTCCAGGGATGGAGATTCCACCACTGCCCTGGGCAGCTGTGCCAGGGCTGGACAACCCTTTCCATGAAGAAATTTTCCCAAATATCCAATCTAAAGCTCCCCTGGCCCAGCCTGAGGTCATTCCCTCTCCTCCTGTCCCTGTTCCCTGGGAGCAGAGCCCGACCCCCCCGGCTGTCCCCTCCTGTCAGGAGTTGTGCAGAGCCACAAGGTCCCCCCTGAGCCTCCTTTTCTCCAGGCTGAGCCCCTTTCCCAGCTCCCTCAGCTGCTCCTGGTGCTCCAGACCCTTGCCCATGTCCGTTCCCTTCTCTGGACACCCTCCAGCCCCTCAAGATCTTGTTGTGAGAGGCCCAGAACTGCCCCCAGGAGGTGCCCCAGCAGTGCCAGCACAGGGGACAGGCACTGCCCTGGCCTTGCTGCCACCCCAGTGCTGCCACAAGCCGGGTGCCATTGTGCTCAGAGCAGCCTGGCCTGGCGGAAGCCTTTGGACCGCGATGCTCTTTAACATCCCCTCCAACCCAAACCGTTCCGTGCAAACACGAGGACAGCACGGCGGCACGCGGCGTCCCTGTGCTCCCCTGGGCGTGGCTGGGCCACGGGGGACAGCTGGTGGCCCCTGTGACCCCCCGGGTGTCATTGCAGAGCCACAGAGCATGCCCCTGCTCGCCCGCTCCCCCAGCACCAACCGCAAGTACCCCCCGCTGCCCGTGGACAAGCTGGAGGAGGAGATCAACCGCCGCATGGCCGACGACAACAAGCTCTTTCGGGAGGAGTTCAACGTGAGTGCCTCTGCTGCTGCCCCCAGAGCCCACAGGCTGCCCTCGGGCTCGGGTTTAGGATCTGATTCTTGGGGGTTTCTTAGAGGCTGAGCGGTGGAAGGGCTGATTGTGTCCTTGGATCTGTGATGAGCCGTCCGCCCTCATGCTCGCTGCAGAAAGCAGAGGGTTTCTAGCAAACAGCTCTTCAGAGGTACATTTTCCTGGGTTCAGGGATGATCCTGGATGTCTTGGGGTCTTCCAGAGCTCAGCTGCTTGCTGGTTCCCTCCCATGCTCTGCCTCCCAGTCCTCATGGCCTTAAATCCACAAAGAAACAAAAAAAAAAAAAAGCTTGGGCAGAGAAACAGGAATGAGCCCATCTTATTTCAGTGAGCTGTTAACCCTGAAACACAATGATGACAGCGTATGGGACAAAGGCTGGCCTTCAGCTGTGAGGAATTCGGGTGTTGTGCTTGTCCCACAAGCCCAGAGCAATCTCCTCAGGGATGGCTACAACCTCTTCTTGACATTGCTGGGCTTTGCAGCTTGTGACAATGGATCTGTTTTGCCTTGTCAATACAAAAAGAATGGAATGGAATGGAATGGAATGGAATGGAATGGAATGGAATGGAATGGAGTGGAGTGGAATGGAATGGAATGGAATGGAATGGAATGGAATGGAATGGAATGGAATGGAATGGAATGGAGTGGAGTGGAATGGAGTGGAGTGGAATGGAATGGAATGGAATGGAATGGAATGGAATGGAATGGAGTGGAGTGGAATGGAATGGAATGGAATGGAGTGGAGTGGAATGGAGTGGAAATGGAATGGAATGGAATGGAATGGAATGGAATGGAATGGAATGGAATGGAGTGGAGTGGAATGGAGTGGAAATGGAATGGAATGGAAAGGAATGGAATGGAATGGAATGGAGTGGAGTGGAAATGGAATGGAATGGAATGGAGTGGAGTGGAATGGAGTGGAAATGGAATGGAATGGAGTGGAGTGGAATGGAATGGAATGGAGTGGAGTGGAATGGAGTGGAACTGGAATGGAATGGAATGGAATGGAATGGAATGGAATGGAATGGAGTGGAGTGGAATGGAATGGAGTGGAGTGGAAATGGAATGGAATGGAGTGGAATGGAATGGAATGGAATGGAGTGGAGTGGAGTGGAATGGAATGGAATGGAATGGAATGGAATGGAATGGAATGGAATGGAGTGGAGTGGAGTGGAGTGGAGTGGAAATGGAATGGAATGGAATGGAATGGAATGGAATGGAATGGAATGGAATGGAGTGGAGTGGAATGGAATGGAGTGGAGTGGAAATGGAATGGAATGGAATGGAATGGAGTGGAATGGAATGGAATGGAGTGGAGTGGAATGGAATGGAATGGAATGGAATGGAATGGAATGGAATGGAATGGAATGGAGTGGAGTGGAGTGGAGTGGAGTGGAAATGGAATGGAATGGAATGGAATGGAATGGAATGGAATGGAATGGAATGGAGTGGAGTGGAGTGGAGTGGAAATGGAATGGAATGGAATGGAATGGAATGGAATGGAATGGGGTGGGTTCATTAAGGTTGGAAAAGCCCTCTAAGATTATCGAGTCCAACCATTAACCCAGCACTGCCAAGACCACCACTAAACCATGTCTCCAAGTGCCACATCAGTGCCACATCTACACTTTTTTTTTTAACACTTTCAAGGATGGTGACTCTACCACTGCCCTGGGCAGCCTGTTCTGGGGCTTGACAACTCTTTCTGTGAAAATATTTTCCTAAATATCCAATCTAAAGCTCCCCTAGCCCAGCCTGAGGCCGTTCCCTCTCCTCCTGTCCCTGTTCCCTGGGAGCAGAGCCCGACCCCCCCGGCTGTCCCCTCCTGTCAGGAGTTGTGCAGAGCCACAAGGTCCCCTCTGAGCCTCCTTTTCTCCAGGCTGAGCCCCTTTCCCAGCTCCCTTAGCTGCTCCTCATCAGACCTGTGCTCTCAGCCCAGGTCCAAGCCATGATATGGCACCATGAGAACGAGGAGAAGATAAAAAAAAAAAAGCCACTCCACTTTGTCCAGCTGCTACAAAACTTGATCCCTTTGCTGGCCGTGCTGCGATGAAACCAAATAGGTGCAATGAATGCCCAGGGAGGGGGATTTTTAGGGTTATAAATACCTGATTGCCCTGGACACTTCCTGCCATCCTGTCAGCTGGAGGAAGGGATGGTGGATACCTCCAGAACATTCTTTGCTGTCCAGAGAGGATGTGGGATAACAGTGCTGGGGAAGCACCTCCTGTGCTCCACTGGGAAACCCATGGACTGTGCCCCCTGTCACCCCAGCCCCCCACCCACCAAAGGCCCCCTGGGGCTGCTCCTGTCATCACTGGGTGGGCTGGGGCAGTGGGGGCTTAATCAGGTCACAATTAGCAGCGCTGTTAATGAGGGAATCTCACGGGAGCCTCGGTGGACAGGAATCAGGAATGAGCTCGTTGGTGCTGCCGGGCGGGTTCGGAGCTGGCGGCTTTGCTGCCACCTCGTGTCCATGGAGCAGGAGATTCCAGATCTCTTTCCTCATCTTTCCGAAGGGATCGCCTCTCTCTGGTCCAGCCCAGCTATTTAAATGGTCACTTTGAGAGTTGCTGCTGGGGTGGAGGTGAGGGCTGTGGGTGGTGGGGACACGTCCAGAGGGGCAGGATGCTCAGAGGTGGCATTTTCCAGCGCATTGTCCCTGCTGTGCCATGAAAACATCATGGAAAACCCTTTTTCTTCTGCCATTTCAGGCTCTCCCAGCATGTCCCATACAGGCCACATGTGAAGCTGCTTCCAAGGAGGAGAACAAGGAGAAGAACAGATATGTGAACATTTTGCCCTGTACGTGTCAGAGCTGGTTGGACGGGGGGGAAACACTCGGGGACTCCTGCCAGGACTCCCCATTCCTGGTTTTGGGATGGGCAAGGTGGGTGGGTCCCAGGTGGGTGGCTGTGTCTGCTTTAGCTTTGGATACCTGTGGGGAGAAGCTCCATGGAGCCCCTCAGCAGCCAGGAGGCCGTGGAGAGTGAAAGGAATGGGAGATGCCAGAAGGGACAACTCTTGCCTGGTGGCACTGGGCAGTGGGCTGGCTTGGAGTGTCCTCAGATATGCACTCTGTAGAAAAAAAACGACCTTGGACAAGATCTGGGACCTCTCTGGGTTTAAGCAAGAGGAATTTGGGGGCATAAAGGTGTTTTTGCAGCGGAGCCAGGAGCGTGGGCTCCACTCCAACACCTGGATTCTCACTATGCCAGGTACCAGCAGACTGGAGGGGGTAGTCTTTAATGCAGAGTTTTGATTTCCCTCCAGATGATCATTCCAGGGTTCACCTGACTCCTGTGGAAGGGGTCCCTGACTCCGACTACATCAACGCCTCCTTCATTAATGTGAGTTTTGTGACGTGAAGGGGAAATCCCTGCCACGAGCAAAGCCAAGCAGGCTGGGTTGGAGAGGGCTGGGGAGCCACTCCTGCTGGAGCTGGGCATTTCTGATCAACAAACAGCTGAAGAATCATAGAATCTTTGAGGTTGGAAAAGCCCTCTAAGAACCACAAGTCCAAGCATTCCCCCAGCACTGCCAGGCCACCACTAAGTCATGTCCCCAAGTGCCACGTCCATACAGTTTTAAATCCTTGAAGAGTGTGGCCAGTTGGTCATCAGTGCTTCCCAGCTTGCAGGGCTTGATGTGGGAAGGGGATGGAGAAGAAATCAAGGAATCCAGCTGAAATGGAAGCAACGTTGCCCTGCTCTGCCCCTGGGAGGAGATGGGTCCTTTGTGGTTGTCACCATGCGGCTCCAATCAGCTGGAAGGGTCATGTGAGAGATGCAGGCACATGAAGCAAAGGAAGACTCAAAAGAGCTTTTTCCTTCCCTCCCCAGTAAATAAAATACACAAAATCAATCCCTGTGGGTTCTACAGCCCCTCTTCCAAGGATCAGTGCTGATTTCCCATGCTCTGGATGCAGGGTCTGACTCCAGTGGAAGGGCTGTCAGGTACCACTTCATTAGTGCCTCATGTCAACAAGTGGGGTCATTCCTGCATTATGTGAGCATGGGGAGTGTTCCTGTGGGAAAACGGCCCTTTGCACAAGGATTTTCAATTATTTCAGCCCATCTTTGGAGCTGATTCTCCCCTCAGAGGCTGCAGCTCTTCTCTGCACACAGGAGAATGAGCAGCAGAGCAGATGCCAGCTCTGTTTGTTCCTGAAGTAAATGCATTTCATGACTCTTGTGTTAGAGAAACATTAATTTCTCTTCCTTTTTCTTCTTTTCTTGCAGGGGTACCAAGAGAAAAACAAGTTCATTGCTGCACAAGGTAAATTCTTGACTATTCCCATTGCTCTTTTTGGGACAGCTGGGCTGGGTCCCTCTGCTCAGTGGAGCTGTGCCCCTCTACCCACAGCACAGCATCTTGCAGAGCTCCCCTGGTTAAAAGGAGGCCTGACTGCTTCACAGATTGTTCCCAAAATGATTTTCCCAGTCAAAGAGCAGTTCTGGATGTCTTGGTGGGCAGAGAGAAGTCCTGCCTGTGCAATCCCATTGCTGGAGGGTGTTGTGACCTCTGGAAATTCTGCCAGGGAGCTGCTTAATTAAATTCCCCAAATGACAGAATCATGGAATGGTTTGGGCTGGAAAGGACCTCAAAGCTCATCTCATTCCACCCCGCTGCCATGGACAGGGACACCTCCCACTATCCCAGGTTGCTCCAAGCTCCCTTGAACACTCCCAAGGATGGGATAGGGAGAAACATCCTCATGATCTTCAGAAGTCCAAACACATCCCTAAAACCAAAATTCCCACTCACAGGGTGGGGATTGTGTCAGCAACAGGATGTTACCTGCCCATGGGAGTGTTTTGGTTTTCCTCTCTGGACTTGCCAGTGGGTCAGGGCATTCCTGGCCAGTTTCCCTGGCTCTGGCTGGAGCAGGAGGCTGGATCAGGTCCGTCAGCACTTCCAGGCTCAGGTTAAGCTTTGGCTCTGCTGTTCTCTTGGCTCACCCCGAGCCTCGGGCTTGGCAAGGGAGCGTAGGCTGAGTTAGCTTCGTGTCTGGCAGGCAGCAGGGAACTATTCCTGGGCCACACTGAAATGGGATCCCATGGCTAAAACCCAAAATCCCAGGGCAGGACTTCTGCAGGCTCTGGGACAGCCACCATTTCCCTGGGTGACCTTGGGCAGCTCCATGCTGTGTTTGTCTGGTTTCCCTTTCTTGAGCTAAATATGGAATTCCTGGGCATAAAACAAATCCAGAAATTCCAGCTATTGTGTGATAGGATTATTCCTTGGATCAGGCATGCCCAGACACCACAGCACCTCCTGTGACCTATTGGCAAAAAATGTGTTGGATCATCCGTGACGTGTGACCTCACGCTGGGATTTAGCCCCACATTGTGAGGGTTTGATCCCAAAGAGGACTTTTTGTTTTACCTTCCCCTCAGGACCAAAGGAAGAAACAGTGAATGATTTTTGGAGGATGATTTGGGAGCAAAACACAGCGACAATTGTCATGGTGACCAACCTGAAGGAGAGGAAAGAGGTACGTTCCAGAAGGTTTGACCCAAATTGGGCCAAATCCGGCTCATCCTGTGCTTATGGGCGTGTCCTGGAGCCATCCCCAGCCTTGTGAGTGTGTCCAGAGCTCACCTGCCCCTGTTTTCTCCCCCCACAGTGCAAATGTGCTCAGTACTGGCCGGATCAGGGCTGCTGGACCTACGGGAACATCCGAGTGTCCGTGGAGGACGTGACCGTGCTGGTGGATTACACCGTGCGCAAGTTCTGCATCCAGCAGGTGCCAGGGATCACCTCCCCCACCCCTTCCTGCCCCATCCCATCCCTCCCCTCTCCACACTGGCCATCCCAAAGGTGTTGGCTCGACTCCTCCAAGGCTCTGTGAGAGCAGAGTTGGGATGAAATGACCCCCAGCACCCATTTTTAACCAGAGTTGTTAAGAATTTATTCCTCCCAAGAGCCTGTTCCCAGTGGTACCAGCGTGGCTGTGCTGAGGGCAGGGAAGCTGAGGGATGCCAGGGCTGAAATTCCATCCTGCAGTACTCCAGCACTTGCTGGTAGCAGTGTTGGTTCCTGCTCTCACCCACAGACACTTAATGCCTGAAAATAATCAGATTTATCCCCTCAGCTGAGACAAAATCCAGCGCCGTATGTGTTGGGTTTGATTGCTTTCCCATCTGTCGCCACATTTCCTTGTCCTCCAAGGAGACTCTGGGTGTTTTAGTCACTCTGTTTGTTTTCCTGCCTCTCTCAGAGGCAGGCAGGGAAGAGTTGGTGCCTGAAAACCTGTCTGGACTTTGAGGGCGATTCTCCTGAGCCTCATCCTTCACTCCAATGGCCTGGACATGTGTGTTTTCCTCCCCTGCCTTTAATCCGAGGATGATCTGGCCAGAGGAGTGGGAAAGGATGGAGCAACAGCTTCTGTTTGAGCTTGTTGAGGATGAAATATGACAGCTGCTGCCAGGCTGGATGGCACAGGCAGGGACAGGCTGGCATCTCACAGCCCTCGGATGTGGGATGTGGTGCTGGGTGGTTAAAATGTCATGTTTTCAGAGACTCATTTGTGCCAGAGCCTGAGTCCATGGCCTTGCAGCTGTGGATGCTGCTTCTAAAGCCATCCAGCTCCATCTCAGGTCTGCAGCTCCCTCTCTCTCTCTCTTCATTTTGGGGGAAGAAGGGAAACCTGAGTATTTCTCCTTCACCTGAGTCCTCCTTTCCCCTGCAGGTGGGAGATGTCACAAACAAGAAGCCTCAGCGCCTGGTGACCCAGTTCCACTTCACCAGCTGGCCCGACTTCGGGGTGCCCTTCACCCCCATCGGGATGCTGAAATTCCTGAAGAAGGTGAAGACCTGCAATCCCCAGTATGCAGGAGCCATAGTGGTGCACTGCAGGTGAGTCCTGCTCACAGCCAACCTCTGGGTCACCTGGAGAGCATCTCCTATTTAAAAGGATTTTTTTTTTCCAGTCAGGACTTTTTCATTATCTTTGTTTAACTTTCCTGTGTTAAACGGGGATGTTCCTCATGGGGACATGCAAAAAAATGCATGAATTGAAGGAAGTTCTTGGAATCAGTGATGTTAGGGTGTTACAACTCATCTGGAGGGGTCATTTGGGTTGGCTGGATGCTGAGTGAGCCAGGGTGAGCACTGGTGGCTCTCCCTTGGCACTCCACTGCCCTGGCATGAGAAGGTAACATCCCTCTTTGGGAGAAGGCAGTACTGAGCTGACAGATTGCCTGGAGCAAGGGCCAAGGGGATTGGCCTCACCTGCAGTGGTTTCAGGCACAGCAGCAGCCCTGGGGGAGCCACAGGGGCTTCCACATTGCAATAAGGTGAAGCCCCACGATAAAGGCAGAGATGGTCACGTTTGCACCATCCCACGTTCATTTCTCTTGCCTTCTTGGGAAGCAGCTGATTCCAAGATCTTTGTCTTCCCTTAATGTCTGCTGGTCTCATTGAAGACAATCCAGTCCAACCCCCTGCCACGGGCAGGGACACCTTCCTCTAGGCCAGATTGCTCCAAGCCCCATCCAACCTGGCCTTGGGCACTTCCAGGGATCCAGGGGCAGCCACAGCTTCTCTGGGCACCCTGTGCCAGGGCAGAATTCCTTCCCAGTCTCCCCTGAACCCTTGTCCTGCAGCGCCGGGGTGGGACGCACGGGCACGTTCATCGTCATCGACGCCATGCTGGACATGATGCACACGGAGAGGAAGGTGGATGTGTACGGCTTCGTGAGCCGCATCCGGGCCCAGCGCTGCCAGATGGTGCAGACAGATGTGAGTGTGCTGCTGCCCTGCCCTCTGGGCCTGCATTTCCTTCAGCCAGCCAAAGCCTGGGGGAGGGTTGAGTGTCATCCCTCCTTTTGGGTGATGCTGCATCGAGGGAGCCCTTCACGGGGTCCCGCTCTTTTGAATCGCCGTTGTAGAATCATTAAATCATTTAGGTTGGGAATGATCCTTTAAGATAGAGTCCAACCGTTCCCTCAGCACTGCCAAGGCCACCGCTGACCGTGTCCCCAAGTGCCACATCCACGTGGCTTTTAAACCCCTCCAGGGATGGGGACTCCACCGCTGCCCTGGGCAATTTCTTCTTCCCATGAAGAAATTTATCCAATATCCCACCTGACCTTCCCCTGGCACAGCTTGAGGCCATTCCCTCTCATCCTGCCCCTTGCTCCCCCCTGGATGCCCCCTCCTGTCAGGGAATCCTGTGGAGCTAGAAGGTCCCCCCTGAGCCTCCTTTTCTCCGGGCTTGGAGAACATTTTGTGTCACATCTGCTTTGCTTGGCGTGGTAAATAAAGAAACTGTCCTCATTTGGTGGCAGGAAGGTTGTCACTCACTTTTCTGGGCTCTCAGAGGGTGGGCAGAGGGGTGGTGGGTTTGCACCCAGCATTTGCTCACTGGGCATGGAACATGGCAGAAAAAAAGGAGCAGGGGGAAAAAAGCAACTTGTAACTTGTGTGGCTAGAGGGGGAGGTGTAGTTCTGAGCAGTGAGACCAATTTTAAAAAGGCAGATTTCAGAGAGACTCAGACTTCCTTGTACTCCTTCCCTCTCCCTGCACCCCTGCAGATGCAGTATGTGTTCATATACCAAGCACTTCTGGAGCACTATCTCTACGGTGACACGGAGCTGGAGGTGACCTCCTTAGAGATCCACCTGCAGAAGATCTACAACAAAGTGCCAGGGACCAGCAGCAACGGGCTGGAGGAGGAGTTCAAGGTGAGCGTGGCTGTTGTCCTGGAGGATCTGCTGGGATGGTGCAGGGATCACCTGGCACTGGGTGGCTCTGAAACTCCCCTCTGCTTTGCTCCTTGCCCTGCAGAAGCTCACTTCAATCAAAATCCAGAATGACAAGATGAGGACGGGCAATTTGCCAGCCAACATGAAGAAGAACAGGGTGCTTCAGATAATTCCATGTAAGGCTCGTTTGGCTGAGTGTCTGGTGGGTGTGGGGACAGGAATTGGGCTGGAGAAATGGGACAGACAGGGACCTTGTGATGTTCAAGGAAAAGGGCAAAGTCCTGCCCCTGGGGAGGGACAAGCCCAGGCACCAGTCTGGACTGGGATCACCCAGCTGGGTGGAAAAGCAGCTTGGCAGGAAAGGACTTGGGGGTCCTGACAGACTTCAGCCTGAACTGAGCCAGCAAAGTGCCCTTGTGACAAAAGGGACAGCGGTGGCCTGGGCTGTGTGAGACAAAACACTTCCAGCAGGTCCAGGGAGGGGATCCTGCCCCTCTGCTCAGCACTGCTGAGGCCACACCTGGAGCACTGGGTCCAGCTCTGCCTCCCCAGGACAAGAGGGACATGGACAGACTGGGGAGAGCCCAGTGAGGGGGCTGGAGCATCTCTGCTCCCAGGAAGGGCTGGGAGAGCTGGGACTGCTCAGCCTGGAGAGGAGAAGGCTCCGGGGGCCTCATCCCTGTCCATCAACACCTGCAGGGAGGGTGCAGAGAGAACAGAGCCAGGCTCTTGGCAGTGGTGGCCAGGGACAGGACAAGGGGCCACGGGCACACACTGACCACAGGAGGGTCCCTCTGGACATCAGGGAACACGTTTTGGCTGTGGGGGTCACCAGGTGCTGGCACAGGTTGCCCAAGGAGGCTGTGGAGTCCCCGTGCCTGAAGACACTCAGACTTTCTCTGGACACAGATGGCAGCCAGCCCTGTATGAGCCTCTCTGCTGGTTTCTGCTCTGCCTCGAGGGGAAGGGAGTCCCAGTGCTGAGCAGGTCCCTTTCCTGAAGAGCTCAGCATCCCCTTCCTCTGCCCCAAACCAGGGCATGGCAGAGGGTGGAGCTGACTGTCCTTGTCCCAGCCAGGTGCACTGTGCTCCCCTTCCCTTGTCTCTGTCTCCCTCTTGGGGCTTGGTGACTCCTCAGCTAAAGGTCATGCAGGTTATCCCAAATCTCAGGTGATTTTGTTCTGTTCCAGATGAGTTCAACCGAGTAATCATTCCAGTGAAGAGAGGGGAAGAGAACACAGACTATGTAAACGCTTCCTTCATTGATGTGAGTCTTCCCCCATCTCCTTTCCATCTTCTCCCCGTGGAAACCACCTCATGCTGCTTCCTTTGGGAAGAATTTATCCCAAACACTGCTTTTAGGGGTTTTGTACAGCTGCCTCCACGTGACTTTGCTTTGTGTCACCGGGTGGTGCTGGTTTCTTTCTCCAAGAAACCCCCAGGTATATCCAGCTCCTTGTGAGCAGAGCCTCCAAATCCTGGGCTCACTTCTGCCCCTCTGGGCTCTGCTGATGGCTGTGGAGAAAGGATCCACATACCCATGGAAATAACACAGCACTGGCCATTTGGTCAGAAAACATCCACCAGATTAGATCAGGGAGCAATACACAATCCCAAAACCTTGGAGAGGAGCCAGGTCAATCCCATTACACCTGTCTGGGTGGCAGCAGGAGGAGAGGCAGGGAGGTTAAGTGCTGTCCTCACTCCGAGGAGGAGATAAGTGATTGCACATCCTTCTCTCCTGAGCAATCCTGTTGACTCCAGGGAGACATCTCGGATGAGTATTGATCTCCATGCAGTGATGCCAGTGCTGGCCAAGTCACAAACCCTGTTCTTTTCCAGCCCAATTCCTGCTTTGGTCTCCTAATGACACAGGGTTTGTTTTTTTTTTTTTTTTTCCCCGAAAAAAGGCAATCACTGGGTTTGCCCACTAAAATCAGTTTATTCCAAGTTCTAACATCCCTAATTAATTGCTCCCTGAAATCTCCTTTGCTGAGTCCCTGCTGTGGCTGCAGGAGCAGCCAGGGGCAGCTGCCTTGTTGTGCATCCAGATCAGAAAGCTTCCGTGGCACGTAAGCAATCTGGGCTGAGGATTCAATTTCCTGCCTCTGCTGAACTTTGCTTAAATGACAAACTCCAAATGACGAAGCATCTGCAGTCACAGTCTGCAGGGAGGGCACAGGGGAGTCGGAGGGGTTTGGAAACAAAAACTCTTTGTGGCTGTGGAAGAGCCAGAGTCATCCAGCCTTCCTGCTGGTTTTCACAGGTCATAGAATGGTCTGGGTTGGAAGGGACCTTAAAGATCATCTAGTGCCATTTAGTTTTGCTTGCTTCTTCCAAAAATCCCCAATAAAAATCATAGCTGGAGTACTGGAGCAAAGGCAAAGCTCTGCTCCAGCACTCAGAGCTTGCAATATTGCTTAGGTGTGCTGGAAACCCAAATGGATAAAGCCAGGTGTGTGTAGGGGATATGATCCTCCCAAACTTGAACTGAGCTTGGTAGGCCAGCCGTGTCCAAGGGATTCCTCCTGCTGGCCCACTGACCCTGTTCCCAAATCCCAGGGCTATCGCCAGAAGGATTCCTACATCGCCAGCCAAGGGCCGCTGCAGCACACGATAGAGGACTTCTGGAGGATGATCTGGGAGTGGAAATCCTGCTCCATAGTGATGCTGACAGAGCTGGAGGAGAGAGGCCAGGTAAGCTCCTGGGATCAGGGAAACAAATAAATAAATGAACGGCAGGAGTTTGGAAGGGGATGACCCTTAAGGTCCCTTCCAGCCCAAACCAGTCTGTGATTCTGGGAGTTCGTGGAGTCTGTGGGATCCCACCTGGTGCTGGGCAGCTGCCAGGAGATTCTTCTGTCCAAACCCATGGGAAAAACACAGGGTCCTCACCCTGTGGCCTCCTGTGGTGCTCCCTCAGGAGAAGTGTGCCCAGTACTGGCCGTCCGACGGCTCCGTGTCCTACGGAGACATCACGGTGGAGCTGAAGAAGGAGGAGGAGTGTGAGAGCTACACGGTGCGGGACCTGCTGGTGACCAACACCAGGGTAAGAGCCTGGCTGCTCCCCCTGGGGACCTCTGGGTGCTCCTGGGTTTCACTGCCATGAGCCCCTGCTGCTGTTCCCTCAGCTCCATGAGCTCCCCATTGTCCCAGAGGGATTTTATCCCTGTATCCCTGTCCTGCTGCTCGTTCCTCGACCATCCCCTCTCTTCTGCTGCCCTCACCACCAAGCCTCCCACCTGCTCCCCATTCCCCACGCTTCCCCTACTCCTTGCCCTGGGAATGCCAGTCCTCCACAAGCAGCTTTCCTACAGGGATTGTCATCCCAAAGCCCTGAGCCCGTGGGTTCCTTGGTGCAGATGTCTCAGCAGCTGCCTGACCTCGAGCTGTGCCCTCCCCGCAGGAAAACAAGAGCCGACAGATCCGGCAGTTTCACTTCCACGGCTGGCCAGAGGTTGGGATCCCCGGGGATGGGAAGGGGATGATCAACATCATTGCAGCGGTGCAGAAGCAGCAGCAGCAGTCTGGCAACCACCCCATCACTGTGCACTGCAGGTAAAGCCTGGCTGGAGCAGCTGGGCCACCCCTCCGAGGGGATCTGCTCCACCAGGAGCTTGGGAGATGGTCAGAATCCCAAAGCGTGTCCTGGGTAAACTGGGAGAGGCTGGGGCAGGGCTGGCTCCTGCAGTTCTCCAGCGCCTCCCACGTGTGGATTGTCCCCTGGGCAAAGCCAACGGGGATTTTCCCTCACCTGGTTTCTCTTTCCCAGTGCTGGAGCAGGAAGAACGGGCACCTTCTGTGCGCTGAGCACTGTCCTGGAGAGGGTGAAGGCAGAGGCCATCCTCGATGTCTTTCAGACTGTCAAGAGTTTAAGACTACAGAGGCCACACATGGTGCAGACACTGGTAGGTGCCTCCTGCCCCTCCAGATCCTCAGCAAAGATGGGATCAGTGTTGAGCAAAAACCTCTTTGATTCAAGGTTTTTGCTCTCCATGAAAGAGGGAGTGAGGGAAGATGTGGGTTCATCATCCCTGGAAGTGTCCAAGGCCAGGCTGGACAGGGCTTGGAGCAACCTGGGACAGTGGAAGGTGTCCCTGCCTGTGGCAGGGGGTTGGAGCAAGGTCATCCTTAAGGTTCCTTCCAACCCAAACCATTCTAGGATCCATGATTCTGTGAAGGTGGGCCGGGAGATGTCTCCCCTTCCTCTTGTTAAGGCATCAGGTGCCTTTTAAGCACTGACAGAAGTTGTAGGAACCTCCTTGGAGACATCCTCAGCCACAGTCCATGCACTAATGGGCTGAAACACCTGGAAAAGTGTCCTGGAGTGGCTGTGGAACCCTGCACATCGGTAGGGTTGGAGCAGGTGGGGCTGGGTGAGGTCTTGCAAGAGGGGTTTGCTCAGGGTTTTAGAAGAAAAGTCTTTTGGGATCCAAACAGAACCTCGGAGAGCAGAGGAAAATGCAGTTTCTTTCGCTACGAGTAGCCCAGGAAGGCTTTGGGGGTCACAGGGAGGTGGGACCTGCTCTGGACACCTGACCAAGCATGAGGTGCTGTCTCAGGTGCGGATTTTCCTGGTCTGACCCCGTTCTCTCCCACATCCCACAGGAACAGTACGAATTCTGCTACAAGGTGGTGCAGGAATACATCGACGCCTTCTCAGACTACGCCAACTTCAAGTGACGAGAAAAACAGGAACAAAAAAAAAATCCACACCCACCCTCCCCAAAACAAATGACAGAAGAGTTGCCTTCTTTAATATTTTGTAATATTCTGTTTGTTAATATACCCCCCCAAACAAAACAAAAAAAACTATGTGTATATATCTTAACTGTTTTAGAGGTTGGTACCATAAGCTTCATATTAGCTGGAGATTTTATATGTAGCAAAGTGTTAGTGCAGATACTGTTGGCTCCTTTTTTTTCCAATGTTTTATTGGGGAATTAAATAGCGTGATGTTTGGATTAATATTGTCATACCATCTCTCTTCTGGAGAGTTGATACAGGCTGTTATTTTGTTTGTAAATCTTTTTTTTTTTTTTTTTTTTCCTTGAGGGAGTAAAGCCTTTTTAAAAAAAAAAAAAGGAAAGAAAGATATCCTGGATCTCATCTGAAACAAAACCCAACCCCCCACACACAACCCCCCACCAGCACAAGCTTTTCCAAACCTGCAGGGAAATGGTTTCACATTTTTCTGCTGGTCAGCTCTTAAAAAAAAAAAAAAAAAAAAAAGGAGGACAAAAAAAAAAAAAAAGCTCATTCTGTGTGTGTGTTTATATATAAATACCCTCATTTTTGTACCAAAAGCTAAAATCTTTCTTCTCTCAGAGTCAGGCCACCATGTACTGCTGGTTTGGACACTGTAATTGCCACACAGCAGCACCCAAATGTTGGGATTTTGACCCCAAAAAAGCAAACCCCAGAAAAACAAAAGGATTTTTGCTCCCTGAAGGAGAGGTCTGTGTGTTTGGAGCTGGATTTTAGGGCAGGGATTGGCCCTGTGGCCCTGAGCTGAGGGTGATCACAGTGGCCCTGCCATCCCCAGCTGCTGGAGGGGATGTCACATTATTTTTCCTGGCATCCTGAGAGATCACACAATGAGGGAATGGTTTGGGGTGGAAGGGATCTCATAGAATATCCAATCCCACCCCCTGCCATGTGCAGGGACACCTTCCACTAGCCCAGGTTGCTCCAAGCCCTGTCCAGCCTGGCCGTGGGCACTTCCAGGGATCCATGGGCAGCCACAGCTGCTCTGGGCACCCTGTGCCAGGGCCTCTGCACCCTCCCAGGGAAGGATTTCTCCCAAATCCCTACTCCAGGCCTGCTCTCTTTCAAGAACCCAAAGTGTCAAGAAATATCCTGAGGACCAGGGGTGCAGCACTTGTATATTAGGAAAAAAAACCCACATTAATAGGGTTGATTTTATTACTTTCTTTCTTATGAAGCAGTGCCTGAGGAAACACCTTCCTTGTTCCTCCTGCAGTCGGGGGCACCATGCCCAGGTTAAGGGGGAGAGCTCCATCCCCACTGCAGGCACTGGGAGAACTGGTTTGGAGCAGAGGCTTCACCCCAAGGATTTCTCTGGGCACTGCAGACGGTGATGGGGAGCACAGGGTGGGTGGCAGGGCCCAGGAATATTGACAGGGATGTCCTGAGCTCAGGATATGGGGTTGAAATCTGGGAAATTCTGGGTAAAAGCAGCCCATGAGTCAGAGCATCCAAGTTTTTTCAGCTTTTTCCATCCAGGCAGGATCCACAGGGGGGTTCAGTGGAGGCACACAGGCAAGGGGACACCCTCAGCCACCCACAACACCCCCAAAAGTTGTTTTGCTGCTGCCATCATCCCCACTCCATCACCTGGGACCCCTCAATGAGCCTCAACATCACCCCATTGCTAATAAATCCCAACTCCTAAATTTTGGGTGCTTTGGGGCAAGGCTGTCAGTCACGCTCAGAAATAAATGTGGTGACCCTGAAGAAATGGGGACCCTCCTTGAACAGGAGGGCTTCATTTGTCCCCACAGGTTTTCCACCCAGGAACATGGACCACCCCAACAAATCCCTCCATCCCACTGCCCAGTGGGTGCTGGCTGCTCCCTGGTGCATTTAATGAGATTTCCCCCCTTTTTTCCTTCATTCCCAGGATCTCAGGGGGACTTGAGGAAATTTTGGGGTCCCAGGAGCTGCCTTGAGCTTTTGCCACAGCATCTGCCCTGGCCCCATCCTGCATCCAACTGCAAATATCAGAGAGATGAGCAGCTGCTGGAGATAATCCAGGGCCAGATCCTGCCTAAATCCCCTTCCCGAGCTCTGCCACATCCCTTGAGCTGGGAGCTTTGGGCTCCATGGCCATTGCCAGCATCCAGCCCCAGTTTGGGGGTGACAAATTGGAAATGGGGGGAGAAGCGAGGAAATGGGGGCTGGGGTGGGGTAGGGAAACTGAGGCACGGGGAATTTGCTCCCCTCCTTTCAACAAGAGCATCCCTGGAGCTACAGAGGGACAATCTGGATCCATCCCTTCCCCAGCTGCCAGGAAATGGGAAATGAGCCCGTTCTGGGGGGTCCCCAGCCCTGGGTGACGGAGGGGTCAGCGGGGCAGAATCCCCAAAAAGGGGTCTCGGGGCGCTGCCCTGCCGTGCCAGGGGGATTTGCGGGGAAGGAGGCACCGGACACTGGCACGGGGAGGCCGACGCCATCAGCGAGGTCACGGTCCCCAGGGGGAACGGTGGCCAGGCCGACGTCACTGTCACCGAGCCCTTCAAATAGCGGTGTCTGCCCGGCCGGCCACCGCCACCACCGGCACCACCGGCACCGGCACCACCGGCACCGGCACCGGCTCGCCCAGGTGAGGCTGCCCCGGCCGCGGCACGGGCTGGGCCCGGGGTGGGGGGTCCTGCTTGCCCCAAATCAGACCCTAATGGGGGGTGGGGAGAGTGTCCATGCTGGATCCAAACCCCAGCAGCACCCCGGGGTGCTGAGCCCCTCCGGCTTCTCCAGCCCCAAAGGGCACCCAGAGGTGCTCATCCCCTCTGGATCTGCATCCCAAACTGACCCCAAAGTGATGCTGGATCATCCCCTCTGGATCTGCATCCCAAACCGACCCCAAAGTGATGCTGGATCATCTCCTCTGGATCTCCATCCCAAACAGACCCCAAAGTGATGCTGGGTCATCCCCTCTGGATCTGCATCCCAAACCCAGCCCAGCACCACCCAGGGGTGCTCATCCCCTCTGGATCTCCATCCCAAACCGACCCCAAAGTGATGCTGGGTCATCCCCTCTGGATCTGCATCCCAAACCGACCCCAAAGTGATGCTGGATCATCCCCTCTGGATCTGCATCCCAAACCCAGCCCAGCACCACCCTTGGGTGCTCATCCCCTCTGGATCTGCATCCCAAGTCCACCCCAAAGTGATGCTGGATCATCCCCTCTGGATCTGCATCCCAAACCCACCCCAGCACCACCCTTGGGTGCTCATCCCCTCTGGATCTCCATCCCAAACCCAGCCCAGCACCACCCAGGGGTGCTCATCCCCCCTGGATCTCCATCCCAAACCCACCCCAGCACCACCCAGGGGTGCTCATCCCCCCTGGATCTCCATCCCAAACCCACCCCAGCACCACCCAGGGGTGCTCATCCCCCCTGGATCTCCATCCCAAACCCACCCCAGCACCACCCAGGTGTGCTCATCCCCTCTGGATCTCCATCCCAAACCCACCCCAGCACCACCCTTGGGTGCTCATCCCCCCTGGATTTCCATCCCAAACCCACCCCAGCACCACCCTTGGGTGCTCATCCCCTCCGGATCTCCATCCCCCCACTCAACCCTGGGGCTCTGCTGGACCCAAACCACCCCAGGCAGCACCCAGGGGTGCTCAACCCTCCCGCAGCCCCCCGGGGGTGTCCCCGGAGCGGATGCCGGTGGGACAGGGCCGCCCGTGTCCCCGCAGCCCCCCGGCCATGGCACCCCGCGGGTCGCTGCTGCTGCTGGCGCTGCTGCTGCTGAGCTGCGCCCTGCCCCGCGGCCGCGGCCAGCACTGGTCCCACGGCTGGTACCCGGGGGGCAAGCGGGACCTGCGGACCCCCACCAAGCTCCAGGTAGGGTGTCCCCCGCGGGTCACCCCCTCCAGGTCATTCCCTTCCCTCCCGGGGTCATTCCCCGCCCCGGCTCTGTCCCCCTGCCCAGGGTTTGTGTCCCCCCCCACCCCCGACCCTGGGGTTATAATCGCTCTGGATTATCCCCGCCCCAAATTATCCTCCCTGGATTATAACCCCCTCGCAATCATCTCCCCGGCCCTCGATTAGCTCCCGGCCGAATTCTTGGATTTATCCCTGCCCCAGGTTAAACCCCACTCCGGGTTTATCACCCCCAGGGGCTATAATCCCCCCAGGTTATCCCCCTCCCTGAATTATCCGGGTTTATCACCCCCAGGGGCTATAATCCCCCCAGGTTATCCCCCTCCCTGAATTATCCGGGTTTATCATCCCCAGGGGCTATAATCCCCCCAGGTTTTCCCCCTCCCTGAATTATCCGGGTTTATCACCCCCAGGGGCTATAATCCCCCCCAGGTTATCCCCCTCCCTGAATTATCCGGGTTTATCACCCCCATGGGCTATAATCCCCCCCAGGTTATCCCCCTCTCTGAATTATCCGGGTTTATCACCCCCATGGGCTATAATCCCCCCCAGGTTTTCCCCCTCCCTGAATTATCCGGGTTTATCACCCCCAGGGGCTATAATCCCCCCAGGTTATCCCCCTCCCTGAATTATCCGGGTTTATCACCCCCAGGGGCTATAATCCCCCCCAGGTTTTCCCCCTCCCTGAATTATCCGGGTTTATCACCCCCAGGGGCTATAATCCCCCCAGGTTATCCCCCTCCCTGAATTATCCGGGTTTATCACCCCCAGGGGCTATAATCCCCCCAGGTTATCCCCCTCCCTGAATTATCCGGGTTTATCACCCCCAGGGGCTATAATCCCCCCCAGGTTATCCCCCTCCCTGAATTATCTGGGTTTATCACCCCCATGGGCTATAATCCCCCCAGGTTATCCCCCTCCCTGAATTATCCGGGTTTATCACCCCCATGAGCTATAATCCCCCCAGGTTATCCCCCTCCCTGAATTATCCGGGTTTATCACCCCCAGGGGCTATAATCCCCCCCAGGTTATTCCCCTCCCTGAATTATCCGGGTTTATCACCCCCAGGGGCTATAATCCCCCCAGGTTATCCCCCTCCCTGAATTATCCGGGTTTATCACCCCCAGGGGCTATAATCCCCCCCAGGTTATCCCCCTCCCTGAATTATCCTTCCCCCCAGATTATCCCCTTTTCCCGTGGTTATCTTCCCCACCAATTTCCCCTTCTCCCCAAACCCGCCGCAGTTTATCCACCCTGGAATTCCCCCCACCCGCGGGGTGATCCCCCCACCCCCATCCCGGCTGTTTTTCCCCCTTTTTTTCCCCTCTCCCGCAGGTCCCGTCCCCTCTCGGGCGCTGCCGTCCCCTCCCGTGTCCCCTCCGGCGGGAGGAGCCGCTGCCGGTGAGCGGGAACGGGGCTGGGGGGTCCCCGGGAGCGGGACTGACCGATCCCGGGGGTCCTGGGGGGATCCGCGATACCGGGACTGACCGATCCCGGGGGTCCTGGGGGGGGTCCAACCGGGACTGACCGATCCCGGGGGTCCTGGGGGGGTCCACGATACCGGGACTGACCGATCGCGGGGGTCCTGGGGGGATCCACGATACCGGGACTGACCGATCCCGGGGGTCCTGGGGGGATCCACGATACCGGGACTGACCGATCCCGGGGGTCCTGGGGGGGTCCCCGGGAGCGGGACTGACCGATCCCGGGGGTCCTGGGGGGTCCAACCGGGACTGACCCATCCCGGGGGTCCTGGGGGGGTCCCCGGGAGCGGGACTGACCGATCCCGGGGGTCCTGGGGGAATCCACGATACCGGGACTGACCGATCCCGGGGGTCCTGGGGGGATCCGCGATACCGGGACTGACCGATCCCGGGGGTTCTGGGGTGGTCCACGATACCGGGACTGACCGATCCCGGGGGTCCTGGGGGGGGTCCCCGGGGACAGGACTGACCGATCCCGGGTGTCCTGGGGGGATCCACGATACCGGGACTGACCGATCCCGGGGGTCCTGGGGGATCCACGATACCGGGACTGACCGATCCCGGGGGCCCTAGGTCCAACCGGGACTGACCCATCCCGGGGGTCCTGGGGGGGTCCACGATACCGGGACTGACCGATCCCGGGTGTCCTGGGGGGATCCACGATACCGGGACTGACCGATCCCGGGGGTCCTGGGGGGATCCACGATACCGGGACTGACCGATCCCGGGGGCCCTAGGAGGGTCACCGGGAGCAGGACCGACCGATCCCGGTTGTCCTGGGGGAGTCCACGATACCGGGACTGACCGATCGCGGGGGTCCTGGGGGGGGGTCCAACCGGGACTGACCGATCCCGGGGGTCCTGGGGGGATCCGCGATACCGGGACTGACCGATCCCGGGGGTCCTGTGGGGGTCCACGATACCGGGACTGACCGATCCCGGGGGTCCTGGGGGGATCCGCGATACCGGGACTGACCGATCCCGGGGGTTCTGGGGTGGTCCACGATACCGGGACTGACCGATCCCGGTTGTCCTGGGGGGATCCACGATACCGGGACTGACCGATCGCGGGGGTCCTGGAGGGATCCGCGATACCGGGACTGACCGATCCCGGGGGTCCTGGGGGGGTCCAACCGGGACTGACCGATCCCGGGGGTCCTGGGGGGGTCCCCGGGGACAGGACTGACCGATCCCGGGGGTCCTGGGGGGGTCCCCGGGGACAGGACTGACCGATCCCGGGGGTCCTGGGGGGGTCCCCGGGGACAGGACTGACCGATCCCCCCGCCCCTCTCCCGCAGCCGCCCGCGCCGCGCCCCTGACCGGAGCCGCCGACCCCCGCGGGAGCGAGCCGGGACCCCCCCCGCGGGGAATAAAGGGGCTGGGGGGGATTGGTGCGCAGTGCTGGTGATGGAGGGGGGCTCGCGTGGGGGTGGGCTGGTGGGAGGGGTGCCATGTGTGCCATGGGCACAGTGGTGTCCCTTGGGGATGCGATCCCGTGCGGGGACTTGGTGCGGCGGGTGGGGCTGGTGTCCCCAGAGGGATGTCCCGTCCCGTGGGAGGTGTCGCGTTCCGTGGGGTCCAGGGGGCGGGAATTCGTGTCCCGTGGAGGCGGGTGTCCGGTTTTGGGGTGCCGAGTCTCGTGGGCGGCTGTTCCCTGGGGGGATTCCCCATTTCTTAGGGTTCCGCCTCCGAGTCCGGCGGGGGTTCTGTGTCCCGTGTCCCGTGGCGGTGTCCCCGTCCCCTAGATACCCGTGTCCCACGGGTGTCCCTGTCCTGTTTAGAGTGTCCCCTGCCCCACAGATGTCCGTGTCCCACGGCTGTCCCTGTCCCGTATAGGGTGTCCCTATCCCCGCCGGTGTCCTTGTCCCACGGGTGTCCCCGTCCCTGCCCCACGGGTGTCCCTGCCCCACGGGTGTCCGTGTCCCCTGGCTGTCCCGGTCCCGTGTAGGATGTCATGTCCCTATCCCCGCCGGTGTCCGTGTCCCCGGGCTGTCCCCGTCCCGTGTAGGATGTCCCTATCCCCGCCGGTGTCCGTGTTCCCGGGCTGTCCTGTCCCTGCCCCACGGGTGTCCGTGTTCCCGGGCTGTCCTGTCCCTGCCCCACGGGTGTCCGTGTTCCCGGGCTGTCCTGTCCCTGCCCCACGGGTGTCCGTGTCCCCGGGCTGTCCCGGTCCCGTGTAGGATGTCATGTCCCTATTCCCGCCGGTGTCCGTGTCCCCGGGCTGTCCCCGTCCCATGTAGGATGTCATGTCCCTATCCCCGCCGGTGTCCGTGTTCCCGGGCTGTCCTGTCCCTGCCCCACGGGTGTCCGTGTCCCCGGGCTGTCCCGGTCCCGTGTAGGATGTCATGTCCCTATCCCCGCCGGTGTCCGTGTTCCCGGGCTGTCCTGTCCCTGCCCCACGGGTGTCCGTGTCCACGTCCGCGCCCCCCTCCCCTCCCCTCCCGGACTCCATTTCCCATCACGCCCCGCTCCCGCCTCCCTTCCCGTGGCGCCGCGCGCGCGGTGTGACGTCACTCCGGCGCCGCCATGCTGCCGGCGCTGAGGCGCTGCCGCCCGGGGCCCGTCCCGCTGCCGGCCCTGGCGGCCGCGCTGGGCGCCGGGCCCTTCCCGGGGCTCTGCCCCGCCTGGTCCCCGCGGGCGGTGCCGGCGCGGGGCCGCAAGAGCCGGCACGACCCCCCCGCCAAGTCCAAGGCGGGCCGGGTGAAGCTGCCGCCGCCCGTGGACCCCGAGGAGCTGCTGGTGGTGCTGGAGCGGTACCGGCAGCACCGGCTGGTGCTCAGCGCCCTCCGGTACCGGCACGGGGATGGGGTTGTGGGACGGGTCAGGGCTGGGCTGTGGCGGTGGAGACGGGGGGCTGGAGGCAGGGGGCGGCTGTGGGGCAGGGGAAGGTCGGACATGGCTTGGGATGGGACTGGCTGTGGGGTTGGGTAAGGGCTGGGGTGGCTGTGGGGCTGAGGAGGGCTGGGGTGGCTGTGGGGTTGGGTAAAGGACTGGCTGTGGGGCTGAGGAGGGCTGGGGTGGCTGTGGGGCTGGGTAAAGGACTGGCTGTGGGGTTGGGTAAGGGCTGGGGTGGCTGTGGGGCTGGGTAAGGGCCTGGCTGTGGGGCAGGGGAGGGTTGAGGGGCTGGGTGTGGGGTTTCTGCGGGCTGACTGGGCTGGGTACAGGATTGGCTGCAGGGCTGGGGACAGGAGTAGGGCTGTGAGGCTGCTGTGTGGCAGGGGGAGGCTGGGGGTGGCTCTGGGTATGGAGTTGGAGGCTGAGTGAAGTGCTGGGGGGCTGATGTGGAACAAGGAGGGGTGTGGGACTGGCTGTGGGGTCGGAGGCTGGATGGGGGCAGTGGAGGGCTGGGGTCTGGGGCACTTTGTAAAGGGAGCAGGTAGATCTGGGATGCTGGGGAGTAGGAAAGGGTGATGGGGTTTGGACTGATAGGGGCAGGGGAGGGGCAGGGTGGTGGGACTGGGGGCACTGTGGGGCAGGGGAGGGTCAGGGTGGTGGGACTGGGGGCACTGTGGGGCAGGGGAGGGGCAGGGTGGTGGGACTGGGGGCACTGTGGGGCAGGGGAGGGTCAGGGTGGTTGGACTGGGGGCACTGTGGGGCAGGGGAGGGGCAGGGTGGTGGGACTGGGGGCACTGTGGGGCAGGGGAGGGACAGGGTGGTGGGACTGGGGGCACTGTGGGGCAGGGGAGGGGCAGGGTGGTGGGACTGGGGGCACTGTGGGGCAGGGTGCTGGGGCTGGCTCTGCTGTGAGGCAGTCTGGGGAGAACGCGCTGTGCTCCCAGCCCCGGGCGGGAGCTCAGTGCCTTCCCCTCCTCCTGCAGGGCAGAGTTCAGGGCCGAGGTGCTGCAGAGGAAGCGGGAGGAGCGCCTGGCTGTCGAGGGCTCCGTGGAGGAGCTGGAGGAGCACCGGCGCCTGATGGCCTGGAACGACGAGGAGAACGCGCGGCAGAGGGCACGCAGGTCAGCATGGCCCCTGCAGGGCCAGGGGGGCACTGCCCTGCCTGGCTTTGGCTTCTGCTCAGGCAGAGCTGAGCCCAGTTAGAGACTGGGCTGGTATTTACAGAGAAGCTTGGGCAGGGTCATTCCTGGATCAGGAACTGGTTCATGGCCAGGCCCAGTGGGGAATGTTCACACCCAGTCACCAGAGGTGTCCCCAGGGGTCAGTGCCCAGCTCTGTTTGATGTCTTTGCTGATGATCTGCATGAGTGGGTCGAGCCCACCATCAGCAGATTTGCAGATGACACCGAGCTGGGTGTGAGTGTGGCTCTGCTGCAGGGCAGGAGAGCTCTGGCCAGGCTGGATCCAGGGGCTGAGCCCAAGGAGATGAGGGCTGACACCAAGTGTGGGGTCCTGCACAACAAGCCCTGCAGAGCTACAGGCTGGGGCCAGAGTGGCTGGACAGCGGCCAGGCAGAAAGGGACCTTGGGTGACTTACAGCAGGCTGGACACGAGCCAGCCGTGTGCCCACATGGCCAAGAAGGCCAGTGGCTCCTGGCCTGGCTCAGGAATGGTGTGGCCAGCAGGACCAGGGAAGGGATTCTTCCCCCGTACTCAGCACTGGTGAGGCCACACCTCGAGTGCTGTGTCCAGTTCTGGGCCCCCCAGTTTAGGAAGGGCTTAGAGATGCTGGAGTGTGTCCAGGGAAAGGCAGCAAAGCTGGGGAAGGGTCTGGAACACAACTCCTGGTAGGAGCAGCTGGCGGGGCTCAGCCTGGGCAGAAGGAGGCTCAAGGGAGACTTTGTCACTCTCCACAACTCCCTGACAGGAGGGTGCAGCCAGGATGGGTCAGGATCTGCTTCCTGGCAGTGTGGGAGCAGAGGACAAGAGGACACAGCATTTTCCACCCTAATTGATTCTGTGATTCTGGGAAATCCTGACCTTTTTAAAGAAATCTGCCTGTGCAGCTGTCATGGTTCCTGTACTTTTTGCTGCTGAGGGCCAAGTCAGGGTGCTTTGGGCAGCCTCTGGCTCTCCTGGGGTTGGATGTGTCACCTCATCCATCAGATTTTCCTTTCTGTCTGGCAGAGAAGAGAGACTCAGGAAAGAAGAAGAGGAGCAGAAGAGGAGGAAGTTAGAGATCGCGGAGAAACAGGCCAGGAAAATGGAGGCTTTCCTGGAGGAGAAGGAGAAGGAGGTTCTCCAGCTTCAGGTAAGAGCAGCTGGTGCCTCCTGGGGAGGAGGCTGCCAGAATTCCCTGCCAGGGAGCCATGTGGAAACCGTGGGCTTGTTTTCCACAGATTTTTCAGTTGGCAGCTGGGAACTCAAGCATCGGCACCTTCCAGGGGTGTTGACAGCGCGTGGATGGGAGAGAGCTTGAGCCAGAGCTCAGGGAACAGGGTGGGATAATCCTGAGGGGGATAATCCTTGTCCTTTGCTTCAGGAGGAAGCCAAAAACTTCATCACCCCCGAGAACCTGGAGGCACGGATCGAGGAGTGCCTGGACAACCCACAGAACTACAACTTCGCCATCGACAAGGACGGGCGGATCGTCAAGCGCACGGTGCTGTCATAGCAGCCCTGGCATGGGGCTCCCGGCCTGGCTTGTGTCCAGAGCCCCCCAGAAAACACAGATCCTTCCTCTGAATGTGTAAATTGGCCACAGAAGCGGTGGAGAAGGGCCACGGGTCTGGCTGTGCTGCCTCCAAAGGGTTAACGCCTGCGGGAAAGGGGGTGAGGGGAAACTTGGAGGCTCCAGGAGCCTGGCTCAGCCCTGTTGCTGTGCCTGTGATCCCACCTCCCACGTGCTTGGATCCCTCCTGCCTTCACACACAGTATGTGGGGAGGAGCAGGAGCAGTCCCACGGCAGAGCCTGGCTCTGAGCTCCTCGCTGTCAGCTCCTCTGGGTGCTTCCAAAGGCAAACAAGGGCTGAGTGAATTTGTAGGAAACACTGACCTTCCCTTTTTTTTGTTGTTGGGGGAAGGAGTTAATCGTAATCCCGATTTCACACTTTAAACCCTCCTTTGCACATCCCTTGGTGTGGCTGAATAAGAAAATGTGTCTGAATGATCCAGGATTTCTGGTGTCTCCTTATTCCTCCCTTCAGGCTTAATTTATTCAAAGGTGTAGATAAAATTGTAATGATTTTGGATGTTCTGGGTTGTTGGGGTCTTGCAGGCTGTCAGCTTTGTCCTAAAACTTCTGGTTTTGGGCTGCCCAGTGTTGAGCCTGGAGTTTGCTGTGGTTCAGCCATGGTCTGCAGGTCCCTCTCCCTCCTTCCCTCCCTTCCTCACTTAATTGACCTGAAACCCTCACTTTTTACCTCCACTTTTCCCTAAAAGTGTCTTCTCCTGAGCCTGCACCTCAACCAGGTGAGCACACAAAACCCACAGACTTCTGTCCGGGTTGTTTTTTTGTCCAAGTTTTATTTCTAATTAAGCTCATCACTTCAGTATGAGTCACAGCCCAGGTCAGGGCTGGGACAGCAATGGATGCGGCTCCTGTGGATTCTCTCCCGGGTGGGCTACACAAACAGCATCTCCTGGTCACAAGATGAGTCAGTGCCACAGCCCTCTGAGGGGAGAGAGGGGGGAGTGTGGTGTGAAACCAGACAGCACCCACCAGACCCCAGGGACCCCCCAAAACGGGCCCCAGAGATCCCTGAAACAGCCCCGGGGATCCTCTGAACCAGCTCCCAGAGATCCCCGAAACTGCCCCGGGGAACCCCCAAAACAGCCCCCAGGGACCCTCAAAACAGCTCCCAGGAACCCCCAAAAACACTGTCCCCAGAAATCCCCCAAACATTCAGAGACCCCCTGAAACAGCCCCCAGAGACCCCCCAGCACTGGGGTTTAATCAGCTTGTGCTCACTCCATTCTCTGATGCTTCCCGGGATTTATAGCAGGATCTCTGGTAGTTTAATTCAGGGAGGAGGGTGGGATTTTGTGAAAAACTAAACAGGAGGGGATGTGGCTCCTGCACTTGCTCAGCCCCCAAAATTTGTTTGCTGTCTGCTTCCCTCTGCCCCAAACCCTCCTGGTCTCCCAGGAGCCCTTCCCTGGGGTCCGGATAGGTCGTGGAGCTTGGTCTGGCTGTCGAGGCGATGGATGGACACACGGATGGGACAAAGACAATCCCTTGGGCATCCTCCCCTCTCCCACTGTTCTAAGGACCCCGAATTCCCTCCCGGGTGTGCGAGGGCTCCGTGACGGGAATCCCGGGATGCCGTGCCGCCCTCACCGGTGCTGCAGCAGATGCCGGGAGCGGCGCAGCTCCCCCCGGAGCCGCAGGGTTTGCGTCCCGACTCGCAGGGGGTGGGTAGGAAGTTCTCCTCCTGGCAGCGCAGCGTTTCCGAGGTGCCGATGTAGCAGCCCAGCTCCTCCCCGCAGCAGATGTTGGGCCCGAAGCAGTGGCCCTTGTTCCGGGGACCGCAGGGCAGGCACTGCTCGGGGATCGGGAAGGTTGGGAGAAGGGAAGGATGGGGTTGGGAGTGCTCCGAGCCCCCCAGGACCTACCTTCCTGATGTCCATGTCCAGCGCAGCGCGTTTGCCCCCGATGGGGCAGTTCTGGATGTAGCAAGCGGAGGAGAGAGTCAGGAGCCCCAGGAGGCAGAGGGCCAGAGCCTTGCAGGACATAGCAGCGGGACAGGGGGGATTTTTGGCTGCTCGTCCCAACCGCTGGCCCTGTATTTATAGTCCTGGCTCCTGCTTAGGAATTCTGGCACCGGCGTCACCCGTGTTCCTTAAAAACCACAAGGCATTGCTTCCCACAGCTGAGGGCTCAGCTAATAGCTGGAGGTCGAGGACGTGAGGTCAAGGACAAGGTGTTGGTTTTCTTCTCCGTGATGAGTCCAGCGGCGGCGCCAGGAACGTGTGGAGGTTGTGGATGGAGCTGGATGAAGGTGTGGAGGTTGTGGATGGAGTCTGGGGCTTGGGGCCCTTGTCTGGCAGCCACTTCGGGCTGCTGAGCTGTGGTGTGTCCCGTTGGGAACCCCTCTGGCATGGAGAGGGTAGGGATGAAGGAAGGCTGCTGCAGGTGGGATGTGTCCACCCAGGAATGGGGTGAGAAGGGTGTGTGCTTCCCTTGGCTTCAATTCTCTTTGGGCTGGAGAAAGCAATCCCATATCCTCTGGGATCATCCATGGGATCTGGGGTGGGGAATGTCCTTGTTGGCCCTCTCCACCCATCCATGCGTGGCCTTTGGGGGATGCTCAGCACTGGGCTATCCCTCTCTGGAATAACAGTGGCACCCAGCCCATCCCCACCCACATTCATCCAACAGCTCCAAAGCCACCTGAGAACACCCAGCCTCCTGAGCAAAGGCCTGAAATCCCAGATTTCCCCACTGCTTCTCCTTGGAGCTGCACACAGGGATTCAGTGTGGTGTCTTGAGCCACATCACCAGCAGACAAAGCCCCCCCTCCTCCTCCCTGAGAAGCAGTGCCGAGGATGAGGCCGAAGGCTGACGCAACCGCCCAAGGTCCTGCTCACTTCGGCCCCTTGCCTTCCTTATCCCAATTAGGAGCTTCCCAGCTTGAATAAATTTCCCTGCTGAGGACAAAACTTGACGTCCACTGAGATCATTACCCCGCACTGGCTTAATTGGGAATTAGGCAGCCCAGAGCCAGACAGCCGTGACCTTTTCCTATCCCTCTGGCTTGCTTCTAAATCCACCACTTAGCACGGCTGGCACGAGGGCAGCCGGGTCCCTGTCACCCACCCTGGGTCAATCCCAGTCCCTGGGGACAAGGCAGGCACTGGGATCCATGGTAATGGGTTGGAAATGGGGCTCAGCACCTGCTGTGTGCTGTCCCAGCAGCTCAGCTCTGGCTGCAGCACAGGGTGAAGGGGGGGAATTGTCATCCCAGAGTCCCTGTGGCTGCTCCAGGGGTGCCCAGACCCCTGCAGGATGTGTCTCAGGAAGACAAGTGGGGAAAACCCCCAGTTATCAGCCCCTGATGTTTTTTAGGGACTCGATTTTTGCCTGCTATTGAGGTGTTCATCAGGTGGAGCATTCCCAGCTCAGCCACACATCGCCAGTACTGCAGGAATGTTGGGGGTTCACATCCCACATCTTGGAAAATTCGAGTGCTGGAGCTGGGCTGAAAGCCCAGTTCCCTCATCCCAGCTTGGAGTCCCCCATCCATGCTGGTGTCACCCCTTTCCCAATGATTTTGGGGTGATTTGGGGTCACCCCCTCCCCAGGATGCTGGCTGTGGGCAGCAGGTCCTGGATCAATCCTGCATCCCCTGCGGGGCGCGGGGAGCTGCCGTGGGCAGGACGGATCCCAGCGGTGTCAGGGAGCTCCACCCCCCCGGAGGTGCCACCTCCCTCAGGGACAGTATAAAGGACGAGCTGTCCCCTGTGCCGTGGCCAGTCCCAGCCCGGAGAGACCTGGGAGCAAGGACCCCGCAGGGTAAGGGAGCCGGGAGAGGGCTGGGATAAGGGTACCCCGAATTTTGGGGGTGACTGTGGGGTAACGGGGACTGATCCTCCCTGTCGGTGTCCAGAGGGGATGGGGAAAGATGAGACCAGCCCTGGAGGGGATCTTTGGAGCTGGGAGCCCAAACCTCTCTGCTCTTGAGGGATTTTGGGTGCTTTTCCCGAGGAAAAAGCCTTTCCTTACTTTTTATCATTTTTAGTAGATGCTGTGCTGATTGCTGAAGGCAGCGAGGCCCCGAATCTGCCCCAAAGAGGGGCTTGGCCACGAGGTAACGTGCTGGTGGCACATCCCCGCTGTCCCCAGTCTCCTGGGGCTGGGGGTGCTGCTGGGGCTCCGGGGTGGGACTCGATGGCCAGATCCCAAATTCCAGCTCTGCCTGAGCTCCTTCCCCTAGGCGCTAAAAGGACGGGCCCAAATCCTGCACTCTGTGGGGACCTGGGGACAGAAGACCCTCCAACACCCCCATCCTGAGCCCCAGCCAGATCCCCATGAGCCACCCCCAGTGCCCGGGACGAGGCCACCACAGTGCACGAGGGCTTTTATTGGGTCTCCTATGTACAGAGCCGAGGTGGGGGGCTCGCTCAGGGTAGGGGGGACTCCCCACGCCCTGGCTCAGAGCAGGGGGTGCTTGCCCTGCTGCTGCTGCTGCTGCTGCTGCCGGTTTGCCAAGTGCATGAGCTTGAGGAGGAGATCCCCGGCCGAGCCATCCAGCACCGTCAGGTTCTTCTCCTCCGCCGCCTCCTGAGCGCCGTCGCTGCCCTCGTCCAGGCAGCCGCTGTCCATGGCGCACGTCTCTGCCGCAGGAAGCAAAACGTGGCCACGGGACAGGTTATTTGGGATCATCAGGGGGTTGTTTTCGGCTCTGGGGAAGGGGTTGGTGGCAGCCAGGGGGGCCAGCACAGCCCGTGCTCCAGTTTTGGCTCTCCCGTTAAGCAGGGAGCAGGGCTGGATTTTCTGGCACATCAGGGAGGCTGTGCTGGCCAGGAAAAAGCTCGTGGTGGGTCAGGGAGGAGCTGCGAGCCCAATCCTTTAGAATCAGAATGGGTTGGGTCGGAAGGGACCTTCAAAGAACATCTTGTCCCACCCCCTGGCACGGAAAGGTCACTCCAGCTAGCCCAGGTTGCTCCAAGCCCTGTCCAACTGGCCTTGGGCACTTACAGGGATCCAGAAGCAGCCACAGCTTCTCTGGCCACCCTGTGCCAGGGCCTCCCCACCCTCACAGGGAACAATTCCTTCTTTACAGTCAGCCTGAACCCAACCATCCCCAAATTATCTCCGAATGCCGCCAACACCGCTTCCACTCCATGCCTCAGTTTCCCCTCCCTAAAACTAAACCACACCACCAGATAAGCGTTACCTGGAGCCTTCTCCTCCCCCTTGCCATCCCGCCACGCTCCCCGCCCCACGGTGTCCGTGGGCCGCTTACCGGCGGTGCAGCAGATGCCGGGCGCGGCGCAGCGGCCCCCGGCGCCGCAGGGCTGCCCGCCGGCCTGGCAGGGGGAGGGCAGGTAATCCTCCTCGGCGCAGCGCCGCGTCTCCGCCGTGCCCAGGTAGCAGCCCAGCTCCGCGCCGCAGCAGATGCCGGGCCCGAAGCAATTCCCTCTGTTGCCGGGACCGCAGGGCATGCACTGCGGGAAGGAGCTGCCTCAGTGCCCACACCCCAAAAAAACGCTTTTCGCACCCCCTCGTATTCGAACCCCCCGTGCGAGCGCATCCCTGGGTGCAGAAAGCAGCTCCCCGCCAGCTCCTCTTCCAGCTCCTGGAGGTGCCACGCTGCCACCAGCGCTGGTCGCCGCCACCAGCAACGGTGACCTTGTGTCCCCGCTTTGGGGTGTCCCCCCTGCCCCCATGACCTCCCTGTCCCCTCTCCGTGCGCTGCCCTGTCCTGCTCCCCCCCGAGCCCAGCAGGACGCTCTGCTGTGGCCAAGCTTGAGCCTCTCCTCGAGGTGCCAACAGCGCTTTGGAGCGGTCACTCCTCCGCCACTGCCCCATCGCGTGTCCCCCCGCCACCCCAAAACCCCCACGCTGCTCCGGGGAGCCTGGCAGGTGACGGGGAGCTGTGCACCCCGCAGAGCCGCGCTGTCCCTCCCGAAGCTCCGTCCCGTGTCCCGAAGCGCCCCGTACCTGTCGGAGAGCTGTGTCGGCCAGCGCCCGCTTCCCGCCCCGGGGGCAGTTCTGGATGTAGCAGGCGGAGGACAAGGCGAGGAGGCAGAGGAAGGACAGGGGCAGCGAAGGCTCTGCCATGGTGCAGGGTGCCCGCGGCCGTGCCAGGGGAAGCTGCTCCAGCTGCGTCTGGCCCCGTGCTGAGAGAGCTGCTATTTATGCTGCCATCACCCCTTCCCAGGGGAGGAGGAGGAGGAGGAAGAAGAGGGATGGGTTGGGGTTTTTATTTGTTGTTTTTTACTTTTTTTTTTTTTTTTTTTTTCCCGAATTGCATCCAAGCAAATCTGTAATTGAGATGATTCAGTGCGGCAGCACTCAGGGCTGGTGAATCCCACCCTTGGCTGCTCCGGGGGGCACGGGCCGGCCCTGGGATGTGCTTGGGAAGGGGCGCTGGATGGGCTGGGGGGTGGATTCAGGGAGAGGTGCTCCTTCAGAAGGTGCTGGTTTGGGGAGGGATGGGGGTTTGGGGACAGATGTTCATTCAGGAGATGTGGTTTTGGGAAGGATGCAGGTTTTGGGAAGGGTGATGGTTTGGGGGGTGATGCTGGTTTAGGATGGATGTGGATTTTGGGAGAGGTGCTGGTTTCAGAGGGATGCTGGTCTGGGAGAAATGCTGATTTGAGGAGGGACAAGGGTTTGGAAGGCGCTGCTTTAGAGAGATTTGTTTCTTTGGAGGATTCTAAGTTGGGATTGATGCTGGTTTGGAAGGATGCAGATTTTGGGAGAGGTGCTGGTTTGGGAAGGGATGCTGGTCTGAAGGGATGCTGGTTTGGGAAGTGGTGTTTGTTTAGAGCATGCTGGTACAGGAGGGATGCTGCTTTGTGGGATGCTGGTTTAGGGAGGGATGCTGCTTTGTGGGATGCTGCTTTGGGGAGGGATGCTGGTTTAGGGAGGAATGCTACTTTGTGGGATGCTGCTTTGGGGAGGGATGCTGCTTTGTGGGATGCTGCTTTGGGGAGGGGTGCTGGTTTAGGGAGGAATGCTACTTTGTGGGATACTGGTTTAGATAGGGATGCTGCTTTGTTGTGGGATGCTGGTTTGACTGATTCTGCTCTGGGAGGGGATACTGGAAGGGAGTGATGGGGTTGGGGCTGGGAGAGAGCCCTGGGTGCACAACAGCACCCCAAAACCCAGGGGCTGGGCTGCAGCATCGGGGTGCAGGGCAGGACCCTGTCCCCAAAGTGATCCATCAGTGCCACCCACGGCTCTCCTGCCGCTTCCCCCTCTTCTCCAAGAAGCCAGAAGGCAGGGAAACCACTGAGAGAGGGGAGACCAAAAGAAAAGACACCTCTGGGGTTGGCACCAGCACATTCATGTCACCTATGGGCTGTCAAAAACACCTGTAGAGGAAAAACACCATCAACAACCCCTGCCCCATCCAGCCGTGAATATTCCTGTTGTTCCCAGATCCCTTTTCCAGCTACACCGAGGGCAATCTCAGCAATGTGAAATTAATAAGCAGAGAGGAATCCGGTGCCTGTGAGTATCCAACCTCTCCTTCTCCCCCCAAAACTTGCTGGGACTGGCTTACAGTGATCAGGAGGGGTTTTTTTGGGGGGGGCTGGACAATGTGGGGGTGCTGCCAGCTGTGGTCCCATTTCTGGAGTGGTTTTATCCTTTACTCATCTTTGCATAAGGTGTGGAATTGAGGCAGAGAACCATAAAAATCAGCCTGGACATCACTTGGGGTGGCTGAACATCTTTTCCCCCTGCCCCTCACTAGTTCCCCTCATCTCCTCCCCCTCATTAACATCCTTTTTCTGCTGGACAAACACCCCAGCCCCAGTCAGAGGGAGGGCAATGGTGGTACCCTGGGTGGGGAAGGGGCTGCTCTGCTCGAGCATCCCGAAGGAAACGGTGATCCCGCCGCAGTCCTCCCTGGAAAACCTTTGTGTTTGTTTCAAAGTGCTTTGAAAAACTCCACAGGAAGCAGGGAGCAATGCTGGAGGGGGCTGAACCCCAGAGCATCGCTTTGCCCCCCACCAGAGGAAACTGAGGCACGCAGGGAAGCATTTTATGTATCAGTGCTGGGGGGGTCCCAGCCTGCTCCCAGCTCCTGCCGTGTGATTTTGGAGCATGGATCAACCCGGGGGGGGGGTGACAGTCCTGGGCTTTGGGGCGATTTCCTCCCCTGGAGGGGGCTGAGGGTGGCCACAGCCCCTGACTCAGCTCTCCCTGGGACCGAGGGAGCGGCGAGTTCCCAGCTTTGCCCCGTGACGCTGAATCACCCCCGTGGGGCAGCCGTGGGGGATTTAATGACCGATATCATTAGCACCAGCCTCGTTTCCCCATCCAAACCCATCCCTTCACAGCGGGAGCCCAAACCCACTTACGTTGCAGGGCCGAGGAGGACGCAAAAGCCCTCGGCTGGGAAAACTTTTCTTTAAAAGAACCCCAAATGTCAGCTCTAAATTGGGTGTTAGGCGCTCGTGCTCCGTCTCTTCATTACTGTATCGTAAAATTACATTAGCCGGGAACGATCTGCATTCAAATGACTCTGTGTCTGGAATGATAACGCAGGAATATGAGATTAAAATGTAATTATGCTCTTTAAAGTCAAGGAAGGTTAATAAAATGTTTTTCCAAGTTGCAGAGGCTTCGCAGCCGCAACGCAGAATCACTTAGGGGAATCAAGGGGAGGATGAGGTGGGAACGGGGAAGGGGGAATGGGTAGAAAACACAAAAAGGGGGTTTTGGGAGGAAAATATTGGGGTCATCTGGGGTGAGTCATGGGACAAGCGATCCCAGGGGGATGGGTTTCCCAGGGGTGGGCAGAGCCAGCCCTGCTGGGCTGTGATGCTCTGGGGTACCCAGGGTACTGCTGGGCCCCCATCCCACATCCTGCTCCCAAGTGAGGCCTTGGGGCTACCCCAAATCCTCCAACACCAGCCCCGGGACCCCTTCTCTGTGTCTCCAGCACTGGATTTGCTCTGCCACGTCCCTGCTCTTCCCCAGGATGCCCCTGATCTCCTAACAACCCCCACAGGCTGTGGCCGGTGCCAGGGCATTCAGCGGGGTGTTAGTGGCTGCCATCCCTATCCCAGATCCCTTCGGGAATTAGGGAAATCCCAAAGGCCTGACCTGGGCTGGAAATGGAGCAGCACCCTCAAATCTACCCCCTTGCTCAGCCAAAATACAGCCCCAGCTCTTGCTGACACCAGCAAAGGGGTTGGGGCTGCCAGAGGGGCTCAGCCATGGAGGTCATGGAATCTTTGGGGTTGGAAAAGCTCTCCAAGATCGTTGAGTCCAAGCATTCCCCCAGCACTGCCAAGGCCACCACTGACCCATGTCCCCAAGTGGCTTTTTAATCCCTCCAGGGATGGGGACTCCACCCCTGCCCTGGGCAGCTGTGCCAGTGCCTGACTGCCCTTTCCATGAAGAAATCTTCCCAGATATCCAATCTGAACCTCCCCCTTCCTTCGTTAACAGCAGGAGCTTCGTTAGCTCTGGAGCCCCCAGCAATGTTTGTGAGAGCCCTGCTGGAGGCAGGAGAAGGGATGGAGGTGATGGAGCTTGGCTGCAGCACACACAGCTCCCAGTGCCAAAGTTTAACCAGGATAAATGAGAGTGACAACATTCAACCAGGATAAACCAGAGGATGCTGGAAAATGGGATGAATTTCACTGCTTTGTGCCTTTCCTGCCTTTGCTGTGGCTGGAGGGGGATGCAGCAGGGAAGGAGAAACTTTTTGAAGACTTCACGTGGAGAGGGTCAGGCTGGCAAGGGAGAGCTCCCTGCTCCTGCCTGAGAGCTCTAATGCTCCTCAAATGGATCTGTCACTGTCACCCTGGCCCCGTGGCTGACGGGTGGTGGGGAGGGGGATCCTGCACCTCCTCCCCTCACATCGTGGATAAAGATGCTCCTCTGCCTCTCTGACAGCTGGAAAACAGCTTTGATGCCTCTTTAAAGGCAGCACAGGCAACGTCAAGATTGGCTGGGGCACTGCTTTGATCATTTCCACGGCCAAATCCATCCTGCTGGGATGTGGACGTCACGCCGGGAGGCCACTGACCAACAAGGGACGGATTCGTCCAAAAAATGCTCGAAGGACAGCATTAGAGGAAATTGCTCAGGCTGCAATCAATTCCATTCCCCAGCTCCCAGGGAGAGGACAGGCTTGGTGCTGGGAATAAACGTGCTGGTGGCATCCAGGTGGGAGCTGAAGAGGGAATGCTGTGGGTCCAGGCAGAGGAAATTCCTGGCTCTGTGTCACCCCCCCACCTTGGGGTGCAGAGAGGGTCCCTGCTGCCCACAGGGGTTTCAGTGCCCTGGGATCAGCAGGACTCACACCCAGCTGGAGCAGGTGGTCCTTCCCTGAGCTCCAAGATGTGGGTGCAGAGGGAAACTCATCCCTGGATCCCCTGCAAGAGGGGACACAGCGGGTGAAATGTGCTGCCAAGGGTCCCAGAGGGTTAAGGAGGAGAAATTGGGGGACAAAGGTTCTGAGAACCTGCAGTGAGGTGGAGATGAGCCCTGCCCTGAGCAGGGAGGGGGACCTGATGTCCCAACACCACCCCTTCCCTCCCAACCCCTGCTCCACGTGGCTCCTGCCCCTCCCTGCAGAACAAAGGGAACCCGGAGGTAATTTGGGACACGGCTCCCACCTGGATCACTGCGCACCCCCAAGACACAAGGAACTTTTGGTCAACTTGGAGAAGCCACCAGACCTGGTGGCTTTGGAAGCATCCAAGCTTTGCTAGCTCTGGAGAAGGTGATGCCTCTGGGGATCCAAAGCAGCCACCCATCCTCTCTCCTTCCCCGGGGGAGTTGTGAGAGCTGAATCACCCTGGGATGGCTCACTGCAAACACGACACCAGCACTGCAATGGAGTGGATTTACTGCCTCTGAATCGTGGGGTTTTTAGGAATTTTGTGCCTATTTTCTAAGTGTTTATTATTTAAAAATGTGTGATTTTCTATTTCTGCTCAGGATGGAGATGGGCTGTAAACTCCTGCTGACGCAGACAGAGTCAGGATCAGTGTGGAACACAAAGCTGTGTTCCAGGGGATCAGCGGCTCCTTCCCGTGCCAGGAACACGACAACTTTGCTCAGGTGATTTGAGAGCAAATAAAGGTGTCACCAAGGTGAGCTGGGTCAGCTGCAGGCTCGTTAGCCCAGAACATCAATTAAGTGGCACCAGCAGGGGCTTGTGGAGGTGACAAACCCTTTGATGTCACCTTACCCCGGCATATCCAGGACAGAACATACCCAAGTCATTTTTTGTCTGGCTTTTTTCTGAGAAGCTCTCTGAAGCCCCCATGGGTGCAGGTGTCTGAGTCTCATCCCAGTGATGCACGAGGCTGCTGCCACAACCCCTCTGAAACCCCCTGGTCTGCAGCTCCTCCCTGTTGGTTTGGCTTTTTCCAGCCCGTTTATTTCCTCCTCTGCCAAGAGATTCACCCCATGACATCATTAAACCTCAGGATGAGACCAATTAGGAGGCAGAGAGAAAGAGAGAGAGAACCTGACTTTAAACATTTTATTAAGGCTTAAATGTCTATCAGCCAGCCAGGAGCTGGGCTGGTCACACGACATCAACCGAGAGGGTGGGATGGGATGGCTTTTCTACAAGAGTCTGGATGGGCAGGGTGAGATCACTGCCAGCTCCTCACACCTCAAGCACGGCCTCTCGCTGCCGATTCCAGGATGAGAGACGCTCCCAGCAGGGAGGGGAGGGCGAGGTGGGCAAGGGGAGGAAGTCAGAGGGGGCTTTGTGTGTGCTGTCACTCACAAGGACTTTACCTGCTCCGCAACCGGGTGGCTGCTGGTCAAACGTGGCGTGAACTCGCGGGGGAAGCTGAGCTGGTCCGAAAGGCACCTGTGCTAAACCTCTGAGCCCCGGGGCAGTGGCGGAGACCAGTCCTGGATAAACACATATTCCTTGATAAAGAAGCTATGGCTTTTGTCATCCTCGGGCTCCGGCGCTGCGCTCTAACCCCCCACCCCCCACTCCTCTGTAAGCACAACACCGAGTCCTCTCCCCTCTCCGGCTCTCCCGGCGGCTCCTCGGCGGCTCCATGTGGACACGGGGCACGGCAGCAGCTCCTTCTCGTCCTCCCGGCAGCCCCGGGGCTCAGAAGTGAACCCTCCTGACGTCGTGCGTGGCCGCAGCCCTCTTGCAGCTCCCGCAGTGGATGGGGGAGGCCGGAGCCTTCTGGCGCTCGGCCAGGCAGGGCCGGCACACCAGGTGCCCGCAGGGGAGCTGGTACACGGGCTCTGCCTTGAAGTAGCAGGAGAAGGATTTGCCACAGGAAGCACATCCCTGGGTCTGGCCGCTCCTGCCGTGCTCTGCAAATCCAGAATGACAGAATCAGCAGGTTGGAAAAAACTTGGGAGATTGCTGAGTGAACCAAAGCCACCATGTCCAGGCTCCCCTGGTGATTCCACCACCTCCTTGGGCAGCCCCTTCCAGTGTCTGATCCTTCCTCATGTCCAGCCTGAACGTCCCCTGGCACACCTTGAGAGTACAAAACAAAGGGACAGGAGAAGTGGATGAGGCAGGGAGTGCGAGAAGCCCAGGCTGGGCCACCCCTTCTGTGCCAGTCCTGGCCACAGTCCGAGGGCCCCAGGTCCTGCGGACTCAGGGCGCAGCTGTGACTCAGGACTGTGCCAGCTCCCTGTCATTACCACAGGGAAAGGGAATGGTGCAGCTTCCAGGGCAGGGTGTGCTCAGAAAGGGATGGATCACATCAGCACTTGCACCATCAGGCTTTTAATTGAGGACAGATGACTGTAAAAAAGGGCTTTTCACTTTTCCTGGCACTAAATCATCCTCCCTCCCGCTCTTCCGCAGCCATTCCCAGGTGGAACGCTGAGGTGCCGCTTTGCATTCCTGTCACACACGACCCACCGAGGGCTACTCAGCTCTCAAAACAGCAGCAGTTTTAGAGGGGACAGGAAAAAGCTGAAGAGCTGAATGTCACCGTGGAACAGCAAAAGCTGTTTTGGGAGGGGGAGAGAGGGAAGAACAGACAGATGGACGGACAGACAGACAGAGCCCTTCCCAGGGTCCCTCTGAAGCCCCTTCTCAGCCATGGGCAGGCAGAGCCTCAGCCAGGGGAAGAGAAGCCAGGACACTGGAGGGACATCTGAAGGTTCAGTGCTTCCCTGCAGCCCAAAGGAATAATTTTGGGAATGCATACACAGCTGGATGAGTGGCTGGGCAGCAGGTGGGTGGGCTTGGTGGCCTGGATTATGCACCCTCAGTCCTGATGGGATTCTGGGCGCACACAAGGCTGGCTGGCCTGGGATGTTGCTGCTGTGACCTGCTCCTGCTACGGGCCGGATGTCACACGGTATTTCAAAGAATCACAGAATGGTTTGGGCTGGGAGGGATCATAAAGCCCATCCCATTCCACCTTCCAGCCATGGGCAGGGACACCTCCCACTACCCCAGGCTGCTCCAAGCCCTGTCCAACCTGACCTTGGGCACTTCCAGGGATCCAGAGGCAGCCACAGCTCCACTGGCCACCCTGTGCCAGGGCCTGCCCACCCTCACAGGGAACAATTCCTTCCCAATAACCAATCTCACCCTACTCTTTTAGTTTACAAACATTCCCCCTTGTCCAGTCTGTATAAAAAGTGACTCCCTCTTTTTTCCAAGGCCCTTTGCAAGCACTGCAAGGCTGCAGTATTTGCTGGATTTACACCTCTCCTGCAGCACCTCCACACCAGACTCATTTTCCACCCACGTGGCAGCTCCCCAGCTTGCTCCACGCAGCACTGAACCTCTCAGCCCAAACTGCAGAGCTCTGAGAACAGTCTGAACTGAGCTGGAGCAGGCTGAGCACTGCATCCATCCCAGATCATCCTGGGGCAGCACAGACAGCCAAAAACACGGGAAAAGCACAGGACTGGTGCCACAGCCTGCTCTGACCCTGGGCGTGGACAACATCCCACACCTTGTGGGGGTCAGCAAGGTCTGACCTGCCTCAGTGAGAGAATAAACCAGCAAAACTGCTGAGAGAGAGGCAAGGATTGTGAAGTAAAGCTTGCTGGGAGACCACATACTATGTTTATATGAAATATATAATATCTGGGGTCTGACCAAGGCTCCCTGTTAACCCAGCCCCAGCTCCCAAAGGTGCTCCAGAGGTGCCTGTTGCTCACCAAGGACTGTGCCCACGCTCCAGGAACTGCTGCAGCCTCCCTCTCCTGGAGCCTGCTGCTGGCTCTTCATCAGCTTGGCTGTGAAGGAGGGCATGGTGCTGAGAGCCGAGGTCAGGGCAGTGTCCAAGCTCTCTGACAGCTTCTGCTCGTGGGACACCAGCTCTGCAAAGGGAAACAGAGACCAGGTCTGCAAAGGGAAACACAAGGACCAGATCTGGAAAGGGAAACAGAAACCAGGTCTGTAAAGGGAAACACAAGGACCAGATCTGGAAAGGGAAACAAACACCAGGTCTGCAAAGGGAAACAAACACAAGGACCAGATCTGGAAAGGGAAACAAACACCAGGTCTGCAAAGGGAAACACAAGGACCAGATCTGGAAAGGGAAACAGAAACCAGGTCTGCAAAGGGAAACACAAGGACCAGATCTGGAAAGGGAAACAGAAACCAGGTCTGCAAAGGGAAACACAAGGACCAGATCTGGAAAGGGAAACAAACACCAGGTCTGCAAAGGGAAACACAAGGACCAGATCTGGAAAGGGAAACAGAGACCAGCTCTGCAAAGGGAAACACAAGGACCAGATCTGGAAAGGGAAACAGAAACCAGCTCTGCAAAGGGAAACACAAGGACCAGATCTGGAAAGGGAAACAGAAACCAGGTCTGCAAAGGGAAACACAAGGACCAGATCTGGAAAGGGAAACAAACACCAGGTCTGCAAAGACAAGAAAAAGATGGAGAAGCAGATGCTGGGAAGAAGAATCTGTGATGCAAACACTGTCTTGGCTCAGAACTTTGGAGGATTTTAGGAGCCCTGCCACTTGCTTTGTTGAGAGGTGTTGTTTCCCCACCAAGGGGCTGGGATCTGGGGTGGAGTGCCTCGTCTCCTTTGGATCCTAGAGGTGGAATGCCCTATGGATTACCACCATGCATGGGGTGTCCCAGAGCCAACGTACACAGGAACAGAATCATTTAGGTTAGAAAAGTCCTCCAAGATCATCGAGTCCAGCACTGCCAAGGCCACCACTAAGTCATGTCCCCAAGTGCCACACCTACAAGGCTTTTAAACACCTTCAAGATGGGCAGCCTGTGCCAGGGCTGGAGAACCCTTTCCCATGAAGGAATTTTCCCTAATACCACCTTAAACCTCTCCTGGCACACCCTGAGGCCATCTCCTCTTGTTCCCTGGGAACAGAGCCTGACCCCCACCTGGCTGCACCCTCCCTTCATGGAGCTGTAGAAGTCTGCAGGACTGAAAAAGGGCCAAACTCCAAATAACCCAGGAGGCTGTTTTTCCCTGAAATCCCAGGCACTCTCTCAGCCAGCTCCCGAGGATCCCAGCCCAGTGCTCCCAGCCTTGCTCCATGCAGCTCACAGAGAACATTTAAACCATTAATAAAATCTGTGGGAGTTGTTTTTCCCTCTCTGTCCCAGTTCTGAGCCACAGGGCAGGGCTGGACCCTCCCTGCAGGGCTGCCCTGTGCAGCACCGACGGCGCTAATTAAGACAAAGCATTAAGAGAATGTTGTCTGCATCACTAATTCTGTTAAATCCATCTCCCAGAGGAAGAGCTCCCAATTGGTGCTGCACATTTCCTCCACCAATCAAGGCTGATGATCCAGTGAAGCATGGGCTCCATGGGCTGAGCACTCTGCTTTTATTTATGTATGGACACGGCTGCCCCGGGAGCTCCAGGACCCACAGGGCAGCTCCTGCTCCTGTGGGGCTGGGGCACATCCTGGTGGGAGCTGTCACACACCTCCACAGCCAAAATAACCAACAATTCCTCCTAAAACAGGGAATGAGCCCTGGGCTGAGGGATCAGAGCAGAAATGTGCAGTCTGACTTCTCCCTACTCTTCCTGGTACCACCCGACATCAATTATTTTCAAGCGAAGAATTTCTTTAAAAATCAAGCAGCCACCTAAGCTTTGTCCTAAAAACATTTTTGGGCAGAAAAGAGAAGGGTGAAGGCAGGGACAGGTCCCAGCAGCTCTGGGTCACCTTTTGACATGTCACAGACCACTGGGTTAGAGCAGATCAGGAGACTGGGCTCACCTGCCCAGAGAGCCAATCACGAAATATCCCCACACCTGGATTTACACCCTTTGTCCCCAAGTGCCACATCCACCCAGCTTTTAAATCCCTCCAGGGATGGAAGCTCCACCACTGGCAGCTGTGTCAGGACTGGACAACCCTTTCTGTGAAAGAACTGCTCCCAATATCCAACCTAACTCTCCCCTGGTGCAACCCTTGTTCCCTCCTGTCCCTGTTCCCTGGGAGCAGAGCCCGACCCCCACCTGGCTCCACCCTCCTGTCAGGGAGTTGGTGACAACAACAAGGTCCCACCTGAGCCTCCTTGTCCTCAGATTTGCAGGACATTTTGCATTCCCAGCAGTGCTGCTACTACACCACTGAGGAAAGGATGGATGAAGGGAAACCAGTGCCCACTCCCTTCCCCTGCAGCCACAAGTCACATTTCTTGTCTCATTTAACCTCTACCAGGTTTTCTGCTTTAACAACCTGCAAATTCTGTGCAAGTCTCTCCCAGGCTGAGCTGTCCCTCCTCCCTGCAATTCCCTTGCTGTTGTTCTGTGTCCCATTCCTGCTTTCCTTCCCACCTCCCTCCTCATGATGAGCCAGGACTCCCCGTGCCATCACCACTGCACCACCAGGCATTTCTTTTCCTGCTTTTGCAGGACACAATAAATCCCCCTGGATAAAGAAACTTCAAACCAGGACGGTGAGAAAAATATTGTCTCCACATGGAAGGAAGAGAAAGGAAATCCAAACTAAAAGGGGAACAGGGTGACCTGAGCAAAAGAGGGCTGTGAAACACTGAACAAGGAACATGGGGAGGTGGATGAAATGACCCAGCTCCACCAGCCAAACACAGCCTGGAAGCTTTCTGGAGCTGTGATGGGAACTTGCACTGGATTTGTCACCCCATCGTGGGGCTGTCCCAACACTCAAGGAACAGAGGTGACCTGGGGAGCCACCATACCTGTGGAACAGTCCATCTGGATCAAGTGGGAGTCACTGTCAGCTTTCATTTTTTTAGCACTGTTCTCTGAGGTAGCCGTGACAAGTAAGTTTGTAGCAGAAAAATAGGGTGGCTGCAGGGAGCCCTGATCCATGCAGTCCATTTTCCTTTTCAGAGAAGACATGGTGATGGAGGAGGGCACCAGGCTCTCCGAGGCGTGAGCCCTCCCCAGCAGGTTGGTGCCAGGGATGCTGTGCTGCAGCAGGAAGTGGTCTATTCTGGCCTTGAGGGTGGGGTGAGGTAGGGGCTGCGAGTGCTGGCTGAAGGCCACGCCCGTGAAGGGATCGCTGGGAACCCGGCCCCAAGACGCCTCGCTCCGGTTGCATTTCTCCAGGGTGGTCTGGTCAATCACCTTCCCAGAGGGCAGCAGCATGGGTAAAGTCATGATCTCCAGAGTGATGGGGTCCAGGAATTCTTCAGGGATGTCTTGGACGACATCCACCAGCTTGTGCAGGGTCTGCTGCTCGTTGGCACTGAAGGGCGCGCAGTCGCTCTCCATCGGCGTCCAGAGCTCCGGCTTGAGGCTGCCGATGTCCTGGGCCAGGAACTGGGAGGCCACCTGGAAGACGCCCTCGATCACCTCCTGTGGGCAGGACTTGGCAGGTTGTCCCCACACCTCCAGCCTCTTGATGCTGGGCAGGCCGCCCCCGGCCACGTGGGTGATGCAGATTTTTAGGTGGGACACGTTGCTGAGCGAGGCCGGCCCTTTGTTCCAGAGGTCTTGGGACACCGAGCCGGGGTAGGAGAAGACATTTTCCATCTGATGGAAGGGAGGCCTAGGCTTGAAGCCTCTGTGGCCAAAAGTCACTTTGCTCTGATTTTTTAAGACAGCTTTGCCCACCAGGGTGAAGGTGTCCTTGTCTGACACAGGCTGCCCGGCCAGACCTGAGCACTGCCCCTCAGGGCTCTGCCAAGAGGTTTTGTTGCATGAGGTAGAGGTGTAAACTTCCAGCCCGGAGAAGGTCTGGTAGCCCCCGGAGGAGATGTCGATGTTGATCCTGCAGATCTCGATGTTGAAGGGGAAGGAGATGGTGACGTGCACCGGGGGTTTGATGAAGTACTCGCTGCGGAAGCCGCGGTTCCTCCTGGCGAGGTCCTCGGAGATCAGGTTCTCCACCTCGTAGCCATCGGCAGAGATCTGCGTGCCAGCACAAAACTGGGGTCAGTTTGGAGCAAGGAAACACAAGGAAGCCAATTTCACAAGCACTTCCAGAGATTCCCAGGATGACATCAACCAGGAGCCAAGGCTGAGGTTTACGTGCGTCTCAAGCCAGGCGGGAGATCCCTGCTGTAAGGCAGAGCAGACTCACTCCCACCCTCCTCCATCCCCTCTTCCTGCACCCTCTGTCACCATGGGCAGACCTGACTTAACTGCTGGAAGAGTGGAAAATTAGGGATAATTCGTGGTTTTGGCTGGGTCAGTGAAATAAGTCAAGGAGGAGAGGGTGGCTGGGAGCAGAGGATGAGCGTGGGGGAGATGGGAGTCTCCTCTTTCAGTCTCCCTTTTCAGGTGGGAGTCTCCTGATTTCCTTTGTGCCTACTTATCCACGTGGAAATGCACTTGGAATCACAGTTACAGGGTCCCAGAGGATCTCTGGATGTTAATCAGCCTCTGGGAGCCACCTCACCCATCCCTGAGGGAGATCCATCAAACCAGGCTGGGTCTGGTTTGGAACATCCAATCCCACCCTCTTCTCTGCTCCTGGGCAGCCTGGTTCAATCCATTCCTTTTCCTGGAAGCCCCAGGCCCTGAGAAATCTGCAGCACTTGCTGAATGGACAAACAAAAACGAGGAAAATCTATTTATTCCATCTGTTTAATATGGTCTTGATCACACCAAGCCTCTGTGGCATGGCTGGGTCTCTCCACAACAAATTCCAGCACTGCTGCTTTTGCAGCACAGTATTTACAAAGCCAAGGTTGTCCTGGATTTTGGGGTGAGTTGGTGTGGAAACTTACAACTAAAAACCAGATTTGAATGAAAACTGAGTTTCTTAAAGAGATTCTGATGTGCTGAGTGAAACCAGGAATACTTGGAAAGTAACTTCACCGAGTTATCATTTCACAATTTCACATTAATTGATAATTTCACATTATCAAGAGCTGTGAGTTCCAATGGGCAGAGGGAAAGCTGGAATATTGCAGGGGAAAAGGGATCTCAAGTCAAAGAACTTATACTTGGAGGCACATAATGCTGTCTGGTTATGAGATCCTGCAAAATCAGGGCTTTTCTCTGCAGTATTTAGTGTGTGCCACATCACAGCAGTGGTGCTGATTATCCCAGAGGAGCAGTGAACAAGCTCCCCCACAGGATAATTTCATCTAATCCCTCCATCCCTCCCACTCCCCAAAACCTCCTCATCACTATTTTACCTTGTTGCAGTGAATTCTTGGCTTGAACTGTGGGAGACAGACGTTTATTACCATCTTGGCAGCTGGAGAGAGGTCACTTGCTGAGCATCAGAGTCAGCTTGGGAAAAAAAAATTAAAAATAAAGGAAGTGAATATCCATGAGCAGTGAAAGGATCTCGTGTTTTGGGTGAGTTACAGGCTTGGGATTCCCTAAAATGCAGCTCAGATCTGAGTCCAGGAGGTGAAGCCAATATGAGATTAAGAGAAAAAAAAATCACGTTAATATTAATTAGTGAACCTGTGGAGAAAAAGCAAAAAGAAAAAGGCTAGTTTAACTAAAACCACCTATAAACAGACCAGCAATTAGATCTGAAGGTTTATCAAAGATGCAGGAGTTCTGTAGGTGCAGAAAAGCACCAGCACAGCACAGGAGGCTGTCACAGTGAGCGAAGATTAACCACAAATATTAATAATTGGTGTTAAATAAGTCCAAGGGAGCAGAGGGTATGGAAGAGCTCTGAGGGAGATGTCTGGGATCTGAACACCAAATTCTTCTGCCAGCATTCATTAAAGAAACTCAACTGAACACACCTTCTTTCCCGTTGGAAAAAAAAAAAAAAACAGTGACTGGAATTGGCTGTCTCAGATCCCTTTTAAAAATTAAATTATCTGTGAGGTGAGAGCTTTAACCTCATGTTAACCCCAGCTTTAAAATGTCACTGCCCTGGGCAACCTTGCAAATCAGGGACTTGCTGCCTCCTTCAAGAACAAGCAGCTCTTTAATGATTTTTCACTGATCTGTTGGTTCAGCCCAAATGAAATTGGCCTTCCTGGGGCACGCTGGAAAGGCAGAGTTAATGAGCTCCCTGTGCTGCATCTGCAAGGAGAAAGGTGGAATTCAAGGCACAAATCCCACGGGTAAAACCCTACCCAACCTGGAATTCACACCTGCAGAGAGCAGAGCTTGAATGCCTTGAAAATGAAGCAGGTGTGAACCTTAAAGAGGAACAGCCAGGTGAGCAGCACTTCTATCTCAAAATTTGGTCTGGCAGCCAACAGGAGCAATTCCTGCTCCTCAAGGAGCATGACAAGCACACACCAACTCTCCTCCAACATTTCTTTCCTGGCTTTCTGAGTCTGAGAGGTTTCCAGAACTGGGCTGCCAGTGGAGAACTGTTTCCACTGGTCTGAATTTTGGCACTCACATCCTGTAGGAGACTGACAGTTCAGCTACAGACTGTGCCTCAAAACTGCTCTTTTTGCCTCATTTTGAACCAAAAGTGGTAAATTCACTTGGCCCTCAGCACTGGTGTTATGAAAACTGGCAAACCAACTCTCCTTGCTCCCTTCCTTGGGAAAACTCAAGATTCTCCCCTGTTCTATCTCTCCTCTCTTTGCTGGGCTGAAGACTTTTCCTGCAACATAAGGAGCTCCGTATGGATATTTTATAGGATTTTCTCCTGTTGGTGACCCCGAGAGACTTAGGCTAATTTTTCCAGTCTCAATACCTCAGTAAGAAAATGGATTATTCTGCATTTCCAAGTCACCGCACTCCCTTCTGCTGAAAGACTCCGCTACAGATCTCATGGCTAAAGTTGAGTCACTGAGTTGCTTTTACCCATGGCTGGGGTTTTTTCCCCGCCTCTCTCTTGAGTGTGTGCCTTCCCTAAGGTGAACAAAGATCTTTGGCCTGAGGCAGTGAAACACAGACCTGAAAAAAAAAAAATCCTCAGTGGTTTTGGACAAGGAATTTTAAACCAGACTGTCTGGAGTTTGTCACCACAACCCTTCCTGGTGTCCTGTGTGGGACTATGGAGCTGCTGCCACAAGGACCGTGCATGGTGGACACCAAATAAAGTCCTTGGAGAATGAAATACATGTCCTGAGGTCAGAGCACCCTAACCCTCAGTCCCACTCAGTATCCACGTTCCATTCTAAAGGAGCAACCCAGGCTGTGCCAGCCCCATGGAGATGGAAACATGAGGAAACAGCTGTGTGTGTTCCTGGCACCCAGCTCAGCCTCATGACTAAATATCCTCTGTTCCTGCTCTCACAGAGGCACCAAACCCAACCACTCTCATTTAGGGTGCAGAAAGAAGCAATCGCAGTGAAAAATGAATCATTAGGAGGTTTTATTTGTGGTGGAAGCATTGGAGGATCCAGGTACAAAAGGAGAGCACGGGAAGTAGAGATATCACCAGAGCAGAAAAGACCACACAGAGCACCTGCCAACAACCGAGCCAACACCCAGAGACCATTTTAGCCATACCCAGCCACGGAGATGCACTGGGGAGGCTCTGGGCAAGCCCTTGCCCCCACTAGCCAGCCCTGGTGAACAGTGCTGGGCAGAACACTTTGTAGTGGAGGTAGCTGAGCTTCTCGGAGCGCGTGCGCTTGAGCAGAGGGAACCATTCCCAGAAGGGAATCTCCACCACCACGTAGCCCAGCAGCCGCAGCTGCCGCCGCTTCAGACAGTGCAGCCCCAGCAGCCGCCTGGAGCCGTAGCAGAAGTGGTTCCTGTTGGACACCTGCAGTGCCAGCCTCATTTGCCCAGGCTGCCAGAGCCCTGGTTTAGGCTCAGCCTGTGACGTGGCACCGGCAGAAAGGGCTCCACCCAAGCACGGTGTGCCTGTTGTGTCCCCTCTCTCCTGTCTGGGAATCCTGGCTTCATTTCCCACTTCTGTGGGACTCTGGTTATGAGCTCTCCCCTGTATGAGCTGAGACATTAAATCGTCTGTCAGACTAACTCCCATGTCTTTCAGGTTCCTGGCTGTCGCAGGATCCTTGAAGTTGAAAGGGATGGGATGTCCATCCGCGGCCAAATGCACCTCCAGGTCGCTGGACCTGGTGTGGGGCAGGATCATGTGGTTCTTCACATACTCAGGGCCTCCCAGCATGCTCTCCAGGAGGGACGTGGCTTCCACGATTTCAGGCCTGACGTAGATTTCCCGCTCTGCAAAGCCTGAGACTATCTCAGTGAACTCCTGACAAAGCTGAGGCGTGAGGCGGCTGCCTCGGTAGGTCGGGCACTCGATTTCCACGCTCTTACCAAGGGTGAACAGGTCCTTGTTGAGCTCATATTTGCTGCCTCTGGTTTTCTGGACAAACTCCTCACTCAAAGCAAAGTCTATCAGATCCTCTGGGAAGCGTTTGACAAATGCCAGGCCAAGCAGAGCAGTAAGGATATGCTCCGGAAACTTGCTAAACTCATGAAGTTTTGCATGCAATTGCTTTATCAGGCTGGAGTAAAACTCCTCCTCATTGGGAGGTTCATAGTCCAGGCACCCAAACGACCACAGGAATTTGGCAGCATCCTTGCTCCGGCAGTAGGACACCTTGGAAGGCAACGAGGCGGCTACAGCAGCCAAGACATCCTCGTCAAAGAAGTGCAGGGCTGAATAGGTAAGAGTGATGTGCATGATGCCCTGGATGTTTGTTGCAGGAATCCGAGCAGGAATCACCCTCCCGAGCTCCCTCATGAGGGGCAGGTGGTCCATGCGCGTGTAGCGGAGCATCTTGAGCACGTTCACCAAGGCGTAAGTGCTCATGTCCTCCATCTGCAGCGACACCCTGTCTGCAATCCTCCTCATGACGTGCTCAGAAATCCCACTGAGGGACTTGAAGAGCCCCAAGCAGATGGCACCCAGCTCCTCCAAGGTGAAGGCGTCCAAGTGCTTCAGGATCGTGCTCTCCACCTTCTGCGCCAAGTCCGCGGGCGACCTCCGGCCTTCCCCGATGATGTAAAGGAGCTGCACAAACTGGGGCAAGGTGAGGTCCTTCCAGTGCAGGTTGGCATAGCTGAACAGAATGCCCAGGTAGGAGGGCACGCTGCGGTCCAGGCAGCGCCAGCAATCTGCCACCAGCAGCAGCTGCTCCAGGCCCATGTCCCACGCCCGCCGGCAGAACTCGGCCTCGCACGCGTTGAGCAGGGGGTGGGAGGCTGGCATGGCCAAAGGGACACAAGCCTTTAAAATCTGGATGAGATCTGGGGTGCTGAACAGCCTGATGGCCGTGACAGCACGGTGACACAGGGCACCGAACCTGGGATCGGACACCAGCGCCGCGCGTCGCTCCGCTGGCAAACGGCGCAGCTTGAGGAAATAATCCGTGAGAATTCCCGGGCTGCCCTCACACCCGGCCACACTCTGTAAAATCGAGTCCCCTTCCTCTGCAGGGAGGGTCTGTGCTGGCTCAGCACTGTCACAGGTGAGAGCTCTGTACTCAGGCCTCCCCTTCTGGAACATGCGGGGGTCCTCCTTGGAGTCGTGCATTTCCCGTTTTTCCTTCTCTGCTTCCTCCTTGTACCGCCTGGCCAGGATGGCCTGCTCCAGGAGCGTGCTGGACTTGGGCAGGGCATTCCTGACAGGTGCCAAAGCTTGGGAAGAGGCAGTGGGGAATGTCTGCAGAGCCTGCGTGGTGCCGGGGCCGGTGAACGTGTCACCGAGGGCCTGGCTGCTGTCCCTATCCACGTGCTGCTGGGAGCCAGCCCTGCCTTTGGCATAGGCAGCTGGATTATACAACACTCTGTAGTCCTGTGGCTTCAGCAGCTGGATTGTAGCCCCTGACTGGGTCCCAGTCTTGGCTGCTCCTGGCTTATCTCGCTTTTCCTTCTTGCTTTTGCTGCTTCCACGCTCGGCCTTGCGCTTGGCTGTGGTCGAAAACGCTGTCACCCTGCTCAGCCTGGGCAATCTTCGGCACATTAGCACCGTAGCCATGGATCTCAACTTAGTGGGGCTCTGAACTGCTTCCAGGTACTGAAAAAAGGGCAGACGGAGAGTCAGTGGCCTCCACCTCACAGTTTTAATCAATCCTTTAGCTACCCAAAGGGAGGCGGCGCCGGTGCCTCCCCTGGCCAGGGCAGCTGGGTCCCTGCAAAGCCACTATGGAATGTCACCTCATGCAAAGGCAGCTCAGGACGAGCACCCAGGTGACCTGGGCTTGGAGTAGAAGGCAGCCAGGCATGACCTGCTACTCAGCAGACACAAGAAACCTGGCACAGACTAGGAGAGTTAAGAAAAAACGTAATTGTTTTTTCATTTTTAAGAGACACGAGCTGCTTTTCTTTCATTCTGAACAATGAAAACGTGTTTTTGTAGAAGAGCTGCAGCTTCAAGAGGCTTTATGTGTTCAGACAGAGCATTCTGCTGCTTTGGTCATTGTGGTCTGAATCACCGACCACCACCTGAAAAGTTGTCCAAATATCCAGGGTGCCACACTGCCCGTTGCACCTGGAGACAAGATGTGGAGCAAAGCCTCCACAGAACCAGTGCAGAGAGTGAAAACTGGCCCAGAACCTGCAGATGGAGGCTGGAGGAATGAAGAGATGTGGGGGAAGAGCAGGGGAGACGTAACACAAATCATTACGTGATGCTACATCCCAGGCTGAGAACCAGGGGGAACAGAGCTTTAAGCTTCAGATTTGAGAGCATTTCCCAGAGTTTTAGGGTACAGGAGGCTTAAAAATGGCTGGTGCTTTCCTAACTCCTGCCTGAAGCTGCTACAGCTCGGAGGGTGAGGATGAGAAATCCGTAGGAGTCCAGCTGGGCGCTGCCAGCCTGCACTGCCTGCCAAAGCAGCCCTGTTTACCATGATTCAGATGCTGATAAAAAATATAAAAAGCACCAGGTGTCAGATTTTTCTCTCAAATCCTTATCCCACCCAAATATCCATCACACAGGTGTTAGCCACTTCCTTAAAACCCCTCAGTACCACAGGGAGCTGGGCAATCAGGAAAGCCAAAGCCTGGCAGAGATGCTGCCACTGCAAAACACTTTGTGCTCCCCACACGGGGAAATGAATCCTCAGGGATTTATTTCACACCCCTGGGAGCTCTGCTTGGATCCACGGCTTCCTGATCAGGGATGGAGCAAGATGTGGGATCAGTGCAGGCAAACTCAGTTTTGCAGCAGCAAAATGGGGCAGAAGAGATGGGTTTGGGGTGTGTGAGCAGCACAGTGGGATGGGGGCTCTGGTTGAGCATACACTGGGGTTTTTTTTGGTGTGTAAGAATCTCCACACCCCCCATGATCCAGGGACACCTTCCACTATCCCAGGTTGCTCCAAGCCCTGCTCAACCTGGCCTTGGACTCTTCCAGGGATGGGACATCCACTGCTTCTCTGGGCAACCTGTGCCACTGAAGCAGATGAGGACATCTTGCATGCCCTGCTCCATGGGCAGAGCTTGGAGGCAGCAAACACCAGCCAAGAGGGAGGAGAAGCTGCTGGAGCAGAAACCACCCCAGCAAAGAGGTGAAAAATCCAACTGGGCTGGGGACCAAGAGGCTCTGGGGGGGTCGGGGGGAAGGAAAGGCAAACTGAAATGTGGATTTGTGGGGAGGGTCATGCAAGGAGGGGGGTACAAGAGAGGCCACTGTGTTTTTAGGATGATCTGTAAATACTGCGAGCTGCTCAACAGCCCACTGGGCACCTTATCTGTATCTCCAAACACCCTGAGGCAGCCCCAGGAGCAGATCAGGCTCTGTCCCACAGACCCCATGCTGTTCCAAGGCCGTGACTGTCCCATCCCAGCACAAGAAGTCAAATCGTGCCAGGCAGGAGAGACTCTGCCCCTTCCTGCCTGTCTGAGGAGCAGGGAATGGAAAAGCCTCCTCAGAAGCTGGACAGGAAAACTCGAGCCAAGAGCTGGATTTCAAAGCACTCCTGTTCAGCTCAAAGGAATGTCTGATAAAGTGATCACTCCTGGCTCTACTGCCTGTGGTGTCCAGCCCTAAGTGGCTGCAGGTGACAGATGCTGGAGAAAGGGGACAAGGCTCAGACTGCACCTGCCTGGGGGAAGGAGAAATCCCCTCCAACATCTCCTCCTCCAGCACCTCACAGAGCCTGGACCGTTAGAGGGGCTGGATCAAGCTCCAAAAATCATCTTGAACAAGTGGAGGTTTACCCAGGTGAGCCTTTCTCAGAGATTTCCTTGTCCGACTCGACTTTTGAGTGTCTTTATCTATTTTTCTGCTAACAAAACCCAGGTTATTTATACAAGCCAACTCCTCCCTGCTGTGAAAGGTGATGCTCCCCAGGAAATCCAGCCCTGCTGCTCCCAGAGCCCCTCTCAGCAACAACAGCCCCACTTCAAAGTCAGGGAATCAAAGGCCTGGTGAAGGCTCCGAAGGCGAGCGCCGCGTGCTGCTAAGAATATCCTCCAGGGATTGACTGTGGAGCTGTGACACATTTGGGAATCCAGGCAGTGGAGAGATTGCTTCTCTCCTCCTTTGCTCCAAATCCGGCCAAAATGAGAAGACCACGCACAGCTGAGCAAGGCTGGGATAGGACAAGACAGTTCCAAGCACCACCGAGGGCAACGGGGCTGCTCCAAGTGATTTTTCCGTGATTTCACCCACCCCTGGCCCAAATCCTTGTGATCTTTCCAGTTTCCAGCCCATTTCTCTTCCAGCTTCACCCACACCTTCCCTGCATTTGCCTCTTTTCACCTTGAACAATTGACTTTCCTTTCCTTTTTCCTTTCTCCTTTCCTTTTTCCTTTCCCCTTTGCCCTTTCCTTTTCTCTTTCCCCTTTCCTTTTCCTTTTTCCTTTCCTTTCTTTTCCCCTTTTTTCCTTTCTTTCCCCTTTCCTTTCCTTTTTCCTTTCCCCTTTCTTTTTTCCTTTCCTTTCTCCTTTCTTTTCCTTTTTCCTTTCCTTTCCCCCACTTCACATCCCAACACAGCCCAACTCCTTCCCACCTCTGGGCAGGTCTCTCCAGAATTTTCCCTTCCAGCAGCTCCAAGGAGCCAGGGAGTTTAGGAGCAGGCTGGGAATGCCCTTCGAGGAGCTGCTCAGGCATGGAAACGCCTCTGTTTCAGTGTCACAGCTGAGCACCACTGAACAGCTGGAAAAGAACATTCCCAGAGGAATGGCACCCAGCCCAGGGACTCAGCCCCGCGCAAGGGGAGGTTGGTGCATCCCAAAAATGCTGTCAGGGCTTCTGGAGCACTCTGAGGGGCTTTTGGAAAGCCCTGACCCCGTGCTTCCACCAAAGGGCAGAGGGAACCTCCGTGGGATGTGAGGGGAATGAGCAGGGGATGAATGCTGGGGATAAAACAGCTCCTTGTGGCCAACAGCCTGGAGTGAACTCCTGTGCCTGGGCTGGAGAGCAGAGCGACACAAACGGGGACTTGTTGCCCCCGTAGGTTGTGATGTCAGGGCACAAAATTGTCACTTCTTGGGTTGTTTGTGCTTTTCCCTTATTTTCTGAGATCACAGAATGGTTTGGGTGGGAAGGGATTTAAAGATCATCTCATTCCACCCTCCAGCCATGGGCAGGGACACCTTCCACTGTTCCATCCAGCCTGGCCTTGGGCACTTCCAGGGATCCAGGGGCAGCCACAGCTGCTCTGGGCACCCTGTGCCAGGGCCTGACCACCTCACAGGGAACAATTCCTGCCCAAGATCCCATCCATCCCTGCCCTCTGGCAGTGGGAGCCATTCCCTGTGTCCTGTCCCTCCATGCCTTGTCCCCAGTCCCTCTCCAGCTCTCCTGGAGCCCCTTTAGGCATTGGAAAAGGTTCTGAGCTCTCCCTGGAGCCTTCTCCATTGCCAGGTGAGCACCCCCAGCTCTCCCAGCCCGGCCCCAGAGCAGAGGGGCTCCAGCCCTGGAGCAGCTCCGTGCAATTCCCTTCTCCCGGGGCAGGGCTGGAAGCCGCTGCTCACCCCTGCGGCCACAGCTACAGCCACACAACACACAGATACACACACAGACGTACGTACACACAGACGTACATACACACAGATACACACACACAGACGTACACACACACAGATACACACACAGAGACATACACACACACACAGATACACACACACACAGGTACACACACACACAGACGTACACACACGTACACACACACACAGACGTACACACACACACACGTACACACACACAGATACACACACACAGGTACACACACACAGGTACACACACACAGGTACACACACACACAGGTACACACACACACACGTACACACACACGTACACACACACACACGTACACACACACAGGTAAACACACACACGTACACACACACACACGTACACACACACACACGTACACACACACACACACACAGGTACACACACACACAGGTACACACACACACACGTACACACACACAGGTACACACACACAGGTACACACACACACAGGTACACACACACACACAGGTACACACACACACAGGTACACACACACACACAGGTACACACACACAGACGCACACACACACAGATGTACACACACACAGGTACACACACACAGACGTACACACACACAGATGTACACACACACAGGTACACACACACACAGGTACACACACACACAGGTACACACACACACAGATGTACACACACACAGGTACACACACACACAGGTACACACACACACAGGTACACACACACACAGGTACACACACACAGACGTACACACACACAGACGTACACACACACAGGTACACACACACACAGGTACACACACACACACAGGTACACACACACACACAGGTACACACACACACAGGTACACACACACACAGGTACACACACACACACAGGTACACACACACACACAGGTACACACACACACACAGGTACACACACACACAGGTACACACACACACAGGTACACACACACAGACGTACACACACACAGACGTACACACACACAGGTACACACACACACAGGTACACACACACACAGGTACACACACACACAGGTACACACACACAGGTACACACACACAGGTACACACACACAGGTACACACACACACAGGTACACACACACACACAGGTACACACACACAGGTACACACACACACACAGGTACACACACACACACAGGTACACACACACACAGGTACACACACACAGGTACACACACACACAGGTACACACACACACAGGTACACACACACACACGTACACACACACACACGTACACACACACAGGTACACACACACACACGTACACACACACACGTACACACACACACAGACGTACACACACACACAGACGTACACACACACACAGGTACACACACACACACGTACACACACACACACGTACACACACACAGGTACACACACACACACAGGTACACACACACAGGTACACACACACACAGGTACACACACACACACGTACACACACACACAGGTACACACACACACAGGTACACACACACACAGATGCACAGACGTGTGTGGGGCGATGCAGCCCAGGGCAGGATGAGGGCGGCCCCGCCGGCTGAGGGGTTGGCTCGGGCAGGGGGCAGAGGGCGGGGAGAAGGGAAAGGGACGGGGCACGGGGATGGGAAGGGGCACGGGAAGGGGCCGGGGCTCACCGGGGCCGCCGCTCCGCCGCCGCCGCCGCCGCCTCTTCCTCCTCCTGCCCCCTTCGCCTCCTCCCGCCGCTTCCGGTCGCGCGGCGGTGACGCCACTTCCGGCTCCCGGCGCGCGCGGCCGGCGGGTGGCGCCACCGGCGCGCGCCCCCCCCCCCCCCCCCCCCCGCTCCGCACGGTCACGTGACGCGAGATCACGTGACTCGCCCTCCGAGTCACGTGGGCGCCGCCATGGCGGTGCCCGGGGGCGCCCCGGGAGCGTCGTGGGCGCCCCGGGAGCGTCGTGGGCGCCCCGGGAGCGTCGTGGGCGCCCCGGGAGCGTCGTGGGCGCCCCGGGCACCCGAGCCCTGAGAGGAGCTGCGGCTGCCCCCGGATCCCTGGCCGTGCCCAAGGCCAGGCTGGACGCGGCTTGGAGCAGCCTGGGGCGGTGGGAGCTGTCCCTGGCCATGGCAGGGGGTGGATCGGTGGTCTTTGAGGCGCCTTCCGAGCCAGAGCGTCCCGTGGCTCTGTGAGGCTGTGGCTGCAGGAACGCGCTGGGTACCTGCGCACCCAGGGATGTCCTTTCTGTGTCCCCAAGGGAGGCACCAGGCCCCTCGCTGGGGGTCGTGAGTGGGGTGTGTGGGAGGCTCGTGTGTGAGCTGAGCCGTCACTGCAGCTGTGCCAGGAGAACGGGGGCATTCAGCCGCCTCTGGAGCTGGCCACGGCCCGTTGGCCAGGGCTGTGGCCACACCGATTTTGAGTATTTCCAATAATCACGGCTCCACTGCTGCCAGAGATCTTTCTCCCGCCCACTGCAGGCTTTCAGCGCTGGCAAACGATTTAAATACTGCCTTGAGCCGTGCTGAGCCCTTGTGTCCCTTCCTGATATTTCCACCGGGTTTGCTTCTTGTCCACCTCTTCCTTCAGATCACCTGGCAAGCGAGGAAATGCCATTCTCAGGAGGCCACAGGGGCCTGGAGGAGAGCCACGCCGGCTGATGGCACCTCAGGGAGGGAGCTCATGGAATCCCTGACTCACCTTTGTCACCAGAGGGCAGGAGACCTCTCCGATAAAGCTGCCATCGGGAAAAGTGCCGGAATTGCTGGGTTTTTAAAGGAAAAAAAACGACGTTTATCTCTTGCTTTTTAGTGACGCTGACAGGGTAGGGTGGGATTGATTTGAGTAAAAACGCGCAGGAGGTTTTGGACGTGGTGTTTCCTCCCTGCCACCGGGAAAAGTGATGGAATTGCTGGGTTTTTAAAGAAAATCGACTTTTATCTCTTGCACCTGCAGGAGGTTTTGGACGTGGTGTTTCCTCCCTGCCACCGGGAAAAGTGCTGGAATTGCTGGGTTTTTAAAGAAAAAACGACTTTTTTCTTTTGCACCTGCAGGAGGTTTTGGATGTGGTGTTTCCTCCCTGCTTACGAGGGAAGGTGGATGGACCTCAGCCTGGGGGCTGCATCCAAATCCTCACTCCCAACATCTGGGATCCAACACGAATTGGATGCACGTGCTGGGGAAACCAGGGAAGCCCCGGAGATGCTCCAGTGGGGGATGTGCTTTTTCCAAGCGAGGGCTTGGCCCGGCAGGGAATGGGAATTGCCTTCCCACCACTGCAGCTGGACTGGAACGTGCTGGTTCACCCAAGGTGAAGCTTTCCCCCGCCCCAGCTCCCCAGCCCAGCTGTGGATCCATCCCCAAAAATCCCCCTGGTTCTCCCCCCTTCTCCCAGCTGTGACAAACCACGCAGTCCTGTTTTTAAAACGGGGCCTTTCTCCATTTTATTTTGCCCAATAAAAATCCTTCACAGTCAGGTCGAGAGAGAGGAGAGCTGGAGATACGTATACATATAGATCTGCATGTCTATTTATATATATACATACCTCTGTACAGATATATTTATATATTCACCGTAGAAAATGGCAAAGGCAGTAGCTCTTCACATCTGGAGAACCCAATGGGAACAGACAACAGGCCAGCAGGGAATTGGGAAGGGTGGTGGAGTTTCAACAAGAACCTCTGAAACAGATACACCTTTGCTGTACAAAAATCCCAGAATGGTGCATGTTACCTCTTTTTATTTATTTTATTTTTTTAGTTTTTTTTCTCTTTTTTTTTTTTTTGTTCAACCTTTTGTCTTTAAACACACTTAACCCGAGGCAAAGTCAAGACAACGGTGTTTGGAAGTGACCAAGTGGACAGGAGAGACACCCGACTTTATGGAGTTTTTTTTTTTTAATATTTTTATTTATTTTTTAAGTATATATATATTTTTATATATATATATAATTTTAAATTTTTTTTGTATTAGAATTTTTTTTAGATTTTTTTTTAGATTTTTTTTTAGGTTTTCTTTTTAGAATTTTTTTTTGATTTTTTTTTTAGATTTTTTAGAGGTTTTTTTTAGATTTTTTTATTAATTTTTTAAGAGTTTTTTTTTAGATTTTTTTAGATTTTTTTTTTTTTTTTTTTTGCAAAGTCTCGTTTAAACGCAGTTCGGAGAACCAGCAACAGTCGACGCAGAGACAGAACAGTAACGGAGTCGAGTTCAGAACACTTCTGGTTTGAATTCACAGTCAGAGCAGAGAGAGAGAGGGAAAAAGAGGAAGAGAGAGACACCGAGGCGTCAGGAAACGAGAGGGAAGAAAGCACGAGGCTGGGATCGAATTTACACTCGGAGAGGTCCGGAATGGGACGAGGGGTGTCACGCAGGAGGTGCTGCAGAGGGGCGCGGCCCGGCGCCAGCGCAGCTCCTGTTATTGCTGGTGAAGTGGGACAGCAGCCTCGCCCAACCCGCCCTCCTCCCCGCGGGGAGCTGGGCTTTGGGGGGACACCGATGGATCTGCTGGACGACGGATGGCTCAGCCACCTGCATCGGTTTGGGGCGAGGAAAACCCTCCCCGGTGTGGTGCCCGGAGCGGGGCAAAGGCCGGCGCGGCTCCTCTGGGCTCACAGCGATTTCCAGGTCCTGGAGAGTGCAAACGAAGACACCTTGGAGGAGCCGCGGCCTCAGGCCGGGCTCTGCGGGGACACGGCTGCCTGGGAAGGGACTGCATAGACACATCAGCCGGGTGTGCAGCATTGGGTGGTGCTGGGATGCTCCTGCGCCGCTGCTGGAGCTCTGCCCGCACGTGCTCTGCTCCTTTCAGTCACGGGAAAGGGGTGAGGGGGGCCTTCTCCTCCCAGCCTGGTGCTCAGGAATGGCAGAGCCACGGTGTCCCACTGGTTGTCACCAAATGTGACTCCGTGAGCTCAGACACCCCGGTGGCTCCCACGTGGAGAAGAGCTGCTGCAGGGACCCAGTGACAGCCATGGGATGGGCACCAGGAGGGGGTGGGTCACACCTCCTGGGTGTCCAGGCTGGTGGCCTGCTGGATGTGGGAAGCTTTGGGCTCTCCGGATAAACAGGGCCACCAAGCTCAGACCACTGTGGTTATTTAGAGCCAGACTGGAGCTCGCATCCCTTTCCAGAGGAGTTGAGGCCAGGGCTGGAGCTGTGAAGGTATTCACGGGAATGGTGGCTTGCCTGCAGGTGTTGGAGTTGGGAAGAGTCCCTTTGAAATCTCCCTGGAAAAACCTATTGCTTTGGGACAGAAAGCAGAGACTTCCTGCCAGAGAAAACAGATTTGTGAAAGAGCTATGGAGACACAGCCTGGTCCAGGCACCAGACCTGGCACGATCCCCGTCACTGCGAGAACCAGGGAGGAGGATTACCCTGAAAATATAGGAGCTTGGTGCTGATGGCAGTTGCTCTGCCAGCATGGGACATCCTCTTGGGAAGCCAACATCTGCGAACAGCTGGATGTGATCCCAACCCCTTGATACACTGCAGGGTCCTGCGTGCCCCGAAGGACCTCACAGACCCCTCAGACCCCTATTTTTTCCAGAGGGTGGAAGGACCGGGGAGCTCCAGAGCTGGTGGTGATGGTGTGAATCCCCGTGCAAAGATCCCACAGGATTGCAGGCCATGGGAATGTCCTTCAGCAGGAAGCCAGATTGTCCTTGGAGGTAAAGCAGGGCTGATGGAGCTGCCGTGGGGATGTCAGAGAGGAGAGGATCAGTGTTCTGGAAAGCTCCTGACAGCAGGGTTGTGATAACCCATTCTCAGTGGGGGCTATAGCTCCAGCTTGTCCAGATGTCCCTGGGAGAGCACTGGGAGAGGCACTGACTGCTCCAGTGGCATGGGAATGATCTAAAAGGAGGCAGGAGAGCCTGGAGAGCTGGAGCAGAGGAGCAGCAGGGCACAGGCAACACATGGACAGATCTTTAGCAAGGGGACTAGGTAAACCGTAACTTATATAAAGGGGTTTCAAGGCTTAAACTGAAGGTTTGGGTTAAATTAACAATGAGTTGGGATCTCTCCTATCCCAGATGGAGCGGAGAAGAGAATGGCTGGGGAGCAGAGGCACAGTTGAGAGGCATCTGCCCAAGGCCCAGACCTACCTGAACACTCACTTTCAGGAGCACAGATCTCCCACTGGCCTCCTGCCAGGTCCAGGAGCCTTCGTGGAGCGAAGGTGGGTGGACATGCCTTCAACACCCCAAGCAGGAGAAGTGAAGAACACGCTGCCTTCACCTTGGAATTTGGTTCCTTGGTAAGGAGGGTGCTGAGGATGCCCTGGGGTGAGCTGTGGAGAGGACACCAAGGGGGCAGCCAGCAAGACCACCAGCTCTCAGGGTGCCCGTTTTCCTGGACAATTCCCACTGAGGCAGAACAATTGACTGGACCCTGTAGTGGTGTCTGCTGCTAACCTAGAGGAGACCTATTGCTCTGAGATGAGAGGCATGAAGTTGCCTGAAGACAAGAGGATGCATGGCTTGGCATGCATCCTCTCTTCTCCTCAAGAAGAAATGAATGACATCCATCTGAACTCCTAGGAACAGCCCCTGGTCCATATTCTCCACGGGAAATGTGTGGAGCTAATTGGTATGGCTGTGGAGGATACTGGTGTCACCAACTGGGGACGATCACCTCACCCAGGAACTCCTTTCTATCCTGTCTTGTTTTGCACAGGAAAGGCCCTTATGGACCTGCAAACATTCCCAGGTGGGACACGAGGAAATCATGTGCCCTGCCAGCTCTCATTCCCCTTTTCCAGCCCACACCAGCCTCCTGTCTGTGCAGGAAAGTTGGGACACAGCTCCAAGCATGCAGCCCAGCACTCTGCGGAGATCTTTGGTCACGTTCTCATGAGCTCGCTGCCTTGAGTGAGCTATAAAGTGCCACTGCAAGGGGCAGGAGGGGAGCAGGATGGTCCTTTCCATGGGCAGAGCTCAGGGGGACACTCTGGCAACCACTGCCTGGGTGGAGTTCGGGTGTGACACCAGACGGGCAGAGGGGACTTCACCCCTAACCAGGGGGCCATTGCAAACCTGGCTCAGGGTGACAGCAAGCATCAAAGCAGAACAGAGTGACACCAGGCTGAGCTAATCCCAAGTGGACTGCTTTCCTGGGAGGTGTTGAAGGCCAGATTCCAGTGCAGCCAGGCCCAGGTTGGGGTGCTGAGCGCCCTGTGTGCAGTGCTCAGCCCCACTCGCCAACAGAGAAGCCAAAGAGCCTTCTTGTCTCTGTTTAATCATCAACATCCAGAGCTGGGCTCTTATTTACATCCAAATACACTTCTCTCTGTACAACAGCATAAGACCAACAATTCCATTCCTCTCTGGAGCGTGGAAACCCGGAGGTGAGTGACCACCACCAGTGACAGCAGGACTGGGGCCACCAGCTGCCAGCAGACAGTGGCAGGAGCTAAGTGGGGCTGTGTGAGGCACAACAATGTGCCCTGGTTGTGGTGTTCACCCTGGGGGTGAGAGGGGTGTGCTGGAATCAGCCCAGCTGGGTTGCTGGGACAGTAGTAGCAGGCAGCCTTGGAATGGTGGTGGAGCAAAGCAGCCTCGCTCACAGCAGAGTAAGACCTGCCCTGGCAGCAGGATAGCCTGCTTAGCCCACATCCCCATGGATGGAAGCCACTGGAACTGATCAGTGTCCTCTGTTTGCCGTGTGAATGTGCCTGGAGCATCACTGGGCGCTGTACACGGGGGTCATGTGACACCAGAGCTGCTCCAGGACTGCCACCACTGGCCTGGCTCTCCCACAAATCTTGGATCATATTGTCCAGCTGCATGTGTTGTGTATCCCAGAGCATCTCTAATGTTTGTGGACCCCATGTGTGGGCAACTGAGCTGAGACCCTCACGGCCACAGCATGTGTTGGTGGCCAGTGGCAAGTTAGAGAGGATTTTGGGGGCAGGACTTGGAGAATGACACAAAAGCCAGGATGTCATGCTGTATTCCACTAGCTCCAAGGTGGAGGAGACAGCTGGGGGATGGTCAGGCCCAAACTCTGGGTGGAATTGCATGGGACAAAATTCATCAGCCCTGCCTGAGCCTCCAAGAAACATGCTGCCAGCCTCCTTGGTCATTCCCAGGATATGTCACCCAAACGCCAGCCTGGCATCCCTTGGCTGTCCTAATCCAGGGCTATGACCCAGAGCCTCAGCAAAGCTTTTGATGAGAGATTTCATCAACTCGTGAAAGTGTAAAAGATTTGGAAGGAGCCAGGTGAGCTCCACCTGGGCACAAACAAGAGGAATCCAGGTGTCTCATCATCATTTGGCTCCATCTCTGCTGAGTAAAGGGCTGGCACAGGGGAGAGGACTTGATGGGGAGAAGCACATCCAGTTGTGGGGAGGAATCCTGAAGTACAGGAATCCTTTGTGGCAGTTTGGCTCCCAAAACCATCTGTATTTTCTGTTACCATAGCAGGGGTGGGGTGGTTTCTGCAGGACAGTTGGGGGTGCTGTGTGGGGGATCCTGGGAGAATCCCAAGAGAGGGAAAACCAGCAGCAGAGTGTCTTAATGGGTGTCTGTGAGGCTCTGTCATCCGGAGAATGTCCACAGTCGAGGTCTCTCAGATCTGGATTGAAGCTCTGGATCGATGTGATGCAGCGAGGCAGGTGGAGGGAGTGGGCCTTTCCTCCTCCAAGGTGAACAGACACCAAACACCTGCTTTGGGAAGGAGGACAACGTGGGCTTGTCCAATGTGAAAAGAAAGCTGAGCTGGTGCAGGACACCAGGTCTCCAACCCTGACACTGTGGGATGTTTGACTCTGCCTGGAAGGCCTGGAGTATGACATGGAGGAAGCTCTAGGATTTGCCTGGCCAGGTGCATGTGGATGTCTCCCTGGGCATGGCAGAGTCTGCAGCTGTGTGGCACTGGCAGGCAGCTGCACTCCTTCCTTGCTGGGGCACGGGCTGATGTCCAAGAGTGCTGGAGCATCTTCAGGATTTGCAGTAGGACTCTTCCCCACAACCATCAGTAATCAGACCTGACCTAATCCCTCTTTTATGGCTGGTCCAGGGAAAGGGGCTTGGCCTGAGCTTCCCTGGTGTTTTCCATGAGTTGTCTTCCTCCAGTTCCAAAGACATGGGCAGAACTGGTGGGAAAAGACAGGAACTGTCAACTGGGATCTTGAAATGCCCTGGTCTTGGCACTTTCCCATTTTCAATGGCTCCAGGGATCTCTGGCAGCCGCCACCAGCTCCTGGCCAGTAGCACTGTCCGATGACTTGGGCTGGTGGGACTAACTGCAGTCTCCACTCTACTCAGCCTGGAGCTCATCACAATGTTTGGTCTCAAACTGAAGGTCACACCTGGACATGAGCAGGAGAGCTCTGGGGAGACAGAACATGGAAAATGTGCAGCTTCAGGGCTTTTGTTTGGAAGGTCTTCAGCCCCTCAATGCCTCCAGGTTCTTCCTTGGTATGCGCTTGAAATTTAATCTGGCCAAATTTGCCCTAGAGTCACCTCACAGACATTTCAAGACATCCCAGTGCTAATTCTAACTTTTCTCTTCTAGCTGCTCCCCAGGGCAAACAGCCAAAATCCCCACTCCTATTGATCCTTTGGCCAGCGCAAACTCCACTTTGCAACATTTTTCTTCTCTTTATTGTGACTCGTGGTAAAAAATTGTCCATGACAGGAAGAACCGAGCTCACCTTGCCCACGTTTTCAAGCGGAATGCCAGGTTTTGCTGCCTCGGTGACTGTGCACATAGGATTTGGTTTATTATCCTGCCAGGGCATAAGCACTTGCGTGATCTTAAGCATTTTCCCCTCTTATGACTTTTTTCATGCTCAGAGTTAGTAGCTGAGTATTTTCTTGGGCTAGGCCTGCGAGTTATTATCTCCATCCCTAGGGTGTGGGATGCCCTGTGGGATGGCTGCGGGCGCTGTTTGGAATGGCAGTACTGAAGGCTGACCATTGCAATCCAGCTGTGATGCTGCTGTGCCCCCCCTGCAACTCCTGAGTGAGGCTTGAGTGCTGTTTTTAAGCAGACCCTGGACCAAGAGAGTGCACCAAGGTGTCACTCGTTTGGGGACAGGGTGGCACAATTGCCCACTTTTGGGGCAGATTGCTAAAGCTTCAGTTTGCATAAACATCCCATGGGTTTGGAGGCTTCCCCAAACCTCAATTCCATTGACTTTGGGAAGTAAGAGGGCTGTTGGGAAGGGAAACTAGCTCAGATTTCCAAGCTTTTTTCTTGCTGTAGCAAGCTTGGGTATAGACTAAGAGTAAGGGGACCAAGGCAGAGGTGGGAGGGTATTTCTGCTCCCAGGGTTGGTCACAGCCTGGGAGAGGAGTGGAACTGCAGGAGGAAACCACAAGGAAGTGAAAACGCAGCATATGTTAAGCTCTGCTGAGCCTCCAGAGAGGCTCCTGCTGGGACATCATTCCTTGTTGGCTTCAGTTACCAGGACAGGCTCATCCTGCTCCTCAAGGATGTCCTAACCTCTTGCAACCAGGGCAAGAGGGAGTCGTCTGGTAGAGATATGTCTGGTTTCACTGAAATCAGTGGCCAAACTCACACTGACTTCACTAAGACCACTGTCTAGGCAGGATACTTGATGCAGAACACTTGAGTTTGCTCATCATCCCAAGAGCTTTGCTCCATTAGCCAATGTGGCTAAAAACGTCCTGGAAAAAAAACCCAAAAAACAACAAACCTGCCACTTTGAACTGTTCTGCTGCATGTAAATGCTTGGAAAACCAAAGAAACCAAATACAACCCTCCAAAACAACCAACTAAAAAAGGGTGAATTGTAGGAGAGAAGGTGGCAGCCTCTAGTGAAGTAACAGTCAGGGCAGATTACAAAAGAGCCAATTGACCCTCACCAGCTGTACTAGGAAAAAACCCAGACGAGATGTTGCATTATTGATAGCAAACCAACGCACGTCCGCAGTTATTTCACCTACAGAGCACAGAAGTGGAGAGTAAGGGTGATGGAGCCTGGTGGGAGCACGCTCACACCGCTCCGACGGGAGCGTTTTATCCTTCGGAAGATCACTGGCTTGAGTAGGTAGTACATGCACAGCAATAAAAAATTCCGTTGTGTCGTCTTGGTCCACCCTCAGATCTCAGTGGACTCTATCCGCTCGAGTCTGGAGGGAGTCCACGTCTTCTTCTCCTCGGTGTGCGGGGGGCTGGTGGCCTTCGTGTTCATCTCGTTGACCTTGTGCTCCAGGAGCTGGTTCTTCTGGTACATCTCCACGTAGTTCAGCTGCAGCTGCTTCTGGTACTTGATGACTTTCTCCTTCTCCTCCTGCCACGTGCGCCGCTCCTCCTCGAAGTCCATCACCTGCTGCTCCCGCTGCTGCCTCTCCAGCTTCAGCTCCGTCTGGAGCCGCTCCACCTCCCTCCGCAGGGTGTTCACGCTGTCCTCGCTCTGCCGCTGCATCTTGGCCTCATCGCTCTCGCAGGCCAGCGGGTCCCGCAGCTTCTCCCCAAGGTCCCCACCAAAAGACCCCGCAGGTCCTATGCTGGCAAGTGTCCGCTTCAGGCCGGAGACCTCCAGCTCACAGTGGTTCAGTTTTTCCCTCAGCACCTGGACCTCGCTCATCTTCCTCTGCAGCTCGCCCTCACAGATCTCCAGGTTGACGCTCTTGGAACTGTAGGAGTCCTTCAGGGTGAGGATCTGCTCCTCTTTCTCCCGGAGGAAGTTCTTACCTTCCTTGAGCTGCGACCGCAGTCCCACTATCTCATTGAGCTTCTGGGAGACGTCAGCTTGGGAGTCCTTCAGCTGCTGCTTGAGCAGGGAGATCTCACCTGCTTTCTGGCACACCTGTGGGGAGAGCACTCATGAGGCTGGCGGACGGCAGTGAGGAGCTGCTTGTCCCCTGCACTGCCCACTAAACAGCCCTGCTCAAGAACCCAGCCTTCACCAGGACCCAGACCATGCCACAGACCTAGAGGTTGTTCCCACCTCTGTGTTTTTTCCTGGCTCTCAGGGAGCTGATGCTGTTCCCAGCTGGAATTGCCCAAACAGCCAAGCCCAGTGATGCAGTGCCCACCAGCAATGCTTCGCTCCTGCCTTCATCTTACTCTCCCACCCACAAACCTACGCGGCTCAATCCCAAACCTTCTGCTGAGCATCTGCAAATAGCACATTTCAGAGCCTAATTAATCCCAGCTTCACTGACTTTCCGTCAGGATTAGCAGAATAAGGTCGTCTTGATTCTAGAGCTATGTTTTGCCTCTGCACCCTTAATAAATTTAAAGTTTCTAGCCTGTGCATGGAAGGATTAAAATTCTTCACATGCTCAAGATGAAAAAATGCTATGTTAGCACTGGCTATACAAACAGACCTTGATAAAATATTCTAAAAATAGGAACAGTAGGAAAAAGTTATGTAGGACTCAACAGGAGAACTAGAAAGAGGAATTTTGTTTTCAGCCTTTTAAGAGAGATCAACTTATTCACAACCAAAAAAAGTGTGTTACAATGGAAAACATGAGGTAAACATGGCTGTCAATGTCATTCTTAGCTCAGTTGCTTTTATATCTTCAATTAAAAAAAATCAAATATCTGAAAACCGGTTTCAAGGTTTGCCCACATGAAAATGGTAAAAGAATTTAATTAAAATAGACTTAAGCCCATTTTTTGGCAGGCAGAAGTACCTGTGTGGAAAGACCTGTATTCCGTGAAACTGATTTTGAATGTCACGACTTGGAGTGACCAGACTGTGAAGTCAAATTATTAACCAGCACAGGAGGGTGTGCACAAAAAGTTGTGCTTATTTTAGCTTAATTGAAATCAACATGCCTGGGACTCAGACAAATGAGGTGACAAGTGTCACCTTGTTACCTGGAGGTCACCAACCCATGGCTGTTATCTGTGGGCTCCACTTAGGGCATGTGGGAGGTACTTTGGGTCACCAGATCCCACAGTGGAAGCCTCATTTGCGGCCTGTTACAACAATACTCTTACCTCCCACTTGGTCTCTTCGATCTTCGGGAGAAACTCAGCCTGCTCCTTCTTGAAAGCCACAAATTTCTTCTCCAGCTCCTCTCGTTGCTGGAGGAGTTGTCCCATGTCGTCCTGGAGTTTTTTTTTCTCCTGCTGGAGCTTGAAGATTTGGAGCTGAAGAGCCTGCTGAGCCCGCTGCGCCTTTTTGGAGACCTGCTGCAACTTGTTGGCATAGTTCTGCCTCAGGTCCTCCATTTCCCTCTCCCAGATCTTCTGCTTCTCCTCGAACACCTGGAAGATGGCCGCCTCACTCTTGTCCAAGTTCCTCCGCATCTGGAGCACCTCCTGCTCCTTCTCCCACAGCCGGTCCTCCAGGTCCTGGATGATGTCGTCGGTCGAGGGCGAGTGGAAAGGCATCGTTTCGTTGAGATGGTTCAGTCTGTTGAAGGACGAGGTGCTCTTGCTCGAGGACCGCCCACTGTCTGAGGTAGATATCCCGTTGTATCCCACGATGTTCTTCTCCACGTAGGTGGTCCCGATGCGGTTGATGTGGCTCGTGGAGGCGCTCATGGGGCCCACGTGCTGGCTGTAGCCTGTGCCGTAGGTGGGCAGGCTCGTTAGCGAGTTACGGCCTGAATCTGAGAGCCCCCCGCCTTGGTTTGTAGTCCTGTTAAGGCTGCTCTTGTCGAGTCCACCCTTGGGTGCGGACGGGCTATTGCTGTTGGCATGGTTCAAGCTCTTTCTGTTCTCTGCCATCCCGTTGCTCTGTGGCGGGCAGAGGTTCTGCATGGAATGGAAGTTTTTAGGAACTACTGGTTTAAAGGCTGAGGGTCTAACTAAGGGCTCATTGCTCTGCAAAAAGGAAAAAGGACCACGCATCAAACACAGCAGGAGGCTCGTTAACAACACACAAAAGAGACACATCGGCAGAGGGTGGGGCTCATGCAGCTTGGGCTGGCTCCTTATCCCACCTTGTTACACATTTGGGGTTGCACATGAGGGACCTGTGGTCACTCCAAGGGCAACACTTTGCCTTCCCTTCCTCCAGCCGAAAAGAAACCATCATGACTCACCCCAAAACTGCATGATTTTTCTCTGGAATACTCCTTGGGTTCTCTTAGTGCTTGTCACAAGGAGGGCTGCCGCTTGCTTACCAGACCTGACTAAAATAACTCTAATGTTTTCTGAGTATATTTCTAGCCTTGAGGTTGCATTGCCGTTTTGCTGAAAGCTGAATTGAACCCTTGGATTAGCAGCCCTTTGGCTTCAGGAGCATCACATCTCCCTCCTGCCAGCAGTGACCAGTGCCTGTGGGGACCTCGTGTCCTGCTTGTCCTCGGACAGGAGCAGGTAGGAGCCGTGACAGCAGTGATACCAGGCAAGGAACATGCTGGAGCTGCTCTTCATTTGAAATTTGTGTTTTCTGTGGCATAAGCAATTCTGGGGGACAATAGACTGCAGCTGTAAGGGATTTAGAAAGGATTTTAAAGCCCTGCACATTCCTCACCCCATCAATGCACCATTAGAAACAAAATTTTCCTCAAAATGGGATTGAGTCTCCCCTACTGCAGATTGGATTTTAGGTGAAAATTAAACTGGAGGAAGCAAAGGTATTTTGAAAATGCCATTTAGGAGGAACAGAATAAGCCCCACTGAACAGGTTGCAGGCTGGAGACCAAGTGTGAGACTGAGATGGACTGCAGGGGCTGTTGGATTAACAACCCAGGAGAAAAGGCCACCAAATGCTTCAGAAATAATACTGGACACAAATTATGGAAGTCACTGGAGCAGAGCAGCAGGCTACATAAAGCACTGCTGGTGTGGGGCTCTGTTCCTCCAGGCCTGAGAGATTTTGCTCCCTGAAGCCAATATGAGCCATGAGGACTGGGCTGGGCTGGGAGATAACATTTACAGGGGTAGTTCCCAAGTCTTTTCCCTTACAAGGGGCACTGGGATTGGGAACAGATGCTCATGGCTGCTTTCAGATAACAGCTTTAGGTGTCAGAGGGTGGTTGGAAACTGCCTGTAAGAGGCACAAAACACACAAAACAAGAATGGGGCTCAGATGCTGGACCTACTGGAATGGGCCGACTCCAGCTCCCTCCCCATCCTTCAGGGAGGTAAATACAACATCCCTGGGAAGTTGGAATAGCCAGTGACTTAAATGAGCTGTATGTGGAAGACTTGTGGTCATGCTCTTGGGTTCCTCAAGAACTAAAAACACCCCTGAGAGTTGTAAGAATTATATCATCTCTGCATAAAAATGTACAAAACAAAAATGTGACCATCAAGACTGCACTGTTGCCCAAGGCCTCCTGGTCTGTGCTTCCAGAGAAGCGCCACGGCCACCCAGCAGCTCCAGGAGGTTCTCACCTGGTCTAGTTTGCCGGAGATTGGCAAAATCTTTGGTGGGTTACCGGGCTCTCGGTACTGGGGGGGTGGCGGCGGCAGGTTCTTCTCGTTGTTGGTGGTCACGTTTCCGCAGATGTCCATCTTCACCTTCTCGCTCTTGCGCAGGTCGCCGTTGATGTAGAGGGAGTTGGAGACTTTCTCCGACTTGTAGGTCTTCTCCTCGCCGGAGTAGCGGTGGGGGACCTCCCGTGTGGAGTAGCCGTTGCGGGGCCCCTCCGTCTGCCGGCCGCTGCTCTGCGTCCGTGTGCCCACGCTCTTCATGGCGAACTCCTGGTCGTTGGCCACTCCGCTGCCCACGCTCCCCATGGTGCTCTTGGGGATGGTCTGGGAATACCGGGGGGCGAAGCCGTGGAAGTTCTCCGGGCTGGGGTAGGCCGGGTCACTGAGGACGGGCAGCGTCTCTAGCGTGGCCATGGCAGCGTAGGGGTGAGGTGGAGGCACAGCTCAGTGGCACTGGGACAAGGAGGGAAAAGGGTTGTTAAAGAGATGCCTTTTGTCTGCCGTGCCCTTGGCAGATCAAAATCATGTCTTGGTGATGGGGTTCTCCTCTTCTGTGGGAGGAGGAGCAGCATTCCCCAAATCCCACCCACTGTTATCAAAAAGAGCTCCTAATCCTCTCAATCCAAGGGTTGTGGTTCCCAGAGGAGTGAGTTGCATGGATTTTAGTAGGCACAGCTCTATGGCATCAGTGAGACACAACCATTTGCTGTGCCCAAGCTTGAATTGTTTCTGTCACTTTTTCCTGGTTTGAGTAAGTCTGTGTTCCCATGGGGATGGAAGATCTCCATCCCTGGTCCTGGTTCATGCAAGTGCTCCCTCCAGCACATGCCTTAGGGATGACACCACAGGGTTTAAGCAACACAATTTCCATCTCTTTCTTGGGATTGCTGCTCGCCTGAACTTCAGCTTTTAAAAAGATGCTTCTGTGCAGGTGGCATCCTAAATTTGCTTTTAAATCTTTATTCCCCTTCTCCATTTGATTCTTACTTAGGCTGTGCCCTGGGTTGGCCAAAACTGGGCCATGGGACATGGATAACATGCAAATAAATGGTTTCAAAAGTTATCTTTCACTAGGGTTGTCCTGGGAACAATTATCCTTGAGACCAATTCTCACATGTCTAGGTGCTCTTCATCAGCTTTTACACAAGAGTGTAAAATCTTATTTAAGGAAATAAAAGACCCACAACAACCTTTTTTTTTGTTGCCTCATTGAATAATGGAGAATCTGAACCTGTACCAGGCAAGGATATCATTACCTGAAGGAAGGGAGAAGGTGCATTGCAAATTTTGAGTGATTGAACCAAACTTGGAGGAGCAAGGTCAGTGGCTTGTGGACAGCTGTGGCCACTCAGCTGACCACTGCCCACCCGCCCTACTGAGTTCATTGACTCGGTTCCCATGGGACAGAATGGATGCTTTGCTTTTGTCTCAGGCACCTTCAATTCCAGGTTTTCCAGAATAAACCATCCTGACAGTGTGGAGACTAAAGCAGGACTTAAGGGAAGCAGAAGGTGCAGGTTTCCCTGTGGATGGGATAAAAATGGAGGTGCCCTTTGGAGAAAGGTTCAGGGATGGCAAAGGTCAGCAGGAAGGGGAGATGGAGAAAATCCCCGTTTCAGTGGGGTTTTCCCTCTCCTTGGGGTAGGGATGTTCATTCAGCCCTCCCTGAGTAAAGCAGAACTGGGTTTATTTCCCTGGAGAGCAAGCTGAGGTCTGGAGCTCAGCTCCCACGTGGTGTCTCACAGGGCCTTGCTATTTGCACTAATAATGGAATGGAAAAAGAATTAAAAAGGTTAAAGCAGGGTCTGTGCTGCTCAACTTTGCTTTTATTAAACTGCATTTCTGGAGGCTTCTCCTCCCCCTTTGCCAGCACCCTGCCCTGACCAAAGTACAGCCTGAGTGGCAGATGTGGCAACTGCTGTGCCAGAGGGAGAGGACACAGAGCTGTTGAGATGGGATTTAAGGTCCCTTCCAACCCAACCCAACCCAACCCATTCTGGGATTTTAAGATCAACGAGCATTAAGCGAGTACTTTGTGGCCCCTGCTGAGGACACCCTGCAGTTTGCACCTCTGTCCCCAGCAGATGATCTCATGTCATTCCCTGATGAAAGTCTAAAGACCAGGCAGTAAAGGAGGATCACAGGAGCACGTGGGGGGATCCACCACAGCCAAAACACCGGTGTTTATTGGTCATGAGTGACGAAACCTCTGCCAGCAGCAAGAAGTGGCAGGGTCTGGTCACGTATGAGGCATGTGACATTTGGACCCGTGCTCTGAGCAGCACTCAAAGGCTCATGACCCTGTCACACCCTAAAGACCTTCCCAAAGAACATCCCCACTGACAGTTCATGAGTGCACAGTGCCCAGGGGTTAATCCATGTGCTTGCTGAGCACCTGGAGACTTGGCTGGGCTGTGGGGTGATGAGGAAGGATGGAGAACACCCACCTGAAGCCGCACTCAACCAAAGGTGCCTTTGGATTTTATGAGTCAAGGGAAGACTTTTTGTCCTCCTAATTTAGGAATAACCTGCTTTTCAGTGACTTTGGGAATCTTTATAAGCTGTGACTTCTTTTTATGGGACACCAGGCACCACGGGAGGGATGTGCTGGAAGGTCTAAGCTCCAGACAAGGAAGTGGCATTGTCTCCTTGAAGTGCTCCCCAGCCAGCCAGGGAGAAATCCAGGTTACTTTTCCCTCACTGGGTAAATTTCACGGTGACATTTGCACATTTACATTGACACTCTGAGGGCAGGATGAGGTCACTGGAAAGATTGATCCTTCCAAAAGGGGAAAAAAAAAAAAAAAGACCAACACAACAAGCATTTTCTTTTAACTGGGAATCGTCCAAGAAAATATTCTGAAAAAAACCCCTTGTTCTTAGCTGATGTTTACTGCAAACCTGGGATCTGATAAACAGAGCATACAGACAAGTGTTACAAATATGTTACTAAGGAGATTCCAGAAGTGCCAAGAGATCCCTGACAGTACAGCTTTGTTTGCCAAAAAGGGCCATTTTTTCTCAGGAAAAACAACCCTTGGGTTTGTATCTTCTGGCCAGTTCCCAGTCAGGTTTTACATTGGTTGTTCCTTGGCAGAACTGTGAAATCACATTTTGAGCACAGGAATAACGTTGCCACGCTCCGGCACAGAGCAGGAGAGTCTTTTTTTCTCCTTCCAGGTCTGAGGGAATGTGTGACTAAAAACTTCCCCAGGCCATTTCTTCTCCTTAAATCTCTTCATCTCTGGGGCAAGAGGACAAGAGGGAATGGCTTCAGACTGACAGGGCAGGGTTAGATGGGATATTGGGAAGAAATTCTTGACTGAGGGTGGGGAGACCCTGGCACAGGGTGCCCAGAGGAGCTGTGGCTGCCCCTGGATCCCTGGAAGTGCCCAAGGCCAGGTTGGATGGCTGGGACCAGGAGCAACCTGGGCTAGTGGAAAGTGTCCCTGTCCATGGCAAGGGGTTGGAACTGGATGAGTTTTAAGGCCCCTTCCAAACCAAACAATTTCATGATTCCATGATAACTGCCTCCCTCCCATGGGAGCATGAACTATAAGTTCATGTTTGAACTTTTCACAAACTTTGTTTGTGATTCCCAAGGGTGCTGAGCCTGTCCATGAGCACAGGGAGGCTGAGAGAAGCCAGGTGTTTTGCCTTTACCAGCACTGCATTCCTGAGTCCTTCCTTTTGGAAGAAAGAAGAGTCACCCTCGAGCATGGCTGGGTGACCTTCTCTGACCAGGGACACTGGGAATCCACACACTCCACATTGCACCACCTCCCCATCCCATCCAACCACAGTGTCCTCTTGGCCTTTCCTGCAGCAGCCTCGCCTCGGAGGCAGTAATATTTTGATGCCTGATGCGGAAAATCTGGGGTGAAATGTCCTTTTCCCCAGCTATGCCAGGCAAACTCTGCATGTCCACCTTTTACCAAGGTTTCCCAATGTGCCTGCAGCTCCAGGACATTCCTAGATGTTATTGTAAGTACAGTGATTTGTAAGATAACAACTGCATCTTTCCACTTGCTCCACCCAAACCATTCAGTGAATGCCTTCCAGTTAGAAAGAAGAAAAATTGCTCTGAGATAAGCAGCTGAATGGTTAACTAAGACGAAATTATGGAGGCCTGGCTCTGTTTCTGCCCGAGGAGGTTAATTGTTAACACTCTCCCAACAAAGGCCTTGGGGAGAGAGACACACCTCGGCACCGTGCCACTGGAGAAGGGAATCAGTCATCCGTCTTGGGCACAGAGTGCTCCAGCGAAGAGCCCCAGAGCAGGGCAGGGCTTGGCACACGTGCCCATCCCAGGCATGTGGTGCTGGCAGCACGGGCAACAAAGGCACCTGAAGGTCAAAAATTCCCCCCCTTGCCAACTGTGGTAACAGGTGTGCCCCTGACCTTCATTAGTCAGGTTTGTTTGCGTGGGCTTTAGCGAGCGAGCAGTTACTGACACCAGAAACCCTGCTCTGTTCTGTTGTTTTTTTTAGGGGCAGGGCCTACACCTGCCCCGTGTTTACAGCTCGGGTTGGCTCTGCCAGTTTGTTGGCAGTGCTGCCAACGGGTTGGTTTGGTTGGAGGAGAAAAAGTCAGTATGTCCTGCGGTGATGGAACAGGTTAGAGAGGGTGGGAAAAGAATGGCTGTGATAACTTTAGCTTCATCCAGGAAGAGACGTGGACTGGGAAGGGAAGGACAGGAATGGGTCAGCAGTGAAGACACAGACCCTGGAGGGAGCAAAGCCACCTGTGTCCAGTGAGGCATTAACAAGCCCTGGGGAAAAACCACCGCTGAAACCCAAGACTTGGACCTGTAGAATCAAAGAATCACAGAATTATTCAGGTTAGAAAAACCCTCTAAGACCATGGGGTCTAACTGTTCCCACAGCACTGCCAAGGCCACCACTGACCATGTCCCCAAGTGCCACATCCACATGGCTTTTAAATCCCTCCAGGGATGGGACTCCACCACTGACCTGGGCAGCTGTGCCAGGGCTGGACAACCCTTTCCATGAAGAAATTTTCCCTCATATCCAGTCTAAACCTCTCCTGTTTAGAGGCTGATCCCTCTTGTCCTCTTAGTTTCAGGTGCAGGTTTCAGTCACATCCCTCTTCCTCTCCCTCCCCTTTTCTTGTACATCACGTCCTCCAAAAAGGCCACTCAGCTACTGCTCTGCCTCCTGTGTGTCACAGGCAGTCACTTGCCACCTCCTTATGGCCGTGCTGGTCCCAAACCTGGCTGAGAGCTCCTCCACTGGGATTGATTCAAGAGGCAGGGACACCACAGCTCCCCTCCCACCTGGCTCCAGTGCCCCGGCACCTCCTGTTCTCCTTACACCCTTCTCAAGTTGCTCAATCTGAAGAAGGGAACAGAATGAGCTTTTCTTGCCTCTCACAGGCATTTTTTCCAGCCCTCAAGTAACTCCTGTGGCTCTTTTCTGCACTTCCTCCTAGTCCTTTCCCCCCATCCTGGCTTGGTGGCTGCCAGGTTTTCCTCTGCCACTGGAATACGGCACGAACACACTTGAACCTGTCTGCAAAAGCATGCAGATTTCCAGCTTTTCAACCACAAGCTTTTTCCACAACCAAAAGCCAAATGAAGTCAGAAGAACAACTCCTGCTCCTTCCCCAGGTCACAGACCTCTCTTTTCCCATTTATCCCTGCACTGCAGATCTTTTTCTAAAAAGCAAACTCAGGAAGGCAGGCTGGGGGGTCGAGGAGTAACAGATTCTTGCAGCCACCCTCAGACACCTCTTGGGCTGTGGGGCTGCTGTGTATCTGCACATTTTCCATCCTTCTGTGCAAAGGACTTATGATTGGATTGGCTTTTGGACACAATCCTGAGTAACATGCCCTAGGGCACCCTGCTGGAGCAGGGAGGTTGGACTTGGACTGCCCAGCATGGTAGTCCTGCCTAGGAACATCCAATTTGGGAATGTGGGGACCACCTTGTCCCTCTGTGACCCCCCCACTTTCCAGCTACGCCTGTCCCAGCCCCTGAGAGCACTGAGGGGTCTGCACAGGGACCTGCAGCATCCTCAAAGCCCTCAGCCCTCCCAGTACAAACCCATTTCTGAGACAGGAGGACCACGCTTTGCTTTTCTCTCCTGAAGAGGGGGGGTGGCAGGTTTAGGGGCAGGCAGGAGCCGGTTTGGGGGCTGCACTTCCTGGGGCCGCTGTGGGAAATAAAAGTGAGCCAGCTTAGAAACATTTCCTTTTCCTTTCCGCCTGCTAATGAGATAATTACAGCCTTTTGTATTCTGGGAAACTACTTTCTCATTATGGGGGCCGCATCAGCTATTTACATAATAAGCCTGAAACAAAAGAGATGAGATGAAAAGACCCAGTTGGCTCTTCCTTGTTGAGCTGCCAAGGGACAGCCCGGCAGGATGATGGATTCCTGCATCCCCAAAGCTCCTCTGGTCTGGAGTGGGTGGCAGCACCTGACTCAGGGTGTCCCCAGCATGGGATGCTCCTCGCTCTCAGCTGTGAGGGTCCCCAGGGTGCTCAGAACCAGCTCTTTCTTAAAGCACTCCCTGCAATTCCTGATGGCAAAGGATTTGGGAGGGTGGCCACGAATCCAGACCCACATCAAGGAGAATCATGTCAGCGTCTGTGGGGCTCACAGTGGCACCTGGCGACGAGTCCCACCTCCAGAGATGCTTGGTACCACACTGGCCTGTCCCTTGTCCCATCCGCCATGTCCCAGTTTCCTTTAGCTGTATTCAAGGGACAATCTGGGTACCAACCTGTCCCATCCCATGTCCCAAATCCCATATCCCATATCCCATATCCCATATCCCATATCCCATATCCCAAATCCCATATCCCAAATCCCATATCCCATATCCCATATCCCAAATCCCATATCCCATATCCCATATCCCATATCCCAAATCCCATATCCCATATCCCATATCCCAAATCCCATATCCCATATCCCATATCCCATATCTCATATCCCAAATCCCATATCCCATATCCCATATCCCATATCCCATATCCCATATCCCTGTTCCACTTTCTGTCCAAAGGACATAATGGATACCAGAGTGTCCCAGCCCATTTCCCTGTCCCCCCAGCTGGCCAAGGGATGCAATGGTTACAAACCTGTCCCATCCCATTTCCCATTATTTCCCATTTCCCATTTCCCCATGCCCCAGCTGGCCAGTGTGTACCAACCTGTCCCACCCCATGTTCCAGTTCCCTGCCCCCATAGCTGGCTGGGGGGACGCTGGCTACCAAACTGTCCCATCCCACACGCCAGTGCCCTGTCCCCCAGCTGGCCAAGGAACTCTCTGTGTACCAAACTGTCCCTGCCAGCCTCGCCACCTCTCTTCCCCAATAAAGGCCCCATTGTTCCCTGACAGAGCCTGAACAGTGCAGCCTGCTCCACCTTCCCTGGCCAATCCTCCCACTCTGCTATCAGTTTTCCTCCCCCAGTTTGTCGCTGTGTTTAGGGGACACAGTCTGCTGCCGCCCTGTCCCCATCCCCCAGGACGTGGCAGGAGGGGCAATCGTGGCAAAGCACAGCCACAATCTGCACCGTGGAGCACACAGCCTTGGCTCTGTGCCCTCCTTCTCGTCCCTCCTTCCCTCTCAGCTCCCTGAGGGTGTTCCTGGAATGGACACCCAGCCACAGCTTCCTGGAAACCCTTTACTGACAGTAAAATAATCAGTAAATCGATCTGGGCATGGCTGCTGCTCATCCTGAACAAGCTGCTCCACCTGTCCCAAGCCCACCTCCTCCATCCCAGCTCCTCATTGCTGGGTGTTTTATCCCAGTTTTAATCCACAGGATTTTCTGGATCCAAAAAAGCAGACAGAGTGGAATTAAAAGCCAGGCACCTGGCAGGCCACGCCAGTCTTGAGCTGTTCCAGTAAGGGAAGAAATCAAAATTATTCTGAAGGCTGCAGCGAGGTGGGCAAAGCCTCCAGGTGACGTGGAGGTGTGACAAGGTACATTTGTACAGTCCCAGGGAGGCTTTTTTGTCTCATCCTTGGAGGTTTTCAAGCCCTGAATGGCCCAGGCAGAGTCCACCAGCAGCAGGATGGCCTGCAGAGTTCCTGGGATCCTTTCCACCAGGAATTACCCTGCCATGGAGTTTTTTGCAAGCCACACTGGATATGCACCAGCACTGCCCTGGCCAAAGTCCTCATCCTCAGGGAGATTTTTTTCCCCTTTTCCTCATCTGCTCTCAGAGCCCTGGGTTTGGATCCAGGCTGGCATCCTCCAGGATGCACCTGAGGGCAGATAGGAAAGATTTTCCATGACCTGCCTTATCTGTCCCCATCATTCCAAGGGGTAGCAGGACAGGATGGTTTCAAGCTCAGCCTGAACTGCCATCCCAAATCCTGTGCGTCCATCTGGAAGGGTTTCATCCATGGCCTCATCTGTGACCCTTGTGACTGCCCCCAGAAGATACTCAGGGCCAGCTGTGTCATTGTCCCCTGTGAGGTCCTGATGGCAATCTCTGCCCAGAAAAGCACCAGCTTTGGTGGCACAGGGAAAACTCCCTGGATTCCCTCACTACAAGGCAAGGGCAGTTTGATGGAGCAGCCTCAGTGCTGGCTGCAGCCCTGAGGGTCTGGGATGCCCCATGCCATGGGATGGACTGCATGGGGTCATCCCAGCCCCGCGTGCCTCAGTTTCCCCTTGTTAAGGGGCTGCCAATGGGATCCAGGGTGAGATTTCCCCACTCTGAACAACCCATCTCCATGCACCCCACCTCTGCTCTGACCCCTTGGTGCAAACACAGCCCAGCAGGTTCATCTCATCCCTAAAAACCAACTGGAAAGGGCTCCACCACCTCAGCCCTGCACTAATACACTGAAGATCCTTTGGAAAGGTGGCTGGAGATGAGGTGATGCCAGCTGAGCCTGAGGGACTCCCCAGCACAGGGGATATGTGAAAGCTCCCGGTCACCACTGAAAGTGTCCCAGCACACAGCTGCATCCCTTGCCTGGCTCTCCAGCACCTGCCTGAGCATCCTCACACATCCCCACACCCCAAATCTCAGGGATCCCAATGTGATCCCCTGCTCCAGCCCAGCTCCGTGGCCCCAAATGCCAGGAGGACCCCCCTCTTTGTCACCAGACCCCCCCTGCGGACAGGATGTTGCGGGGGGGGGGGGGGGGGAGGACCCAATCCTGCCCTTTGGGATGAGCCATCACCCCCAGAGCGGTTCCAAGGAGCCGTCCCCACGAGCCCTGCCTGGCTCTGCCGTCCCCAAACCTCTGTCCCCGCAGGAAGGACAACGAGGGGACCGGCCACCGGCCCGGCCGTGATTTATCATTAACTCGCCCCGAGGAATTTCTTGGGCGCGGAGCCAGCCCGGGAAGTGCTCGCTCCTCCCCGGCCACCACGCTCGGAGCAAGCCCCCATGGTGGGTGCCTTGTCCCCACCGCCGGAATTAGCGCTGCTAAACCGGAGCGATGCCCTAAAACCCGCTGGGGTGCAAGGTCTCGGTGCTCGGGGGGGGTCCCAGCTGGATCATGGAGGGGTTTATAGAGGGGGAAATCGCAGCTTTGCCCGCCCAGCTCCGCGCACCCCATCTCTGACCCCCGCGGCGAGCGCAGCCCGGTGTCCCCCCACAAAAAAATCACCTGCAAAGCGTCCCACCAGCTCAGCCCTGCACTAATCCACCGCAAACCCTTCGCTCCCCTGCCCGGCCCCAAACAAAGACACCCGGCGAGAGGGGGAAGGAGAGGAAAGGAAAGATCCCACAAAAAGCCGGCACCCACCGGGATTTACCTGGGCAGCCCAGGGGTGCATCCTGCAGCTCCCCATCCTCCGCCGACCGCGAAATTCATTGTTTCCCTGCGTGGTATCCCGGGAAAAAGTCCAAAATAATACCTGCGGAGAGCAACCTGCAGCTGGGCTGGGGCCAAGGGCTGCCCTTCGCTCGGTGGGATTGGCCACGGCGCCCGCAGGAGCTTAACTCTTTGTGCCCACCTCCGGCAGGGGTTTTGGGAAGGGAAGGCTCCGTCTTCCTCAAGGGGGAATCTGGGGCCGATGGTTTGTTTTAGCATAAATGGGAACTTTGGAGTCAGACGCTGGGATCTCCTGAAATACGGATTTGGACTTTGCCTTCTCCGGTTTTCGGATGGGGATTTAGGGATCTGATGGTTTGTTTCTGTACAAATAGGGACCTGTGGATTTGGAAGGTTTTGGGGTTTGCTCAAATAGGGATTTCTGGATTTGGAAGGTTTTGGGGTTTGCTCAAATAGGGATTTCTGGGTTTGGAAGGTTTTGGGGTTTGCTCAAATAGGGATTTCTGGATTTGGAAGATTTTGGGGTTTGCTCAAATAGGGATCTGTGGATTTGGAAGGTTTTGGGGTTTGCTCAAATAGGAGTTGTGGATTTGGAAGGTTTTGGGGTTTGCTCAAATAGGAGTTGTGGATTTGGAAGGTTTTGGGGTTTGCTCAAATAGGGATTTCTGGGTTTGGAAGGTTTTGGGGTTTGCTCAAATAGGGATCTGTGGATTTGGAAGGTTTTGGGGTTTGCTCAAATAGGAGTTGTGGGTTTGGAAGGTTTTGGGGTTTGCTCAAATAGGGATCTGTGGATTTGGAAGGTTTTGGGGTGTGCTCAAATAGGGATCTGTGGATTTGGAAGGTTTTGGGGTTTGCTCAAATAGGGTAGGGATCTGTGGATTTGGAAGGTTTTGGGGTGTGCTCAAATAGGAGTTGTGGATTTGGAAGGTTTTGGGGTTTGCTTAAATAGGGAGTTGTGGATTTGGAAGGTTTTGGGGTTTGCTCAAATAGGGATTTCTGGGTTTGGAAGGTTTTGGGGTTTGCTCAAATACGGATTTGGGGTTTAGAGGCTTGTTTTCTCTCAGTCAGGGAAATTGGGGTCAGACCATGTGTTTTTCTTCAAATGGGAATTTTTGGGTCTGACATTTTGGTTTTGCACAGAGAAAGTTTTGAGGGTCTGACAGCTTCTTTTGCTTAATTGGAATTGTGGGATCTGACTGTTGGGTTCTTTTGTTTTAATAATTTTTTCTCAAATAAGGAATTTCAGACTCTCAGAACTTTTTTTCTCTCAAATGAGGAATTTGAGATTCAATTTGCTCAAACAGGGATTTTAGGATCAGACAGCTGGGGTTTGAGTTATTTTACAAATAGGGATTTTGGGGTCTGATGGCTTGGTTTTGATCAAATCAAGATTTTGGGATCAGGTAACTTATTTTGGCTAAAGGGGGATTTTGGGGTCTGGCAGCTGGTTTTCCTCAAATAGGGATTTGGGGTCTGACTGCCTGTTTTGTTTTTTGTTTGTTTCTTTGTTTTTCAAAAGGGGATTTTAGGATCTGGGGGGCTTGTTTTGGTGCAAAATAGAGATTTGGGGCTCTAACAGCTGGGCTGTTTTCAAATGGAATTTTGGGGTCTGACAAATTTGGCTTCTTTTTCAAGTGGGGATTGCTCAAAAGAGCTCATTTTCACTCAAATACTAATTTTGGGATCTTTCTATCAGGGGACCCTTCTCAGCTTTCTCATCCTTCTGGGGATGCTTCCCAGCTGCATGGCTGAAATGAAAGGCTGTGCAGAGCTCTGAAAGAAGGGCAGAGAACTGGAGAGATGGGATGAATGGGGTGATGCGTCCATAGAATGGTTTGGTTTGGAAGGGGACCTTAAACCTCATCTCCTTCCAACCCCTGCCGTGGGCAGGGACACCTTCCACTATCCCAGGTTGCCCCAGGCTCCATCCACCTGGCCAAAAGCTGGATGTGGATGCTGCCCTCTTTCCTTTCCATCATTCAGAGCAGAGCCCTGCTGGCACAGGATGGCCCAGAGCTCCTTTTCCCACTTTCCCAGCTGCCGGCGCTGCGGCAGGAGAGCAATCAGGCTTCCCATCGGGGGCCGTCCTGCCTCAGCACTTGCTCTGGATTATTTGCAGGCATGGAGGGAGGGAAATAAAGCCACACAAAGCTACCACTTATTGAAACACATTTGCTCAAGTGAATTTTCTGTTGGCAGGATGTCTGGGGATCAAAGGAGTCGCCGGTCGGGGCCTCGCAAATGGTGCCGGTGTTGGTGGGCTAATAACAGTGAGAGTAGGAAAACAGCAATAATGCCAAAATAATCAAATATGGGTTAATGTGCATTTAAACCAGGGCAAAACACACTGCTGGGGTGCACGGGGAAGGTGTAAGTTATACCAAAATGCATTCCTGTGGAGATTCAAGCTCGCAATTTTGCCCTTAAGCTTCAGAAGCAGAGAATTCTGACAAATAGGCTGGTTTTGGGGATGTGTGTGCACCTTGGAAGTAGCCACACAGAGAGCCCTTTCCATCCCTGGCACTGCTCTGGCAATGAGCAGAGCTGGCTGAGGAGCTCTGCTGGGACGCGGACCCTTCCCAGCAGTGGGATTTGGGGAAGCTGCCTGAGCACAGGAGCCTGTGGCTGCCCAGCAGGGAGCTGCAGCAGCTCCAGATCTCACAGGAGACAGGCAGTTTCCTGACACTGCAGCTGCAGGAGCTCGTGCTCCCTTTGAGAGCTGAGTTATGTCTTAGTGCTCCCCACAGATGAATAAATCATGATAGGGGAGACTTTGGAGAAGGCTGGAAAATCCAGGATAACCCGTGATCCTGGCGCTCTCGGGTGGGGTGTAAACTTTTGAGCCCCCAGCTCCCATTTCTAACCCAGGGCTCGGGTGGCTGAGCCAGGAACCTCTCTGCCCACCTCCAGCAGAGCCCCTCCATCACCTCTGAGAGCCAACAGAGACCCCCAGTTCTCACCCAGCACCTCTTTGTGCCAGGGCTCCTGCACAACCAGCTGCACCCAGGCCACCGTGTTTCCCTGTCCCCATGGGACACAACCACCAGGACTTGGTCTCAGCCCTTTGTGGGGTTTATCTTTCTCTGCTCTGCCCTTTCTGGGTGGCCGTGGTCAAACTGTGTCACCCAGACCCAACCAGCTGAACTGACCTCCAGCCTGGGACTACAGGGTTGGGTTTACCCACCTAAAAATCCTTCCCTACCTAGCCACCATGGCCTTGCTCTGTCTGGGGCTGAGGCTTTAAACTTCCACCCAAAGCCTTCTTCCTCTTGAAGAAATGAAAAATGTACTCTTCCAAATTCCAGACTCTTTGTTCCCATGTCCTTCTGTTTTCTTTTCCCTTTTCCTTGCAGGAGTGGCAGCCCCCTGGCTGAGTGATTTCCATTCCCTTGGAGCCGTTCCATTTCAAGATCCCCGAGCTCTCTGAGATCCTTGGAGTGCACCTGCAGGATTGGTTCAGTGTTCTTTGCACTGATCAGAGAAGGAGGAAAACATCAACTGCAGTGAGGACTGGAGGAGCATGGATGGGCTGGGGCATTCCCCAGGGAACAGGGGTGGAAAGCCTTGATGTGCTCAGGCGTGCGGCAAGGCGGAGGTGGAGATGGGAATAGGAGCAGAGACAGTGGCTCCCTGCACCGGGATTTCTTCCTTGAAAGCTCTGGGGAGCTGCTTTTCAGTACAAGACATCCCAATGTGAGCAAGAGCCTCTCCCCTCTCTTCACCCAGACTCCTTTATTTAGAGGGAAGATAATTTTCAAAGCCTTGAGGAGCAGCAAAAACCCTAAATAAGGGTACCCTGGCTGTTGGGCAGACTTTGAGGCCACGAATGAAGTGGCATCTCCATCCCAGGATGTCTGAGTGCCTTGGCTGGGCAATGCCAAGGCCAGCCTGCTCTGGTGATGAAGACAGTTCGGAATTTGTGCTGGAGGCCTCCAGAGCTTCCTAAGCAGCACCACAACAACTTAAACCCAGCTTAGACCTCAGCTGTGAACTGACTGTGCCTGTAAGTGCTTGACACCCATCAGGCTGGGCACTGAAACCAGAATTCCTGCAGTATCTCCTTGCCAGGCTCTGTTTGAAGCTCTTCCCCCCTTTCTGTTGTTAAACCAGAGATATCCAGCCTGGTTTTCAGAGGAAAGACCCTGTTTTCTGTGACAGTCAATGGGTGTGGAACATCCAAGGGCTTCCCTGTGTTTGTGGAGAGATTCTGCCTTGCCTCATTCGTTGTGAGTGCCCTGCAGGGATCACAGGGACCACAGCCAAATGTGCAGGTTGGGGCTGGTAGGGGAGCATGACTACGCCATGCCAGGAAATCCAACCTTTCTGCTGGGAATGCTGATTAATTCCCAGCAGCCTGCACAGCCTGAGCATGCTCTGTGGCTGAGCTCCCAGAAGAAATGGCAGGATGGCACCCAGAGTTTGTTTGTGCTAGAAGAAGCTGGTTATGTGATAAAACAAACCTCTGCACCTGGGGGTTCACCAGCACAGGGACATCCCACTGGTCTGGGAGTTAAAATGCTGGGAGAGGCTTTTCCTGCTCATTAAGTAGAATAATTTGAGCCTGTGTGAGACCTCTTCATACCCACACAGAGCTGGGGATGGGAGAGGACCTTCTGCAAGCTGCCACGGGGGGTCCTGAGGCTGGGTTGACCCCAAAAGCTGGGTCGATGCCAGCTGCTACAGTGGGGGACACTTTCCATCTCCAATCCATGACATCTGCCTGCTCAGCTTGAGCCAGCACGAACAAGCCAAAAGACTCTGGTTTATGTCATCCAGAGGGATGGTTTCCTATTCTGGAAAAAAACATCCCTGCTGGTATAAGCTGTCTCCTCCTGTACCAGCACAGAGCAGACAAAGCCTCGCAGTGCTGGCAAGCCACAGCCTGGTGGATGGGCCAGGGCTTCCCATAAATCAGGAGAGGCTCCTGCATCTCCTCCTGTGGGTGCTGAAAGCCCAGAGTGTGAGCTGGGTGTCATGGCCATGGGATTTGGGTCAGGTCTGAGCTGCCTGCGGGGAGTTTGTGAATTCTCAGGTTTCCCAAGTAATGTCTAGAGCAGAGAACTGGAATGCTAGAGTCGTGGGATGGTTTGGATTGAAAGAGACCTTAAAGATCATCAGTTCCATCTCTCTGCCATGGGAAGGAACACCTTTCACTATCCCAGGTTGCTCCAAACCCCATCCAGCCTGGCCTTGGACACTTCCAGGTATCCAGGGACAGCCACAGCTTCTCTGGGCACCCTGTGCCAGGGTCTCCCCCCCTTCACAGGGAATAATTCCTTCCTAATATTTAGTCTAAATCTCTCATCTTTTAGTTTAAAACCATTCCTTATGCATCCTTGGTTGATTATCCAGAATGAAGGAAACAAATCTCCCACTCACAGTCCCAAAGCATCAGGCCAGGCCTAGTAAAAAAAACCAGCTTGCAGCCAGGAGGGCCAGATTTCCACTGAAATCACCAGGTGTCCAAGGATCCTGTTTGGAAGTGCCCTTTCTGTCCATATCAGGAATCAGGGATTTGTCAAAGCCCTCCTGGCCCAGGGTGGGATGTTTTTTTTCAGGGAAGAACATCAGGCTCAGGACTAAGCTGTGTGTGATCATCTTGTCCCATCCATCCCTATCTCCATCTTCATCATCTCCATCTCCATCTCCATCTCCATCTCCATCTCCATCTCCATCTCCATCATCTCCATCTCCATCTCCATCATCTCCATCTCCACGTCCATCTCCATCTCCATCATCTCCATTGTGGCCAGCCTCTGCTCTGGGGAAGAACTGGTGGCTGAGTGGCCTCAGCAGAAGCAGAAGGATGAGAATCCTCAAGTCTTGGGAAAGATCTTCTGGAGGGGCAGTGGGACACCGAGCAGGAAGCCTGGAGCACCCCTGTGGTGGCTCCCAGGCCTCTCTGGGTAGGACACAAGGTTGACAGTCCCTTTCCAGGCCACAAGGACCCAGCTGGCACAGTCCATGGACCACAGGGAGGGGCTGAAATGCCACCTGAATCGTGACCACCTGAAGGCCCTGGACTCCTGGGAATTTGGAATTCGCAGTTAATGAATGACCTGAGTGCTACAAACACATCCCCCAGGTAGTGCCTCCTCGTGGCTCTTTGTCCTCGGAGGAATGTGGGCATTCCCTGCCCTGGGGACACATTCCTTTGCAGTCACTGGCGCTGACCTATGACTGGAAACCAGTTTCCCCAGTGGGTGAACCATGATTTTGCCTCCAGTTCTGCTCCAGCCACCATCTCCCTGGCTTCCTTTCCTTTAGGCTGTGTGGCCAATTCCCCCATTTCCCAACTCTGAACTCTGAGGGATTCAGCCTTGTTCATCTCCAGGCTCATCCTCTGCAATCCATGCCCTGGCTCGGATGCCATGCAGAGAAAAAAAGAAGGAAAAGTCTTCACAATCCAGAGTTGCAACTTTGGTGGCATCAGCAATGCCCAGAACTTGGAATCACCCCTCTGCACCACATATTAATCCTTAAAAACAGCAAGGAAGGATCGAGGTTTGGCCAGGAAGAGGGATGGAAGAGGGTGGGAGCACAGAGCCAAAATATGTGCTGCCCGTAGAGGGTGATGCCTCCAGGCTGCTTACCAACCCCTTTTCCTGAATATTTGTGGCCAAGTCGGGGTTTTACTGCTCATGCCAGGGGATTGGGCCCCCCTGAGCAGCACTGGTGGTGGGGGACACCTCTGTCCTGGAGATACCCATGGCTTGGACCTCAGTGGCCTGTGGGCAGTGGGACAGAGAGACTTTGAAGTGACAAAATGGAAAACCTCATAAAGGATCCACAGACAAAAAGGAGAACCTCGGAAAGGATCCACAGGCAAAACTCCCTCTTGAACTGGAAGCAGTTTTGGCTGTGATCACGCTGTGTTTTTGCCCGGTCAGGAATGACTTTTTGGATCACCTGGGAGATTCTCCTGCATTCTGGAGCAACCTTTGGAGCAACTCCAGCTTTTGTGACCCACCAAGCCTTCACCCTGCAGGGACAAGCCAGCTTTCCTCTGCAGTTTTCTTGCATCCTCAGCATCCCCAGCCCGTTTTTGGGAGGGTGCTCCATGCAGGTGCACCTCCACAGCAGGAGAATGGAGCAGTTGGCTCCTGGTCCAAGCCCCAGGAGATGCCAGGGATGGGGGAAACCTGGCTCGAACGTGACCCCCATCCAGGAAGAAGGTCCTTTTCCCAGCCCTGCCAATGCCCAGCCATCACCTCCTTCTGCTCCTTCACAGAGGGATGAGGGATGGGGAAACCCAGGAATGGCATTTCTCTGGAGCTGCCCTGGTGCTCCCAGCCCGTGGACCTCACCCATCACCTTCTGAACGAGCCACAGAGAGTTCAGGGCCAGGAACAAAAAGCAGTTGAGGGGATGGGCCAGGGAGGGAAAATTTCCATAGCTGCATAAGAAAGGTGATTACATAAGGGCATCCTGCGTCATCTGCGGCTGGCATCTCCGGAGAAGTAATTACATCTGCACCACACATCTAAAGAAAATATTATCACGTTGCCTTCCAAATTCTATAATTAGCTCTTGCAAGATGTGTGCCGGGGGCTTTATCATTCCGTGTACGTTGGCTTTGGAGCCAGGCACAGACACACGGGGTTTTTTTTTTTCATTTGCCAGCTAGGAAAATATTTGGAGTTTAGTGTGGCAGCTGACCTGAGTCCCCCTGGAAAGGGCGGCTCTGAGGGTTTGAAGTGGTGTGTAAAGAGTGAAATATTTTCCTGGTCTCCCTCGGTGCCTGCTGGGCCATGGGGATCCAGCAGGAGGGCAGGAATGGCAAAACCAGGGCTTGGCTTTCCCTCCTCCTTCAAATACTCTTTGATTTCTGTCCTGATGCTCTGAACCTTGGGAAGGCTTTTTTTTCCCTTGCAAAATAAATGACCTGATTTGCAGGGAGGTGTTGCCCTCACAGGTTCCTCTGCTCTGTCATATAAAACAAACCACTTTTGCTCGCCCAGCTTTGGACTTCAGAACCAACTTTGGGCTTTGAACACTTCTTCCATCCCTCCAGATCCTCGGCAAAAGGAAAACGAGGCTTTGAAATGGAAGCAGAGGCTGCAAAGCTCTTGGTTTGACGGAGGGCTTTTCATGTGGAGCTGCAGATGGCCACGGGACAAGCTGGCAGCACGAGGGACACGGCAAGGGCAGGGATGGATGGGAGGATGAATTTAGTTTCCTTCTGTTCTCCGTTTGCTCATAAGCAGCCTGGGAGCCCTGGGAAGCGCCAGCAGCTCTGCTGCAAACAAAACAGTGAGGAGATTTCTCCACATCTCCTCCAAAGAAGCTCCTCCAGCAACGGCTTCAGCTGGAAAGTGGGGCTGTGCACGACCAGGAGAGTGGGAGGGAGTGCCAAAATCCCAAGGGCTTGGTGAGAAAACGGTTGTGTTGTGTGTGTGAGAGCGTGTGTGTGCAGCTTGGATAAACCATCCTCAAGTGGAAAAACATCCTCTCTGTGCTGGCCTCGTGGAGTGGGGTGGTGACAACTCCTCCCTGTTCCTCAGTTTTGCATTATTTCCACTCAGAAGATGCAGAGAACTGGAGGATGGGGGGAGAGGAGGACTCCAGAGCTCAGCAGAGCCGTCATTAGGGCCAGGTCTACTGAAACCTGTGAGCTGCTCTGGGAGGACTGAATGTCCAGCCCAGGGGACACGAGGTGAGACCTGCCCAAAAGGACCATTTTGGTCCTGTTCACGACCAGTCTCAGGAGCTGCTGGATGTGTCAGTGATCAGAAATGGTCTTTCCAGAAGAGGAAAACACAGAGTCAGAAAGCATGAAAAAAAAAAATCCATGATGTCTCTAATGAGATATCTCCAGCCCCTCTTGTGCTTTTCTACAACACCCTGTGATTGATGTAAAACCTTTCTCCAGTGCCCCAGTCAGCCTCAGGATCATCATCACAACTGAGTCACAGAATGGTTTGAGTTAGAAGAGACCTTAAAACTCATGCAGTCCCATCCCTGCCATGGGCAGGGACATCTTCCACGATCCCAGGTTGCTCCAAGCCCTGTCCAGCCTGGCCTTGGACACTTCCTGAGTTGTGACAGCCACGGCTTCTCTGAGTACCCTGTGCCAGGACCTCACCAGCCTCACAGGGAAGAATTTATTCCCAACATCCCATCTAACCCTGCCCTCTGTTAGTCTGAAGCCGTTCCCCTATACCCAAATTCCCTCTGCAGCTCTCTTTTAGCCCCTTTAGGTACAGGCTTTGTGGCTTTCACTGCTCAGCTGAGCTTTTTTTTTTGATGGGGCTCCCCAGAATGTTGTGTTGTGTTGTGTTGTGTTGTGTTGTGTTGTGTGGCTGCACCTTTGGGGGCAAAAAGCTGCTGGCCTTGCCCTTCTGCCCTAACCCAGCTCATGACTGGTTTTCACTGCTTCCCTCCCAGTGCTCCTGGGGAACCCTTAAAAAAAAAAAAAAAGAACAAAAACCCAAAACCTCTTCTTTGGAAATTTTCCCTCTTCCATACCAGTGTCCCAGGGAGAAGGTGGGAAACGATACCCCATGGTTCTGTGTGGGAAGGAGAGGGGTGGAGAAGAGTGGTGTGGGAGCAGGGAGAAAGGGAAAGCAGCTTTGTCAGTGATTTGCAGGAGGGGAAACAAGCTCCTGCGTGGTTTGGGTGGTTTCATGGTGAACATGGGGGGTGCTGGGTCAATGCTTGGATTTGATGACCTTTAGAGGTTCTTTCCAAGCTCCACCATTCTGTTCCCCTGAACTTGGTGCTGGTGAGGGCACACCTTGAGTGCTGTGTCCAGTTCTGGCCCCTCAGTTTGGGAAGGACGTTGAGATGCTTGAGCGTGTCCAGAAGAGGCAACAAGGCTGGCGAGGGGCTGGGAACACAAACCCTGTGAGCAACGTTTGAAGGAGCTGGGGTTGTTCAGCCTGGAGAAGAGGAGGCTCAGAGGTGACCTCATTGCTCTCCACAACTCCCTGAAGGGAGGTTGTGGACAGGTGGGGGTCGGTCTCTTCCACCGGGCAGCACTGACAGGACAAAAGGACACAGCCTCCCGCTAGGGAGGTTGGGGAAGGTACAGGTTGGATATTAGGAAAAAAAAAAATTCACCGAAAGAATAATAAAGTACTGGAATTGTCTTCCCAGGGAGGTGGTGGAATCACCATCTCTGGATGTGTTTAAAAAAAGACTGGACATGGCACTTGGTGCTACAGTCTAGTTGAGGTGTTAGGGCATAGGCTGGACTTGATGACCTTAGCAGTCTCTTTCAATCTCATTATTCTGTGATTCTGTGATTTTATGTTTCTAAAGGAAGGCAGTAATTCCTACTTGGGGCTGTCCATCCATGCTGAACCAGCCCAGAACCTGTGGCCTAAATCCAGGCAAAGATTCCTGGTGCTTTTGTGCAAGGATTTGCCAGAGGAGAAGGCTGCAGCACCACCTGCTCTCTCCACTCCTCACTTTTCCTCTCATCCCTACCTTGAGCTCGGGGAAGCAGAATCCCTCAGGCGTGCATGTAAAATGAGAAGCACTTGTGAAACAAGCTCCAGAGGAGCTTGGCACATGTTACAAGCTTGCACTTCATAGATTTGGGACAGAACTCACCCCGGCACAGCGTCCTCATTAATTTCTCTGAGCTGGGAGCAATCCCACACCGTTCATCTCACCTGTGCTGCTGACAGGGGCTGCCGTGGGATCTGCCTGTGCAGACACCAGGAGGATTCCCAGCGTTTTTCCTCGGTAGTTTTGGATTTTTTTTTTTAATGAATCTGTGCTGACAAATTGCTCAGACATTCCCAGGAGGCTCTGCAGGAGCATCAGTGGCTCTGGGGCAGCGTTTCAGACAGGACCAGAGACACGGCCAAATCACACAGATGTGGAGCTGTATCTTTTTTTTTTTTTTTTTTTTTTTTGGCAAAAAAAACCTCATCAGGAAGCAGATGAAGGTAAAAATAAGGGAGAAAAGGAAGAAACCCCTTCCTCAGGCAGTGGTTGGTGGCCTGGAGAGCTCCCTGTCGTGGGATGTAATTGATGTTCAGTGTTTGAGGGGAAACTTGGCAAGTTCATGGACCAGAAATCCATCAGGATCTGCTGTAAGTTGCACAGAAGGCAGATTTGGGAGTGTATTGAGGGGATATAAAGCAGGCTGTCAGAGTGACCCTTTTCCACCTATCCCTGCCCATTGCTGATAGAATTGTTAGGGTTGGGAAACACCTCTGTGATCATCGAGCCCTGAAATTCATATTGATTTTCATCCCTAAAACATTAAGTGCCCCCATTGTGTCCCAGGGAATGCAACAGACTGTGCAGAAAGAGCTGTGAAAACTCAAATTGTTGTAATCTTGAGGTGCTTGTGTTCACGATTCCACAAAAAACAAAAACAAAACCAAACAAAAACCCCCAACCCCCAAAAAACCCAAACAAACAAAAAACTAAAACAAAACAAAAGAAAAAAAAACCAAATAAACAACAACAACAACAAAAAACCCTAAACCTTCCAAAAAACCAACCCCCCTCCAAAATGCAAACCATACAAGCCACCAAACACGTTCATATTTTGCTAAACTAAAACGAAACCAGGGAGTTTTCCACGCTGAGGATGGATTAGCTGCCATGAAAGCAGCAAAATCTGCACGGTAGGACAAGAAATTCATCTCCAGCAGGAAGGTGGGATGGTGGGGAAGGGGAGATGGGGGCTGATTTTTTGGCCAAGCTGTGGGAGGGAAGAGGCTGCTTATCCCATGAGGAGCTGCTGAAGGCCCCAATTCCCTGATAAGGACTGGAGCAACAGCGTGGTGCATCCCAGGCCACCCTAAATGTGGTTTTCCCGGACACAAGGAGAGGAAACGCTGCCCCAGGGCCCAGCTGGAAGCTGGAGAAGCCCCACGATGTCACTTTTGCAGGTGGAGGGGTCCCAGGAGCTTGGGGGGACATGGCCATCATGCTGTGCTATGATGCCACACGGTCCTCAGAGCCAGGAGGAAAGAAAACTCTGGAAAAGCTCTCCATGACTTGGTGAGGAGCTTTAAAACTTGATCCATGTGCATTTAGAGTAGGGGGATCACCCTGGGGCGGGGAGACCTCTGTGTGCTCAGAGAAGTAACAGGCAGAGCTTGGGAAAAACATCTGGAGGGGCTGGAGAGAGTCCAGGGAAGGGAACAGAGCTGGGGAAGGGTCTGGAGCCCCAGGAGCAGCTGAGGGAGCCTGGAGAAAAGGAGGCTCAGGGGGGACCTTGTGGCTCTCCAAAATTCCCTGACAGGAGGGGACAGCCGGGGAACAGGGACAGGGCGAGAGGGAACGGCCTCAAGCTGTGCCAGGGGAGGTTTAGGTTGGATATTTGGGAAAGTTTCCACCCCAAAAGAGTGGTCAAGCATTGGAAAATTCTGCCCAGGGCAGTGGTGGAGTCCTCATCCCTGGAGGGGTTTAAAAGCCATGTGGATCAGTCAGTGGTGGCCTTGGCAGTGCTGGGGGAATGGGTGGACTCGATTATCCTGGAGGGATTTTCCAACCTGAACAGTTCTGGGATTCTCTCTGTGCACGGCTTCTTGCTTTGTCTCTCTGGCTCTTGCTGGTCACTGTGATCCTGCTTCCCTCATCTCCTCATCCCAGGAAGCACCATCCTGTGAGGCTGGCACCTGTTTGCCTTGGAAAAGGTATTTTTCATTTCTTTATCTTTTTACTTTTATTTATTCTTTTACCTTGGAAAAGCTCTATTTTTTTCTTTTATTTCTTCTTCAAGCAAAGCACTGCTGAGATGCCTCTGTGGGAGGAGGGTGAGGGCTTAAACCCCCCCCAAAATATCAGTGCTGCTAAGAATAGCCAGGCTTTTCCCGCTCACACTGACTCACCCGTCACAGACCACAAACCCCTGAGTCACGGCAGGGGCTGTGGGGAAATCATCCTTCCCTGCTCTGCTCCAAACACAGCGTGTTTGTGTCCAGAGTGACCCTTGGTCAGCCCGGGAGGGACAGCCCTGTCCTCCTGCAGGGCTGCTGGGGTGGGACAGGGCACTGGGGTGTGTCAGCACGGCAGCACGCACGGGCAGGGCGAGCTGAGCATCCTCACCCTCTTCTGGCATTTCCCGGGGTGCTTTTTGGGGCTCAGCCCTGCCACTGGGGGTTTCTATACCTGCAGGGGCTCCCCCTCTGGAATAAGGGGCCCAGCAGGAAGCGGGACCTTGTGTGTGTCCGTTCCCACCCCACGGGATTTTGGGTGGCTCTGGTTTGACTCCCACTCCCTCCTGCAGCTTGCAGTCCTCTCCCATCCCTTCCCGAGTGCCAGGGCTTTACCCCCACATGGGAACAATTCAAAATGCCTTTCTCAGAAAGCCTCACTTGGTGCTCCCAGCTAAAGAACAGAAATGAAGGGAAAAAACCCCAAATTATTCTGGAGGTGTGGGGACTGGGGGGGGGTCTGTCCAGCTGCCTCTGGGATCACAGCCAGGAGCAGCACAACTTCTGAAAGCCACCAGGTGACCCCAGGAACCCTGACAGCCACCAGGGAAGTGGTGACCACAGGAAATGGGGCAGAGGAGGGGGGGGTCCGTGGTCCTTTGGTGCCAGCCAACCCCCTTTTCCCTGCAGGAGACGTCCCACCAAGAGCTGTCCCCTCTCCAGCACCCAGATCCTCATGATCCTAACCCAACATTCCCAAAACTCTGCACTTTGGTCACTGGGGCCCTCTCCCACCAAGAGGAAGGTGCAGAAGGATGTGCTCACATCTCCCCAGCGGAGCAGAGACCCCCATCCCACGGCTGAGGTTAAAGGAAAGGTTCTCATTGATATTTTGGGAGCTGTTTCCTTCCCCTCCCCTCCTCCAGAATAGCTTTTTGTCTTTGGGTTTATTTTCTTTGTTGCCTCATAAAGGTTTGACCCTGGCGTGTTTTGAATGGACTGGGAGGCAGCATTGAATTCCTCCAGGGATGTGGCTGCCTCGGGCACGGGAGGGAGGAGGGAATTTCATTGTGTCCAACCTTGCAGACCTTCGGGGAGGAAAAGCAGCGGCTTCTCCTGCTGCGGTTTCCGTCCCGTGTCCCCTTCCAGCTCCTCCCTCGGCTCAGCCCCTCCAGCCACCCCCACTCGTGTCACTTGTCCCTCGTGTCACTTGTCCCTGGCAGAGCTGCTCGGTGACAGCTCCTCCGCAGTGGGAAAATGGGATATCCATCCCCTGGTCTGACCCAGACTCTTCAGGGGTCTTCACCCCTCTGCTGCAGCTGATCAAAGTCACCACAAAATCCCCGTGGACCCCACAGATGGAGCCAGCTGCTCCTTGTGTGTTTGCAGTGTCTTAAAATAAAGAATAAAGGCAGCTCTGGTTGATGATCACAGAATTCACAGAAGGACCAGGTTGGAAGAGACCTTCAAGATCATCGAGTCCAACCCAGCCCCAACACCTCAACTAAACCCTGGCACCCAGTGCCACATCCAGGCTTTGTTAAACACATCCAGGGATGGTGACTCCACCACCTCCCTGGGCAGAGAATTCCAGAACTTTATCACCCTTTCAGTAAAAAACTTTTTCCTAACATCCAACCTGATGTGGCCTCCTGAGCCACCAAAGGGTCTTGGAGAGCTCAGTTTTCATTTGGGTTCTCTCTTTTCTGCCCAAAATGCTTAAGGACCAACACTGGCAACCAAGGCTAAACATATTGGCATTCTGGCTCAATAAAGCTGTGGAATTTACTCCACAATTCAGTTTGCAATTGGCCATATCAGGTCTGTCCTGGACATTCACAGACAACGGGGAGGAAGCGACTTTTAATTTGATTTTACAAAATTAAGAGCAGCAAAATAACTGCAGCAGCATTGCCTGTCCTCAAGCTGGAGATCAGAAAATCGCTGATAACCAAGGAAAAAAAAAAATTCAATAATTTCTGTTCTGGCTTCAGAAAAAGCAGGCTGATGTTCTCATATTGCACAGGGACAACAAAGTGCTTTCTAGTCCACTAGTAACCCAGGAAGACACTAAATGGCATGGCCTGAGGAGAAACATTTTTAAACAGCGGGTTCAGATTAATTTGCTCCCAAGAGTCCCGTGGAAGCAAGATGACGAGAGGTATGGGCTGCTGCTCATCCGCACTAAGAAGTCCTGGGATTTCTCTCGGATCCCAGAAGAGTGGAAAGATGATAATTACAGGGCAATATTAAAAAAAAAAAAAAAGGGGTGGGGAAAGAAGAATTGGAACGATGCAGCTTAGCCTGGTAGAAAGGGATGCAGGATTAGAGGGATGGAGCGTGGGAAGCTGTCAATATAAATAGATGGCTCATATAAAAACAGCATTTCACAGGCTCCTTCAGCCTCACCAGGGGCAGGTTTGGATCAGGTGACCCCAGCAGCACCACAGATGGAAATGTGCCCGTGTGAGGAGCTTTGCTTTTGGGTGTCCTTTAAAAAATGAGTTATCCCAGAACCAAGGAATGGTTTGGGTGGGAAGGGACATCAAGGCTTATCCCATTTCCAACCCCCTGCCATGTGCAGGGACACCTCCCACTATCCCAGGTTGCTCCAAGCCCTGTCCAGCCTGGCCTTGGACACTTCCAGGGATCCAGAGGCAGCCACAGCTTCTCTGGGCACCCTGTGCCAGGGCATCCCTACCCTCACAGGGCAGGATTTCTTCCCAGTATTTAAGGTAAATCTGCCCTCTGGCAGTTCCTAGCCATTCCCTTTGTCCTGTCACTCTCTACCTGCCCTTGCTGTCCCTCTCCTTTTGTCACTGCAGCTCACAGTGGAGAGTCTTGGATCTCGACTGCATCCCCAGGGACTGGGACAGGGTTGATCCTCTGGCCCCCCTCCTTCCTGTGCAGCTGCTGCTTGGAGGAAAAGGGGCCGGGAAGATGAGAATCTCACTGATCCCATCCCATTTCCCCCCCCCCCCGAGCCTCAGAGCTTTTCAGGGATGCTCCCACCCAGAGTTGTCTTTGGATCCCCCAAAAGGTTTGCTGCCATCAGAGGACACTCTCCCTGATACTGCCTGCTCCCTCCTCGCTCAGTCTAATGCCGTTTCACCCTCCATGAATTTCTGGCAGGGAATTTTCAGAAGGGAATTATGACCTCTGAGAAAAGCTGCTTCACTGGGTTTATCTTTCACCCAGTGTTTGAGTCATCTCCAGTTGCATTTTGAGGTAGACTGGAGTCACATCCCCTCATCCCTTCACCCCATAAACAGGGACTTTAACCCGTTTTAGGCTTTGTAATAGCTACTCTGGACATTTTGGTGGCTCTGAGGCACTCCAGGAGTTAAAAATCCCTGCACCAGGCTGTGGCTCCCCTCTGGAAGCTCCTCTGCAGCTCCGCCAGTCACCGGGACACCTGCGAAAGGTGTCCCTGGAGCAGGAATCACCTCAGTGCTGCCATTCCCACCTCTTACGTGGGACACGCTGGCCACTGGCCACCCCCAGGGAGGCAGAATCCCCCAAGGTAATTCATGCCAATTACTGCAATCAGCTAATTAGCAAACAAGATCGATTCAAATGAAGTTGCGGTGTCAACAGCTATTATGCAAGCTTGTGTTTGCCGGAGGAAAGCCATCCTGAGAGCCCTGGCGGCCAAAAAGCCCTCGGGGGTGGGAATTGAGGAGAGGTAAAAGGGATGTGGGGGGTAGCAGGGAAATTAAGGGGGGAAAAAACCATCGCTGAGACAAATTAAGGAGGAAAAGTGTCGAGAATGGAAAGTGATCCAGGTAATTGCTTGTAAACACAAAGGGGATGATGGAGGGGGATGACTCCCACCAGCCAGGTTGGGATGAGGGGGAGAAGTCAGATCTTCACTGGAGAATTACCCGGGCTCCTCTGTAGGGATCCCCCAAAGGTGGGAAGCAGGGGAGCTTCTCCGTCCTGGAAAATTCCAGGGTGAAACACCCTGGGAAGAGCTCTGTGCTCCCGGCCACAGGACACCCACCAGAACCAGCCCCCCGGTGAAAACCGATTGCCACTTTTGGGAGCGAGTCGCCAGCCTGGGCTTGCCTGGGATGCAGCGATCTCCCGAGGGGAATTAGAGCCAGGCTGGCTCCATCGTTTCTCCTTCGGGAAGCGCAAGCCTGAAGCTGGGTGGGACACCGGGAGCCGGAGCCTGGTGTAAAGCCTGCAGAGACATCTGCTAATCCTCCCCTAAGCCCGCTGTGATGGATTTAAAGGGTGTTTTTGTCGCTCGCCCCCGGGATCAAGACCCTTAGAGGATAAGCGTCCGAAGGAAATGAAGGGATTCTTCTCCCCGCAGCGGGCCGCGACAGGGAGAAGCGGCTCCCGGTGGATGTCCCCGGGGGATGTCACCTCCCCCGGGCTGTCCCTCGGAGCGCAGGGATGCTGCCCTGAGGCGGGCAGGAGCTGGGCTGCTCGGCTCGGGAGCTGCCAGCTGCCCTGGTTTTATCCCAGCAGCTGGCCCACAGAAACATTATCCGGCAGCCCAAAGCTCTGCCTGCCTTTTAAACCCTGCAGGGGTGCAGAATTGCTTTGCACTCCAAAGGTAAGGGCGGAGAGCTGGAGGAAAGGGTTTTCCCTGGTTTCTGTCCCGGTCAAAGCCGGGGTTGGGGCTGTAACCCCGTGTCCTGCCTGTCCTCAACTTCTCTTCTAAGGATGAGAGGGAAAGACGTCAACGGATCGATGGGAAACTTCATTAAAGAAGGAAAAGTCAAGTTTTCCAGCTTTGAGGAGTAACCTCTGAGTGGTGGATGCATCCACACAAACGCTGGGATGGCTGTGCCAGGAACGTGGGCATCCACGGCACGGGGAGGCTGCCCAGGGATGGCTCGGGTGACTCGCAGGGCTTGTTTTTAAAACAAACAGATCCCTTCTAGCGCCTGAAATCCCGCACCTCCGCCAGGAGGAAACGTGTGGAACAAAGAAACGCCACCATCAATCAGCTCCGGAGCTCGGGGCTTGGCTCAGGGACCTCTTCCCAAAGCCACGTACCCACCTCCCACGGCGCTGGGCACAGCCCGGCCCCGCCTGGAGCCGGGCTGGCTGCTCCTGCTCACCCCGCACATGGCACGGAGAGGGGAATAATCGCTCCTTTCTTTCCAGCTATCAGGAATGCACCACACCTGGTGCCCCTCGGGGAGTGTTTGCTGTCCCGGCGGCCGCCAAGGCCGGATTGTTTGCCCGGGGATTTTTTTTTTTTTTTTAATGAAATATTATTATTAAAAGCTAATTTGGGCCCCTGAGAGCGTGGAGGGGAAGGCAAAGCTCTTGGCTGGCACTGAGGAATGTCAACAGGCTGGGGGTGGGTTTGGCTGGTCCCAAAGCCCTCCTGAGCTGCAGGAGATGAGTTTGTCTGGGCTCTGCTGGAAAACAGACAGGGGGATTACCACACATGCAGGTGGCACATTCACCACTTCAGCCACAAGATCGGGGTTTGAAATACCTCAGCCTAGTCCCCAGATTAGCTCCCAGTCCTTACAATCCCTTGGGAGGCTGCACTGCAGAGGGAAACCTGGCATAGGGAAACTGAGGTTAAGGAATGCGCCAAGGACGGCACCGAGTGCCAGTAGCAGGGAACAAAACAGATTAAAAACTTTCCACTTGGGACTCAACAGCTCTAAAACCACTCCTGCCTGTTGGGGACACCCTGATCCCCAAAGAGATCAAGCCCTGGGGTTTGGAAAAGCACCGGGAGGAAGGAAGAGTGGGGCAGGCGGGAGGAAGAGCGCAGCAGATCGGAGGAAGGAGCGGAACAAAGTCCTGCTGTGCAGGGGCTGGCTGGGCACCAGCTGGGCAGCAGTGATTTATTATTTACATTACTGGAGGAGCTGGGAGAACATCAGGGTCTCCCTGAGCCTGGCACCGTGCTCAGCCTGCTCCTGGAGACGGGTGTTTGTGTCCTTGCTGAGCGGCACCGGGTGGAGATGTAGATTTTCCTAGCAGAGACCTTTTGAGAAATGTGTTTGTTGGAGGAGGGAGAGATTTGAGCCAAGAACAGATCCTGGTCTTTCCAGAGGCCCCCTCCCCTGAGCAGGGACCACCAGGGACCCCCTCCCCTGGGCAGGAGAGCCTTGGGGTGCAGGGGCCTGTGGGGATACAGCTCTGCCCATCTTATCCCAGCATCCCTGATGATTTTTGGGGATGTTTTCATCATCTCCTTTCTGCCCTGGTGTCTCTGAGCCACCTTGAGGAGCCATCCCAGCCGATCCCCATAACATGGACAGCCTCTCCTGTCTTCCCATCCCACGCTTTGAAAGGTGACGTGCACAGCCTGGCCAAAATAAACACCAACGTGTCCCTGTCCCCTGTCCCCTGTCCCTTGTCCCCTTGCCATTCCTGGCAGTGCTGGAGGCAGGGGCTGCACTGCAGGCGAACGTCTGAGGTGAGGCAGCCGCTCCTGCCATCCCAGCACCTCCTCTGGGATGGCTTGGCTGCTCCTCCAAGAGCTTGCCAAGGGCAGAGCCGGGCATGTAATGAAGGCAGCAGCCCATGGGGAGTGGAGGAGCCTGTGCTAGATCAGCTGATACAATTAGAAAGCAGGGACAAGGAGATGAGCTCCTGTGCCCAAAAGCTGGGCTGTTTTTCCCAGCTCCAGCAGCTGGGCTAAGAAAAGCTCCGACCTCCCCCTGTGCCAGAGCGTGCCTGGGGGCACTGCCATGGCTGGGAGCACGGGGAGGAGCTCCCACATTCCAGCTTTTCCAGGGATGGGGCGTCTACAGCCGCTCTGGGCGACAGCCACCACCATCACCTCGGCCAGTCGGTGTCCTCTCACCCCCTCAGCTGGGCCCACCAGCACTGGGCAGCGTCTGCCCCCCAAAATCACTCTCCAATTTGACTTTGCCAACCAGCTCCATGTCCAGGTTGTGTCTCCTCTTGTTTTGGTTCAGGCAAGAACCCCCAAATGGCCCCCAAATGGCCCCCAAATGACAACTTGCAAAACCCTCGGGCCAAGGCCTGTGGTGGTGGGGAGATGGTGGATTTGTGTGGGAACATCTCCACCAAATGAGATGACAGACTGGGAGAGCTGGGAGTGTTCAGCTTGGAGAAAACTCTGGGGAGATCTTCCAGCACATTCCAGTGCCCCCAGGGCCTCCAACAGAGCTGGAGAGGGACTTAGACGGGTTATTAGGGAAAAATTCCTCCCTGTGAGGGTGGGGAGGCTCTGGCACAGGGTGCCCAGAGAAGCCCCTGGATCCCTGGAAGTGTCTAAGGCCAGGTTGGACAGGGCTTGGAGCCACCTGGGCTAGTGGGAGGCGTCCCTGCCCATGGCAGGGGGGTGGAATGAGATGGTTTTAAGGTCCAGACCATGAAATCCCAACCCCACAAGCCAGAGTTTCCCCATGGAAGAAGGAACTGGATGAGAGATCTCCATCCATCTGCAAACCCATCTGGTCTCCTCTGGCAGCACTGACCCCCTCTAACAACCCCCAAAACCTCCAAACTCACCTCACAGCAAGGATTTAATAGGATTTAGCAACAGGGGAACCCTGGCTATTAGGGCAGTGCAGAGCACACCTGGGCAGGCTGAGGCGAGCAATATTCCTGCTGGATTTCTGGGACATACCCAGCTGGTCAGGAGAGGAAGGGATGGACTCTTCCCAGGGCTGGAGGGAACATGGAGAACCAGAGAGAGACACAGGCTCTACAGCAACAAGGTACCTTGGATTCCTGAGCCTACAGAGAAGATCAGTCCCGTGGGTGCTTAGGAGAGGCACGTGGGTGCAGGATGAGACCCAGCCTGGTGCACTGGGCTCGTTGTCACCTCCCTTCCAAAATACCCCCCACCCCCCCATCCCATCCTGCTCCCAACTTGTCCCTGGCAGGCATGGATCTGCTGGGCATCACTCCACAGACCTTCCCAGCAGGGAAGCAATTCCCTCCAGTGCTGGACAGACAGTCAGACACTGCTTATCCCAGGTTTTCATTCCTGGTTTGGATCATTATTTGCATTACTGGTGCTGGGCTTCCAGAGGAAAACAGATCTTTGGGCCACATACCAAGGGATTTGGTTAATTCATCACCCGCAGACGCACAGATATTTATTTAAAAGCGCCTCTTGTTATGTTACTTGGCAACTTCTGAGCCCGTGTGTTTCTCCAGCTGATAAATATTTGTGAGGTTGGTTGTGTGAAGAGCAGCATGTGTTAATGATCTGATTGCCTTTTTCCCGGGCTCCCTGCAAAGGGAACGGGCTCCGTTGCCCATTGGTGGAAAAGGAGCTGGAGGTGCTGGTCACCAGGGACTGGACATGAGCCCAGGTGTGCTCAGGTGGGCAGGAGGCCGAGGGCACCTGGATTTTTTCAGGAATGGGGTGGCAGCAGGGCCAGGGCAGTGCCTGTCCGCTGGGCTGGCACTGCTGGGGCACCTCCAGTCCTGGGGAAACTTCTGGGCCTCTCACAACAAGAAAGACCTGGAGGGGCTGGAGAGAGTCCAGGGAAGGGAACAGAGCTGGACTCAGCACCAGGAGCAGCTGAGGGAGCTGGGAAGCGGCTCAGCCTGGAGAAAAGGAGGCTCAGGGGGGAACCTTGTGGCTCTGCACAACTCCTGACAGGAGGGGACAGCCGGGGGGGGGTTGGGCTCTGCTCCCGGGGAACAGGGACAGGAGGAGAGGGAACGGCCTCAGGCTGGGCCAGGGGAGGCTCAGGTTGGACACCAGGAAGAGTTTCTTCATGGAAAGGGCTGCTAAACATTGGAAAGGGCTTTCCAGGATGGTGGTGGAGTCACAATCTCTGGAATTACCCAGGGAATGAGTGGATGTGGCACTCAGTGCTGTGGATTCGTTGGGGTGGTGCGTGGTGGTGTTTGGTCAAAGGTCGGTACTCAGTGATCCCAGAGGTGTTCTCCAACCTGAGTGAGTCTGGAATTCTGGGGTTACACCTGTCTAAACCTGGAGCATCCTGCTGGCTCTGGAGCATTTGCTGGCCTGTGATCAGGATTTGGCCTGAAGGAAAGAGAGGCTCATAATGGGCTCAGACAAAACTCATCCTTCTGACTCAGGAACCAGAGAAAGCCAACAGGACCCACACCTTCATGGCAACTCCCCCCACCCAAGTTTGGGGTGTTCTCCACAATCCCTGAGCACCTGACTGCCAGCCTTGCAGCCCTGCAGGAACTCCTGCATGGCTCAAGGGGACTTTCAGCTCCCCCTGCCAGGACAGCCCTTGGCTCCAGCCTGGATCATAAGGCACGAGCCATCCCAATTTCCTGACAGCTGCCTTAACAGTTACCTTTGCTTTCCTTGCTCTTTAGGGAGCTCCTTGGTCCTTCTTCCCACCCGTGGTAGGGCTCATCCTGGTCCTTTCCCCCATGGAGGTGTCCGGGGTTGTGGGGTGATGGAAGAGCTGAGTTTTGGGTGCTTTGGGGAAGCACCTGGATTACTGCAGGATCTCAAGGTGCTTGGTCCACCACCACCTCCAGGATGGAGCATCACAGCCTACCTATGGCTCCTGGTGCCACCGTGTCCTGCTGGAACCGTGGAATCCTGGAATGCTTTGGGATGGGAGGGACCAGGGATGCCACTCCCCAGACCGGGTTCCTTGGAAAGGGCTCCCACAACCAGAGGATGAATCCAGGAGCCCAGCACGACTTTACCCATGGAGCAGAGGAGTGGGGGAGCCAGAGGGGTTGGGGGGTCCCTGCCTGCTCCCCAGTCCCAGGGACAGGGATGTCTGGGCTCCTGGCCTCCTGCTTCCATTTCACTTTCAGATCCCTCAAATAATAACCGTGTTTGCCAGCTCCTGTGACAGGAATGACTAATGGGAAAGATCCTCTGTGAAGGGAAACAAGAAATCTCCTCGTTTCACCCTTTGTTTGCTGGATTTCTCTGACAGCCCCGGGCATGGCTCAGTTCCTCTCGGGGGAAAGCAGATTTTAAGCCTTCATCAGCTCCAGCAACACCATCTTAACTCTTAAGCTTCCCTGTCGGGATATAACTCCATTCAGAAACTTTTTTGCAGCCAGTTTATCCACATTCCTGCTCCATCCACATGGAGTTATCACGCAGCAGCGAGTGCCTCCGACTGCTGATGCAACGTGGTTTTCACAGTGCATGTGGAAAACACCCTCCCCATCTGCCTGGTTTTTTTTTTTGCAAGTCAGGGGACCTGTCTTTCTGCCTCGTTTCCCGTTTTTTCCTCAGGATGGGTGATCCAAGGTGCCTTTCTCGTGGTGATGGCAGCAGCAGGGGATGCCCGGGGCTGATGCTGCAGCCCCCAGGGACAGGGGGGCTCTCCCAACCCCACCCTCTTGTAGGACAAGCTGCTGCTCTCTCCCAGATACCCACAGCCAGATGTTGGACTTTCAGACGCTTCTCTCCCTGCTCCTTTTACATCTGAGGGGGCTGGGGGCTGATCCCTTGGGACACCAGCCCGGTGACCCAGCAAGGAAGAGTTTGAGGAGGAGGGCATCCCTTCCCTGCATGGAGAACTGAAGCCACACAGGCACCGCGCCGCTTTTAAACGCCCCGGCGAGCCAGCAGGGACAATTTGAGCCCCTCCACACACTCCTCCTCTGCCCTGTTGCCATCGCAAAGCCGACACTCGGGACAGCGTGCCCGCTCCCCTTGCGTGAGCCCGGACACGGCAGGCAGGGAATCACACGGCTCCGGCATTTCCACGCCTGTTCTCAGCCCGTTCGCCTCGCAGCCTTTGCAGAAAATAAATTCCCCAGCCAGGCTGAACTCGGATGACAGCATCGCTGCTATATTTAGCCACGGCAGATCGCCGCTCCAACCAGGGCCACACATAAACAAACCCCCGGCGCACGGAGCCCGCCCGGAGAGGGCACGGCCGAGGGATGGAGCAGCCTCCCAGTCCTGCCTGCCCCAAACTGGGGGTGCCCTGCGTTCCCTCGTAATGCCAGCACCTCCCTGGAGGGCTCGGCGCTGGCACAATCCGCCGCCGGAGCAGGTCTGAGGATGAAGGATGTGCCGGAGGGTGTTGGAAGCGGAGCGCCGAGAGCTGAGGGAGTTGCCAAAGGTTATCCCGCCGGGCAAGTGGCATCCCCCGGCTGGGACTGCAGCCGCTGGCTCCCAGCTGGAATTCAGGAAGCTGTCGGCATCCCCCCGCTCCCGTGGACTGTGCTGTGGGGCAGAAAATGCCAGAAAATGCCCCGCTGGAGCTGTGCCCGCCCTTCCTACCTCCGCTGCACATCTCCCCGCAGCCTACCTGCGGGCGTCTGCCTGCTCCTCTCCCTGTCCGACCCTCTGCCGTGGCACGTGGGGCTGCCCGGGGATTCACGGGGTGTGGAGCAGAGGGAAGAGGTTGTGGATGTACAGCAGGGTCCGTGCCTGGCTCACTGGCAGGCCTTGTCCTCCTGCCCCGGCTCCCCACGTGGGGAAGAGGATGGGGATGCTCAGGGGATGCTCAAGGAATGCCCAGGGGGATGCCCATGAGGGTGTGGAGCATCCAGCAGCCCAACACCCTCCTCTGGAGCGGAGGAATCATCTGGCCTGGGGGGCCGCTGGCAGCCACAGGTCCCCAGGCCAGGCAAAGAGGGTCCCTGCTGCCCCCCGGGCACACCCACAGCCGCGGATGGGGCTCTGTGCTGCACTGCAGCAGCTCCAGCCCGGCTCTCTCCCGGGGAGGTGGCAGAGGGGATGCCCACCTTCACCCTCCCTCCGTGGCAGCGCCCGCTCCGCCTGCTCCGAGCCCGGCTGCCGGGCCAGCGAGCGGGATGAGATGTCGGGAGGAGCAACAAGGCGCTGCTCTCCTGCTGGGGATGGAGCCCGTGCACCCCCGGGAGCAGCGGGCAGTGCGGTGGGCGTGCACCCACGGCCTGGGGGCCGCGGTGGGCGCGGGGGAGCGCCCGATCCCTGCAAAGCCACCGAGGCACCGGCGCCTCCTGGGGCGATGTCCCAAGCGGGGATCCCCGTGTCGGGGTGGGGAGGAACGCTGGGTTACCCACGTCCAGGGGAGGCATCGGCGCCTCCCGGGGCGAAGCCTCAGGCGGGGAGCCCCTTGCCATGACGTCCCCCCACGTCCTCCCTCCCTCCCCACCGCCGCTGCTGGGCGAGGGCCACCCAGCACCGAGGCAGATGACATAATTCCCAGCAACTGCACGTTAATCACTCGGCCGCCAGCAACCTCCTCGCCGTGAATCCAACCCCCGGCCCCAGCCACCGCTCCCCTCCCTGACATCACTGCCGAAGAAATAAAGAAATAAATGAGAGAAGACGAGGGAAAGGTGACGAGGGGGAATAACCTGGCCCTTGCACGGGCACACAAGTCTGCCCCCCCCCTCCGCCCCCCGCCGCTCCTCCCCGCCTCGCACTCTATTTTTGGGTGCTGTCACATCCCAGTGGCCCCGCGGGGCCAAATCCAGGCAGCTGCGACTTTAGGCACAAACACGGCTCCCTCCCCTCCATCACACCCGAAATCGGCGCTGGCAGCCCATCCTCCACCCCACCCCCTCCCCAAAATCCTCCCTCCCCCCCCCCCAAATTACATCTGGGTGGGTGGTTCAGGCGCGCGAAGCTCCAGCATCAGGTCCCCACCTCGCTCTCTGTGCACCCCACCTCTCCCCACCCCCAGGAGACCCCCCCCTCCTTGTCACCCCCCACCCCATCCCACCTCCCCCCTCTCCCAGCGCCGCTTCCCAGTTCCTCCCAGTCGCTTCCCACCCCGAGCCTTACTCTTGGCGGGGATGCTGGGGCTGCGCCGGTGCCCGGCAGCGATGGCAGCGACGCGCAGGAGCGGGCAGGGATCGGGCAGGGATCAGGGATCGCAGCCGGGCGGCCGCTCCCGTCCGAGGGGTCTCATCTCATTTTGTCCTGTGTCACCAACACAAACACACACACACACACACACACACACATTCGCAGCCACGTTTCCCCCCCCTTCTTGCGGCAAACGGCGGCCAGCCCCGACCCCACCCCCTGTCACAGCAGCAGCCTAACAGCGAGGACCGGGAGGATGGAGGAGGATCTGCTCGCCTTCCCTTTAACTCTTCCCTCGCCACCCCCCCCCCAGGACAGGGCTCTGTCCCCGTGGACCTGGCTGGGGATGCTGGGATGCTGCTTGCACCTCCCTCACCTCGCCGCCTTCCCCCACAGGGCCCCGGGATGTTTGGGGTCTGCTGGTGTCCTGGCTCCGTCCCCCGCAGTCTCGTCGTGCCTCATCGCCCTCGTGCCCCCCAAAAAAGAGCCCCCGGACACAGCTGAGCCCTGACATTGCTGCAGGCAGTGGGGCAGGGGGTGTCTCGGGGGCACGGCTGGGGTTAGAGGGGCACGGGCAGCCCCTGAGTGACAGACGAGGCTGGGGGGTGGGAGCCAAGTCTGTCTGCCTGTAGGCACCACGAAAATCCCATTTTGGCCCCTATTTCCCCCCACTTCCAGGAGCAGAGCCCTTTGGGGTGGAGGGGGCACAGCCTGAACCCCTGGGGGTCTCCAGTGGGGGGTGGGATGGGGATGTAAAGTCAGTGTGGGAGAGGAAACAACTTTTCCCATCCCACGGAGAATCCAAGGAGCCGAGCTCGCAGAGGGTGGAGACAAACACCCCAAGATGAATGGAAAAAGGGACATCCAAATGGCCAAGGGCTGAAGGCAGTGCAGCTCCTGACTGTGACAGTGCACGGAGTTGTCCTCTCCAAGGAGAAATGAGAGGAGCCAGAAGGAAAAGGGAAAGGGAAAGCTCATGATGTCCCTGCTCCAAGTTCAGTTCTGCAACACATTCTGCTTCTCCCCTCGGCCTTACCATGGATACATGGAGGTTACACCCCTCCTGCTCATCTGTTGGGAGTCCCAGGAGGGAGGAAAGAGGCAGGGATTGCTGCCACTGAATTCTGCAGCTTTCCAGGGAAACGGCGGGGCGGGTAATTTATTATTCCTGTTAATAGTGCCAGACAGGCCCTCGGCTGCTCCCCCAGAACCACAGGCTGTGAGTATCTCCCTGCACAGGGTGTTGCTGACAGCGCTCCAGGGGCTGTGTGTGATCCTGCTTGGATGGAAAGGGCAGCTGAGGCTCCCTGATTCACTTACAGCCTGTCACCTTTGAGGACCGGGATTAGACCGGCTCGGCAAAGCCACCTCTGCTGTGGGTGGGATTCTGCTGCTTCCCACCAGCACTGCCAAGCAGTGGAGCAATTTAAGTCCTGCATGGACAACTGGGGAGGGTCTGTCCTGTCCTTCCTGGGCAGTCTGGTCTGCTCTGAGCCTGGCAGTGCAGCCTCTTCTGGGGGTCATGTGAGGGTAGGAGGTGTCCTACAGGAAGCTCATGGAGATTTTCGTGCTGCTCCAGCTTCAGATGAACCCTGCTCCAATTGTCACCCCAGCACACACCTCCAGGATTGAGCACCTGATGGGAGATGGGCTCCAGCTGCCCTCTGCAAGGGGCACTGGGGTGCTCCTGGACGACCTTGAGGGGACGAGCAGGGAGCCTGCACGTGTACCCCTCCCCAAAATGGGTCATGCCTAGGCTGGGGCAGGTCCAGTTTTGTAGCTGAGAATCAGAATCCCAAAATCATTTTGGTTGGAAAAGACCTCTGAGTCCCAAAGTTAACCCAGCCCTACTAAGGAGAGATGCTCTGATGGTGTTACAGTTCCACCAGGCCAGCCCAGCACCCTGTCCCCAGCTGCAACTGTCCATGGACACCCAAGGAAGACCAAAACAGGTCAATATTTCCCCTTGGCATTCTCCAGCACCTCCAAGGGAGAGGTTTTTGCCAGGTCCAGACATCCCTGTGAGCTGAGAACCCTCAGTGTGCTGTGAGTCCGTCCCCACTGCAAGGTGCTGCCTCCTTGGGTGTGTTGAAGCCCGGAGCCTGTAGGACACCCCCATTCCCTCCCATTCCAATCACTGAACCTTTTGACAAGGATTATCCCGGGACCAGCACTGGGGCTGCAGGATTTTCACCCTCCTCCTCTACACCAATCCCTCCAAGTGCTTGCAGATGCAGATTCCCCGTGGCAGGCTGGGATGAGCTCTCTCTCCAGAGGACAGCACTCTGCCCCCACTCCTCATCCTCACCCTGGCCCTGCTAACATCCCGAGTGGACTTTGTTTTCCCTTCTTTGCTGAGTGTTTTGTGTGCCTTGCTGTGGTTATCATGCTCCAGCCGTCAGCTTGCAGCGAGTCCCCGGGAGAAGGTGCCAACTTTAACATATGCCTGAACAGTTCTTTTCAGACATATACAAACTGGAACAATGCCTCGCTGGGAATATGCTTGTTGGTGCAATTTGCCAACTGTGGCTTCAGATCTGCTCTTTTCAGCATGCACCAACTATTTGTAGACGGTGCAAAAGCCGGGATCGCCGCACACGGATGGGGTCTCTGGAAGGCTCTCCCCAGGCATGCAGGAACCAGCAGGGAAGAGAATCAAGGGCTGGGCAAAGACCTCTGAGTGTCACAAGTAATGACCAGGTCAAACATTTTGCCTCTGAGAACCTCAGTCCTTTTTTCCCTTTGCTTTAGGGAAGCCAGCACTGATTTCTCCACTGCCTGAGCCGTGAGCACATTCTCACCTTGTGCAAGCAGGACTTTTCTCAGCTCACCCCATTTCCTGGCTTCAGACATCTCCCAGTGCTTCCTCCATCACTGGTGTTCACCTTTCAGGTAGGACATCATGGGGATGTGACTCCGGTGCCACTCAGGGTGTCACTACTCTGTCAGGCCCTTGGAAAAAAGGGCTGACCAACCTTGGCTGGACATTCCCCTAACTTCTTCCCGTGGGTTTGTAGACACCACAGTGATGTTTGAAGGAAATCTGGGAAGATAACAACAAAGTGGGGCTGGGCTTGTGCTCAGGGAGATGGCCAGGCTTTCCAAGCGGGCAGTGAAGGCCCGGTGGTAATGAGGCAGAGGAATTTTCTCCCCAGTACCGTTGAGGACGCAGCTCTGCCCTTGTCCACGTGCCAGCCTTCATCTTGCAAATTCCCAGGGCAGGGATCACGTCCTGTTCCTTGCCCATGGGACAATGGATGTGGAGGTGCCCACGAGCCAGCCCAGGAGCGGGAGGGTCAGTGCTGAACTGCTTGTTCCCCATGGAGCACTGCCAAAGGCGTAAGTGTTTGAGACAGCAAACCATCAAGGGACCATTGTTCATAGCAGCCTTGGTGGAAATATTTGTGTGTGCGTGTGTGTGTGTGTGTGTGTGTGTGTGCTGGCATCCAATTTGGCAATGGTTACTCAGCACAAGTGGGCGGCCTGTCCCTTTCTCTCAGCTGGAGCCTCCTCCTCCTCACAGGGACCCAGAAGAGGGATGAAAGGAGAGCAGATGGTTTGGGGGTGCTCAGAAATACCAGTGCCAAGGGCTGTCTCATCATGGCAGGCTGAACATGCTCAAGACCAAAGGAGGTCTCTCCAACTATTGGGGAGATGCAGGAGGTCTGCGAGCAATTCTTGGGAACATCAATAGTTTTGTTGGATTTTGAGGAGAAGGACCAGAAATTGAGATCTTTGGGGTGTCATGTCAAGAAGAAGAGATCTTTGGGGTACAGGGTTCTGTATCAAAAATTCTCTTTAAAAGTCCAAAGGAATTTGAAGAACTGATGTTTGGAGATGGGCTTTGGGCAAGGGCCTGGAGTGACAGAACAAGGGGAATGGCTAGAAACTGCCAGAGGGCAGGGTTAGGTGGGATATTGGGAAGGAATTGTTCCCTGTGAGGGTGGTGAGGCCCTGGCACAGGGTGCCCAGAGAAGCTGTGGTTGCCCCTGGATCCCTGGAAGTGCCCAAGGCCAGGTTGGACAGGGCTGGAGCCACCTGGGCTAGTGGGAGGTGTCCCTGCCCATGCAGCAGTGGGATTAAATGACCTTTAAAAGACTTTTGCAACCCAAACCAATCTGCGATTTTATGCTGAAGGGACCCTGCTGGCTTTGCTGGGAAGAAGCCTCAGGGCTTCCTCCAAGTGAGGATCCAGAGTTACAAGCCTGGTGAGCTGGCCAAGGCAGGCACGCTCCAGGTTATCTCCTCTTTCAGCACCACACCAGATCTGTCACAGTCCTTCCACAGAGAAATTCCCATTGAAAGCTTCGCTGCTGCTCTCATCCCTGCAAAAGTGAATGGAGAGATTTGTCCTGACCTCCATCCCCCTCCACAGCTCCCGGCATTTCGCTTTTCTCCAAAGCAACACTCTGCTGCTAGAATCAGCTGAGATGAAACCGAGCTGGCTCCTACACACCTTGGAGCTCAGGCAGGGCTGCTTCCCACACAGTGTCTTTCACCCAAATTAAACAGCTCCCAGCTGAGCCTTGCCATCCACCACGCCAAGCTGCAGGCACAGCTCGGGTTCGGCAGATTTTACACCTCTGTGGGTTCACGTTTAGCAGGGAAAGAGCAGGGACCTTTTCTTTGTGAGTGTGTTCCAAGGGGTGTGCAGCCTTGGAGGCTGTGGGACATCCCTGGGATCATGCTGGAGTCACTGGGAGGCTGATTGTTGTTAAAGACAGCCAAGACCTGGGCACTGAGGGCTGTTCTGTTGGGAAGGAATTGTTCTCTGTGAAGGTGGTGAGGCCCTGGCACAGGTTGCCCAGAGAAGCTGTGGCTGCCCCTGAATCCCTGGAAGTGACCAAGGCCAGGTTGGACAGGGCTTGGAGCAACCTGGGCTAGTGGAAGGTGGAAAGCCCCAGGTTGGAATGAGATTGTCTTTAATCTCGTGACTCTATGATTCCCTGATTTTGAGGCTGCAGTGCTGGACATTCCTGGGTGCAGACTGCCCACTCCCGGGGCTGTCACTCCTCAAGGACGTACTGCTGACCACACCCTGGTGTCCACACCAGTGCCAGCTGAGCAGCAGTCCCAGCTCCTTGTCTGTGCTGGTCTGAGCTCAGTTCAGTTTTCCAGGTGGTGTCTAAGAGCTCTGTAGGTGTCCCAGAATATCTGAGGCACCTACAAGGAGGAGGCAGACGAGGAATGGGGTCTCCATTGGCATCACCTGTGGTGGAGACCCTTGCTGGAGACAACACTGCCTGTTTTGTGATTGAGGTCAAAACCTCGTTGAGTTGGGGTTTTTGTTGGATTTTAGGAAAAATCTCCTCCCTGAAAGAGTGGTTAATCATTGGAACAGGCTCCACAGGAAGTAAGTGGTGGAGTTGCCATGCCTAGAAGTGTTCAAAAAACGAGATGTGGGGATATGTCTTGGTGGGAGTGGTGGCAGTCAGTCAAAGGCTGGCCTTGATCTGGGAGGTCTTTTCCAACCTGAATGATTCTGTGGGTCTAGGACAAGTCTAGGACTTGTGTTTCCATCTATTTGAGGTGGGAAATGGAATTTGGGCCACCTCAGCCCCCTTTGCCAGGCACATCTGTGCCCATATCCACACTCATGCCAGATAGCCACAACCAATTGTCCTGTGGACCCCCCTGCAGAGAAATTTCTGGGGTCATTTTAGCACCTCTCCCCACACGTCTGAGTGGCAGAAGAACATCCTCCAGCTTCTTAGTGTAGGCTCTGGGCTCTCCAGATCAGCCACTTCAGCAAGGTGGAAATCTCTGCCTCTTTGCCACAGAAAGCCTTCAGGGGGAAAACACCGTTATCCTAATTTCTACCTTTTTTAGGAATCTGCTTCCTTGGCTGGCAGATCCTCCAGCCCCTCACAGTCTGCTTGCTGGAGAGCAGCCTGGGGGAATGACCTTGGCCTCAAATTCCATCAGGAAAGGTCCTCGTTGAACAAGGCTGTTCTCAGAGTCACAGTTTACAGGCATCCTAGGCAACCGCCTTGGGCTTTTTCCAGTCCTCCAGGGAGAAGCACAGTCCCAGAAATCAATAACTGAGTTCTTTTGAAAGTCAGCAGGACTCTAGCATGATCCAAACCACTCTCCTCAGTGCTTTCTCTCTGCTGAAAGCAAAGAAGGGGTCCCTGAGTGAGAGCCCTGGGCTCGAGCAGCCTGAAGGGGAGCAGCCCTGGCCCTCTGTCCCATCCCCAGGGGTTGGTTTGCTCAGTGCCCTCTGTGTCCCATCCTTCTGGGCACTGACTGCCTAGCTCCCCCCAGAATGGAGCCAGGCAAGGGGAGCCAAGCAGGCTTTGAGGGAAAATACCTTCATTTTTTAGTGGAAGCAGCACCCCAGGGCTCTGCTGAAGCAGGGAGAGCCAGCCCCTTCTTGTGAGCCCCCAAAACTCATTTCATCTTCAGATATTCTCCCTCACTCTCTTTAAAACTGGGATTTCTTTCCTGACTCCAACAGCTCCTTATTGAACACGCAGTAACCACCCAGGCCCTCCCACATCTGTGCTTCCCCCTCCCTAAAACACCCATGACTTGCTTTATATTAATTTTATATTAATTCCTCTCCCAGCAGTGCTTTCTCCACGTATCTCGACTACAAGGCTTCCCCCAGGCTTCAATTACTGACTTAGGAAGTCTTGTTCTCCTGCCTCATTCTCATCCTGCATCTCCCTAAAAAAAAAAAAAAAAAAAAACAAAACCCACCATAAAACAGCAACTGAGGCCATCCCTTGGTGTAAAGGCACCTCCTGATGTTGGGACACCGCAAAGCCAAAGCTAAGGCTGACACATTCTCCTGCCCAAGGACAGGAGCTGGGCTCGGAGCCCAGAGAAGATGTTTCCCTCCCATTAATGGGATGAATTCATGCACAACTGTGTGGGATACGCTTTGTGAATGAAGGCAACCAAGAGGCTGAGGGATGCACCAGCACAAGAGCTCCACATCCCACCAAAGGTCAGTCCTGCACCCCCCTCCTGTGCCTGCTCTTCCAGCGGAACAAAGGAAAACTGGAAGAAGCTCAGGAAAACGCCACATTTTTAATGGCCTGAGAAAGCTGACTCATGGCCAGAGATGCAGAGAGGTCGGATGGGTTTGTGCAATAGGGGGGAAGGGGTGAGTGGCTCATGGACTGACCCCATTTGTGCTGTGAAGACCTTCTGGGGGGCTCATGGCTTTGCCAGAGGACCTGGGAAAAGGCACAGGGAGAGGCAAGGATGGGAAGATGGAGCTGCCTGAATTCCCAAGTTCACCCGTTTTTTAGCAGTGAGGGTGTTTTACCAGCTGGACAACTTACAATTGGATCCTCTCCCAGTCTTTAAACTGAGCCCATCTGTGTTTTTAAATACTAAGTTTAACCCCAGAAATGATGATACAGACAGAAAAAAATCAGCCTATTAGCCACTTTCTGGAAAGGTCTGGATCCCTTGCACTTCATGACCCCTTGGAAAACACAAGGAACCTCTGCACCTCTCAGAAACAAACTCCAGGATGTTTGAAAATCTGTTTGTGCTGCGTCCAGAGCGGGGTAGCAACAGCTGAAGGTCACAAGCACTGTATAAATAGAAAGGAGGTTTTGTTGTGACATGTCCATCCGGAGCCATTGCTCCTGGCTATGCCATCTGGGATGGGAGCAGGAGCCTGTGCATCCCCACTGCAGGAAAGAGAAAGGGATTCTGTCCTTGCCATGATGATACCATGGAAAGGGGGGCGAGAGCCACGAGGTTGTAACTTCGCTCCTAATTTTACCAATTTTGAAGAAAAATCAGAGGTGTGGTGATGTCGGGATCTGTGATATTTAGATGTTCCCGAGATTGTAGAAATTTTCTGTCTTTCAGCCCCACTGCCAAAGAAGGAGTCGTAATTCGTCTGTGCTGGTTTTCAAGGTTGTTTATTCTTTCTTATCTACAATATTTTCTCTCTGCCCTGCAGCAGGTCTGTCCTGCAGGACAGCGTGCGGGGCTCTGCCCTCAGTGGGATGTTACAAACATTATGTACCAAAAACTACGTGTGCTGTATTTACAATAACGTGCCAACACCCATCACCCGTGTTGAACAGTGTGTCCCCAGCCCAAACCAACAGAAAAATGCCAACACCACGGTGAAACATGGAGGGCATGAAGGAGAAGAAAAAGGACAAGGCACGCCCAGTTTCCTCCATCTTGCCTCCTTTGAACCCCTTACCTAGAATCCTAAAATTCTACTTTTGCACCTGTGCCACACTAATTACTACTTCTATTAAACACTCAGAGCTTGTAATTCATCCTGTAAGATTGAAAACTCTTTTCCATGGACCGAGATCAGAGACAGTGTCTCTCGGGGCTCTGTACAGGGCGTTCCTGACCCCCTGCCAGGGTCCCAGACCTTCCAGGGCAGCCACAGGGATGCTCTGGATTCCAACATGATGGAGCTTTGGAATGCAAATTCCTCCTGTGGGGTTTCAGTCACGCACCCAAGCAGGGAGAAGGAAGTTTTCACCCATGGAGAGCATTTTCTATCTGGGGAGTGGTTTGCAGTGACCGTCCTCTCATTTGGGGACCTCACTGTCCCCATCAGAAGGGGTAAGAGGGGTTCCCCGGTGGCCTTCAGCAGGTGCTGGTAGGGTTTTATACCAAGCTCTAACCATGTGCTAAAGATCTTTTCTGGCCAAAATCCTGCTTAATTCCATTTCCCTGTTCCATCCATCAGCTCCCTGTGCCTGACACTTGCCTTCCTCACGTATTTGGGTGATTCTTCATGGCCTGGAGCTCGGTGCAGAACAGCAACTCTGGGAGGTTGCCTGAAACCACGGGTCATGATGACTCCAGCAACACCCTCTGGATGTCAGGAAAGAAGGGCAGGAAGCCATGGGGGAGAAACCTCTGGAGTCTTGGTAAAAGCAGTGGGAATGAGACACTGGGTTGGAAGAGCTTGAGCCAAGGAATGTGGCTGGGCAGGTGAAGGTGTTTGCGGATGCAATTCCTGCAGCTCTTGAGGCAGTGAGACAGGAGAGGAGATCTTGGCTTTCACCTCTTGGAGATAACTCCTGGTGTTTCAGGAAAGCACTTTGAGAGGGACACAGCCTGTAAACTTCAGACATCATGGCTGCATAGTGGCCAGAGAGTGGCTCAGCTCTGGCTGCCTGAGGTTCATCTCATCAGGGAATCTGCTTTCCCAATGGAAGGAACAGTGTCCTGTCCTGTCTCGGCACATGTGAACCCCAGTGAGACCCAGGCTGGGGATCAGAGAGCTGTGAGTGCTTGGTGAGGGCCCTTTTTTGGGAGTAGATCCTCTGACAGCTGCTCAATGCTGCCTCTTCCTGTTCTGTGATCCCACTCTTGGGAAGTCTCTTTTAGCCACAAATACAGACCAGGAGCAGCACTCTGCCCCCAGGACACCCCTTTTCCAAGATCCAGGTTGTCTACACCTCTCTGAGCATGAAAAATATGGATGACTCCCCAAATTACCATCTCCTGCTACTGCTGGCTGGAAGGAATTTGCTGATCCAAGGAAGAGCTGGAGGTCAGGGATGCTAGAGCCATGGCAGGGAAAATCCAGGGCTTCTGCAGCACAGATGTGTTCCAGCTTCTCCCACTTCAACACAGGCTTGCTGGATCCATTGTTATCTTCCCACAGGATTATTTTTACCAGGTGATGAGGATGGGATCTGGAAGTCTATTGAAGCACCTAAAGGTGGCTTGTTGGGAACCCATGGGAATAAAAGGAGGAGAATCCCAGCTTTTCAGCTTGGAGGGAATGACTGTTTCTCCCTCTCCTTGAAGGACAGCTGGGTGCGTGGCATTATGATCACAGAGAGGAAAATCTTTTCTCTCCTGCTCTCACTGCTGCTCTGGTATTGGATTGTGTGATGGGTCACACCTATTGATCACAGCAGGCTAAAAAAGACACAGCCCATAAATAACTCCTGACGTCCCCAGCTGGGCCAGAAATCCTGAGCAAAGGGCTCTTGGGAGAGCTGTTGTTGGTATTTCTCTGTCCTTCTCCTCTGGGAAACGCTGGGGACAGGCTTGGGTTGAGCCAGATGGTTGCAGTGTTTTTGCAGGAGTTTTCTTAGCAGGGGCTGGGTTATCTCAGTCCTTGATCCAGCCCTTCCTGGAAGAGGCTGGAATGGGGCACTGCTGCTGCCCAGCCCTGTGCTGTTCCCATGCCAGCACTGGGTTAAGACATGAAGGCAAAGGTGACTCTGCTCTGCTCTCCCTTCCCCAAGTGAGTCATTCCTTGTGCTCAATCTGCCCTCTGAGCCCATGGGACACACGATTTTGGCACAAGGAACTGTAAGAAGCACACGGCAGGGAGACCAGAGTGGGGGGATCAGGTTGTGCTTCCTCAAGGAAACAGCCCCAGAAGGTTCTGGGGTGGAGGAGCAAAGCCTGGTCCCTGCAGGGCACCAGGGACCCACTCAAAATCCAGGCCAGCTTCTGGCCAGGGCCAGGGCACGAGGGGCAGCAGCAACCCCCTCCTTAAAGCTCTTCCTGATGCTCCACCGGGTCCCATGTGCTCCATGTGGCCTGACCACGGTGAGGGACACGTGAGGAGAGGAGAGGACACAGCCTGGCACTGTCCCTCTCCCTCCTCCCCCGTTCCCTTGTTTTTACACAGCTGAAAAAAAAAAATAGCATTCCCCACGTAATGATGATTCGGCCAACGGGTCAAGCCAAGCATGACAGATCTCATTCTGGAGCTGGGGTCAGGCAGCAAATTGCCTCAGTGCTGCTGGCACTGGGATCCCTGTGCTGAGGGGCCAGTGGGGTCCCCCCAGCATCCTCTGGCTGCTCACACCCTCCTTGCCCTGGGTTTTTGTGGGGCTGGGGGCATCCAGCCACTGCCAAAGAGACTTTGGGAGCAGCACGGTGCTGGTAACTCAGAGCCTTGGGGCATTCCCCACTTTATCAGAGCCCATGGCAACATTTTTGTCTGATCCAAGAGTTTTCTCAGCTTCCAGCATTTTACAGGGCACGCCGTGTCCTGCATTTCCTGGCAGTGAAAATGACTCCAGGGGGAGCGAGGAGCTGCAGGTCCCTTGCAGGGAGCCAGGCTGGTGCCGAGAAAGCTCCAGAGGCCTCCCAGGCCCCAATCCGAGCCCAAGGAATAAAATCCATCCCGTTGCAGGGAGATGGAGAGTCAGCCTGGGAGGGGAAGGTTTATTTAGAGAAACAACCGTGGGCTGCCTGCCCACACCAGGCTTTTAGCTGATGATCTGCACGTGCCATGCTTGGGGGCGGCTGGGGGAAGGAGTCCACTATTAAAAGCCTGGCAGAAGCTCTGCTGAATCCTGCTGGAGCTCGGGCAGGGCCTGATCCAGCAGGATCCCACCTCCAGTGTCACCTCATCTGACCCTGGGACCAAACCAGAGACAAATCCAAGGCAGCTCGCCCTCTTTTCTTTCAGGGGTGCACCCGGCACTGGTGGGGAACACCAGCAATTCCTGAGAAACCGGGTCCTTTGAAGGATTATTCAAGATTTATAATGTGCCCAGAGATCCACAAAGGCCCCGAGCATCTTCTGGGAGCAGGTGAGGAAGGACTGTGCTGAAGGGAGGGACGCTCTGGAGAGGATGGAGCTGTGCAGATTCCCACCTTCCTGAGCTGGGTGCAGCCTGGACCACCGATGATCCTTGGCATTAACGGTGATCCGGGCACTGAACCCATCCCCTTGGCACTTCTCATCCCTCCAGACACCTCCCAGCGATGTGAACAGCACAGGATAATCCATCTCCTTCCCTCTCCATTCCTTAACACGCCCTGCTCCGGGGATGGTTCTGTCTGCAGTAATGAAGGTGGTGATTTCTCCCGCAGCCAAGGGCACTTCCCGGCTCATTAACACTGGGCAGGAGGGAGGGAGGACACGGAAAAACCAGTGCTGGGGGTGCTGCTGCTGGGGGGTGCCGTGGATGGGGACACGGATGGGGACAAAGCGCTCAGAGCTCTTGGAATCTCGGGGTTGGTGTTTTGGGGTCAGCAACATCTGCCACATCTGTTTGCATTGGAACAGTGGGGAATCAGCACAGAATCATGGATGGGTCACCTTAAAGGACTTCTGGTTCCACCTCCTGCCATGGGAAGGGAACCTCCCCTGATGCCTCGTGAAGGCTGCCCTAGAGCAGAGGCTGGACAGAGCTAAAGAATAAAGCAGGGATTTATTGAAAGGATCTCCTCCATGGATTCACCTTGGGCAGCACCAGAGCCCAGCCAGGGCTGCACCCAAGATGAACCAAAATGGTCCCAAAATGCACGAGTGCTCCCGGGGGCTCTCACTGTGATCAGCTCTGCTCCATTGGCACATTGGAGTTCACTGTCCCATTCCAGCTTTAGCCCATGCAGTCCCATCCTGCTTGTTTTTCTCTCTGCAGCCCACGTTGTTTGTGCTCTTGGGCCTGAGGTTTGGATCATTTGTCCTTGGTCCCCAGCTGGAGAAGGAATTGTTTTGTCTCCCTGCTCTGTGCAGAGAGCTCCCCATCCCCTAATGTGAAGCTCAGAACTCCACACTAAAGCAGCACAGAATCTGAAAAATATAAAAGCCAAAACCTGAGGCATCACCCTTATCCCAGGTTGCTCCAAGCCCTATCCAACCTGGCCTTGGGAAGCAAGATGAGATGTGAGGAAGGAATTAACACCATCAGGAATGAACAGGGCCAGATGGGCTGCAGCAGGACCAGGGGCTGTGGGAGCAGGAGCCCACCTGAGCACATCAACCTCCCCTGGACAAGGTAATTCTGACACAGCTCAGAAGAAAGTGGCCATTTCTTGCCCCAGGCAATTACCTGACACCTGCAAAACCCACCCCAGCTGGTGCAGAAGCAGGGAGTGCTGCTGCCAGAGGGGTCAGGCAGGTCCAGGGCTGTGGTTTTGTGTCTCTGGGAGCTGCTCCTCCTTTCTCCTCATGGCTCAGGAGCTGGGGGAAGGATGCTGAAGGACCTGCCAGCCTCACCCCACCAGGCTCTTGAATCCAGCAAGAAATACATTAAAGGGACAGTTTGCCACAGCCTTTCCTTCTCAATAAGGGTAGAGGTGCTTTTCCTACTCCGAGTTTACCTGCAGGAGGTGACAAAAAGGAAAAAAAAAACCCGCATTTGTGGGGTTTTCCCTGAAAACACAAGCCCTGGAGCAAACCCCAGACTGGGGATGGTCATTCCTACATTCACTGCCTGGCACCAGGACCACCAAAGAACAAAGCTGGTCCTCCAGCAGGGAATCAATCCCAGAATCACAGACTTGTCTGGCTTGGAATGGACCTTAAAGACTACGCAGTTCCACGCCCCTGCCACAGGCAGGGACCATGCTCTCCTCCTGCCTCTCTCACAAGGATGTGCTGTGCCATAACCTCCCAGCAGCCACCTGGGATGGAGGAGAGGAATCCAGGGTCATTAGTGCAAAGAGGAATGAGGCCAAGAGGGCTTTCATGCCTCAGCATCTTAATTGAAATGGGTTTCCCATCCTCCTCCTCCTGCTCCCAAGCCCAGCACATCCAGGCTCCTTCAAGGGCATCTCCTGGCTTGGTGCAGTGCACTCTGCATCCCCCATGAGCCACTCACATCTCTTTAATTAAATGTCAAGATATTCAGGAGTGGTTTTTTTTACCTTTTAAGTGCCCTCTGCTCGGAAAGATGTGTGGAGAGCTCAGTTACCGTGTGGTGAGGAGGGGGCAGCTGTGGGTGGGAAAACTGTGGGGAAACTCTGATCACAGCCAGGCAGGATCCCCTGAAATCCTTTGGGTTGGTTATTTGAAAGGCTGGGTATCAGGGAAAGGTTCTTCCCCCTGAGGGTGCTGGCACTGCCCAGGCTCCCCAGGGAATGGGCACAGCCCCGAGGCTGCCAGAGCTCCAGGAGAGTTTGGACAGCACTGCCAGGGACAGGGATTGGTGGGGTGTCTGTGCAGGGCCAGGAGCTGGATCAGTGATCCTGGTGGGTCCCTTCCAGCTCAGGAGGCTCCACGGTTCTGTGATCTACCAAATACAGCTTGAGGTGCAGCTCCTCCATCTCCAAAGCCAGGGCTGGTCCTGGGGCATCACCCCCGGGGGAAGCCAGTACTGTCCTGCATCAGTGTGGGGTGTCCTGAAGGACCAAAACCGCTTCCCTGCAGCAAAGGGCAGCCTGGCATGACCCTCCAGGGGTCTGGGGACATCATTCTGGGATTCCCAGAACCCCAGAATCCCCAAATCCCAGAATCCCAGGCTGGTTTTGGGTGGAAACAACCTTGAAGCCCATCTCATTCCACCTCCTGCCATGGTAAGGGGTACCTTCCACCATCCCAGGTTGCTCCAAGCCCTGTCCAACCTGGCCTTGGACACTTCCAGGGCTGGGAAGTGCACAGCTGAGACACTTCCAGCCTTTTTTGAGTCTCCACACCGAGTCCCCTGCAGTCACCTCCTCCCCTGTGTGCTTCCCTATTTGGATCTCCCTGGGAAAAGCGCAGTGTCCGACATGGAGGTGTGCCAAAGGTTCTTTCTTGCAGCTGATGGAGGGCTGGATGCCGAGTGCTGGCACTCCCAAAGGATGTTTCTGTACAATTTGTCCTCCCAAGGAGACCTGGAGATGAAGCAGGAGAGGAGGGAGCAGGGCAGGAAGCTGCAGGCAGGACACATTCATCACCTCCATCCTCCCGTGGTCCAGTGCCAACCAAAAATCCACACGGCTCCTATCCCAGGCCACCCACATCCTGACTCACCCAGATCCCTGCCCCAGCCTCAGACCTGGCCAGGGTCAGTGTTGCACCTGGGAAAAGCCTTTTTAAAAACTGATAAACTCTTAATTCTCAGTGTAAATCCTGCAGAGGTGACAGCGGGATTTGGGAGCCGCCCTGGTAGGATGAGATGTGTTTTTGTCACCTTCTGGGGAGCCCACAGTGGGGGTCATCTTCAAGGTCAGACAAGTTTACTGTTCCAAACCAACCATAATTTTTCCTGGAAAGCATTCAGGGAGGCTTCTCTGGTGGTGATTGAGTCGGGCAACGAGGCTGGTGAGGGGCTGGGAACGCAAAACCTGTGAGGAATGACTGAGGGAGCTGGTGGTGTTCAGCCTGGAGAAAAGGAGACTCAGGGGTGACCTTATCACTCTCCACAGCTCCTGAAAGGTGGCTGTGCTCAGGTGGGGTTGGTCTCTTTCTCCAGGCAGCACTGACAGAACCAGAGGACACAGTCTCAAGCTGTGCCAAGGGAAATACAGGTTGGATATTAGGAAAAAGTTTTTCAGAGAAAGAGTGATAAAGTACTGGAATTCTCTGCCCAGGGAGGTGGTGGAGTCATCATCCCTGGATGTGTTTAACAAAGCCTGGATGTGGCACAGGGTGCCAGGGTTTAGTTAAGGTTTTGGGGCTGGGTTGGACTCGATGATCTTGGAGGTCTCTTCCAACCTGGACATTCTGTGAATTCTGTGAATTCTGTGAATTTTGTGATTATGAGCAGGGAACTGACTCCAGCCTGGATTCCCACCCACATCCATAGGCTGCAGTGGGAGCTGACACATTCCATGTGCACAAACACCAAAATTCAGGTGAGGAGAAACCAAAATAAGGAGAAGAAATGGTGCCTGTGTCTGGGTGGGAGGCCCATGGCCCAGGGAGAAGGAGGCTGGAGGGAAACACATCCCATCTTTGGAGAAACCCTTCAAAGTGTCCAAATGCTTGAAGATAAAAATTTCAAATTTTAGAAACTGCTTGGGTTGGATGCCAGAAGGACGTGGGCAGCTGTCTGGACTCCCAACACTGGTGTGTTGATGTCACCCCAGTGGGAACCACGAGCTCCCCTGGGATGCTCAGCCTTGGTGGGGCTGCTCCTTTTCCCCAGTGCAGTTTGGGGACTGGGTTCTCTGGGAGGCATCACAGTTCCTCTGGTGGGATCTCATTATGTGATGAGCTGAACATCTGGATTAAAATAGATCAAATAGTCACTAAATCCTAAATAAGCCTGGGAGCTCAGCAGCAGCCATATGCTTCCTGCTGACAAGCTCAAAAAAAAAAAAAAATCTCTCCTTGCCATTACCTCACACTGCAGCAGTGTTTTATCCTCCTCCAAGCCAGCTCAGGACAAACCTCCCTGCTCTGGCCATCCTCTGGACCAGCAGCCTGAGGCTCTTTTAGGAAGGGATGCCTGGAAATGGGAACTTACCCCACTGTGCAAAAGATCTGGTGATAGGAATGAAAGGAATAATATTCAAAGGAAGATGAGGAGAAAGGAAGAAAACCAGAAGTTTGTTTTTAGCATTCAAAAGATGCTAAATGTCCCTTAATATTTGGGGTTTTAGGAAGATCATGTAGGAACACAGTGAATATTGATGTTTTGTTGCGTGCATCCTTCTGGGGCCAAGGGGAAAGTGGAGATCAAGTGGCCTCCAAGAGCTGGATGGAGAGCATGGAGAGGGTGGGATGGACCCAGGGGTGCTGCAGGAGGATGCAGGACTCATGGAAGGGTTTGTGTTGGAAGGGATCTTAAATCCCATCCCATCCCACCCCGTGCCACATGCAGGGACATCTTCCACTATCCCAGGCTGCTCCAAGCCCCATCCTACCTGGCCTTGGGCACTTTCAGGGATCCAGGAGCAGCCACAGCTTCTCTGGGCAACCCAGGGCCTCTCCACCCTCACAGGGAAGAATTTCTTCCCGTTTATTGCCATCTAAATCTCCCCTTTTCAGGGCAGACTCGAGGGAGGGCTCAGGGATAACACATCCCAGCACTGCCTTTCCCCCCTGCGAGCACAAAAATAAGGTGTGGCACTGCCTTTAGGTCATGCTCCTTATTTAGCTAAGCAAGACAAGGGCTAAGGTCCTGGGAGGCCTTGGCAGGCTTGTCCTGGAGCTTTTATCACCCTTTTCAGCTGATTTTAGCTGAAACAGCGTATTGCCCAATGGTCAGATGAGCATTGCCGGTGTGGCAACCAGTCAGGCCACCAGATTTCACCCAAGCCTTTTCCAACTGCGCGGTTTCACCCTAAAAACACCCAACCAGCCAGTGAGGGCCTGACTAAAACCAGAGGGGGTTCTCTGACCCAGCAGTGCTTCTGCAGGTGGTTGTGTGAGCTGTGAGGACAGCACCAACCAGGCCACCCTGCCACCCTCACCCCCTGCAGCAAAAAATCTGCGACGCTGGTGACTTGCCGCGGTCACTCCGAGGAGGGGCAAGCACAGGAGAGGCTCGGAAGCCTGTGTGCAGCCACCATAATTGAATTATTGATGGGAATTAGCAGCAATTGGATAATCTGGGAGCTGAGTGTTGGATTTGTTGCAGCAAACGCTGACAAAAACGTCGAGGTTTGCTGGTTAATGAGACCAAGCTCAAACTCCCTGCCCCGTGCACCAGGCTTGTGCTGCCTTTTTGCCTTCTAAATTGCAAGTGTAACTCTTCAAAGATAATCATCTGGAAATGGAATGGGAAAAGCAGGGCAGGCCGTGACCTGAGTTAGCTGGAGAAATTCTTCCTTCCTTCTCTGGTTTGAGGGAGGGGAGGATGGCGGTGGCTGAGCTGTGTTGGACCAGCCATGGATTATTGATTGATAAACGGGTCAAATGGGAGCACGGAGGTGTCCCCCTGGTGTCCCCTTCTCTCCATCACCCGCTGCTATGACAAGGTGAACGAGGCAGCCCAGGGGCAATGATTCACAGAGGCCAAATCCTGCCGGGAAAGGTCCAAGGGCCCAGTTTGGGCTCACTGGTGCCTCTCAGCAGAGGGGAAGGACCAGACTTTCACCTCTGGGATGCGCAGCCTGAAGGAACCAGCTCTCCATTTGCAGACACATCTCCCCAGATTCCTGTTTTTCCTTGGAAAACTATTGTGGTTTTTTGGTTTTTTTTTTGGTTTTTTTTTTTTGTTGCTGGGTTTTTTGTTTGTTTGTTTGTTGGTTGGTTGGTTTTGGATGCTTTGGGTTTTTTTTTTTTGTTTTTTTTTTTTTGGCTTTTTTTTTTGAGCATTTTTTGGGGGTGGGGTTTTTTGGGGGGTTTTTCTGGTTTTTTTTTTTTTTTTTTGGTATTTTAGTGGGATTTTTTGGGTTTTTTTTGGTTTTTTTTTTTTTTTTTGGTTTTTTTGTTTGTTTGGTTTTTTTTGGGTTTTTGTTTTTGGTTTTTTTCTGCGGAAGGGGCTGACTGTACCATGGCAGTGTGGGATCCACACACTCCTTTTTCCTCTGGCCGAGCCCTCGTGATTTTGCACCTGATCTCCCATTTCTTCCAGAAGGGAAACGAGGGGGCAGGAGAGGAAATTACACCCGCAGGAGGGAAACTGCTCACCAAGTCACCCCGTCAAGCTTTGTTCCAGCTGTGAAACACCTCCCTCCCCGTTCCCCTGCCTCCTTTTCTCCCCGCATCCTGGGAAAAGCCTGAATTTGGGGCCGGGGGAAGCGCTGGGGGAAGGAGCGGGGTGCGGGGGGAAGGGATGCTCTGCCCGCATCGCCTCCTGCCTGCCTGGGGCCGATCCGTGCCGTGCCGGGTGACGGTGATGCGCGGCGACACTCGGCGGTGCCGGCGGGGACACGGCAGCCCCCGCCGGCCGCTGCCGCTCCCGCAGCCACAGCGCCCCGGGGGCCGCTCCAGCCGCACCCCGGTTCCCCCATCCAGCCCCCCAGCTTGGGGCCGGGCGGGCTCAGGGGTCCCGGAGCTCTGGGGTGTGCTGGAGGGAGTGGTAGATGGGCTGGGGAAAAGGCTCCAGGGACTTGCTGGGGGAGGATTCCCCCCTCGGATGGGGCTGTGTCAGGGGCAGGAGCGTTTCTGGGACACCTGCCTTGTGGATTGGGGTGAGGGGCTGGGGGAAATACACCCAGTGGTTGAGGCTGTTCAGTCCTTCTGCAGCTCCTCGTGGTTCAAGCTCTCCTTCTCCATCCCCATCCTCCCTTTCCCCATTCCCGTCTTCCTTTATCCACTCCCATCATCTTTTTCTCCATGCCCAGCCTCTATTTCTCCATCGCCATCCTCCCTTTCTTCACCTCCAGCCTCCTTTCTTCATCCCCAGCCTCCCCCTCTCCATGCCCATCCTTTCTTTCTCTATTCCCAGCCTCTCCTTCTCTCTTCCCAACCTCCCCTTTTCCATCCCCAGCTTTTCCTCTCTCCCCAGCCTCTCCTTATCCATCCTCAGCCTCTTTTGCTCACCCTGAGCTTGCCCCTGGCTGCCCTGGCCTTGACCTGGCCCCATAAATCCCAGCCCTGTGCCACGGGGCCGAGCTCAGGAGCATCCCTCTGCCTCAAAGCCTGGAGCCAGGAGCAGGATGAGGGGAGCCAAGTCCAGGGCACAGGGAAGCTAAAAGCAGTGTGAGAACACAGCCCTGCTTTCTCACCCCGGCTCAGGCAGACACAGGGACATGACCCAGTTATTTGATGGCAGCGTTTAACATTTCCCCTGCAAGGCAAAGCCAGCCCGGCTTCCTCTCCCTCCCGCTTCCCAGCCAGGCAGCCCGGCCTGGATCGCTGCCTTCCCGGGGCTTAAGAGCTCATCGGGCTGGGATGGAGGGGAAAATGTGACTGTGCAGCCTCATCAGGCGCCCAGATGTGCTGCTGATTCATCCCATAATTGCGTAAGCCCCCGCAGCGCTGCTCCAGCCGGGAAGCAGCTGCTTCCTCCAGGGGGTGCACGGGGGGGACCCCTCCAGAGGAGGCAGAGCGCTCAGGGTGAGGTGCAGCACCCCAAAAACTCCACAGAGAGGTGAAGGAGCTGGGAGAGACATCACTGTCATGGTGGGAAGCAGGCGAGCAGATCCAGGAGTGTTCAAAAAAGGCACCCCAAGGTGGCCAAATCAACCCTCCCACCTCCCTGGTCAGTGTCCACAGGGTGTTTGGCCTCTCTGAGAGATCCAGTGGCCCTCCTGAAGGGACAAAGGACAAATCTCTCTGGGGTGCTCTGTGCACTCGAACGTGTAATCGTGTGGATATAATTTGATTATCCCTTCCTTGATGTTTAGCATCACAAAGGGAAAAGCTGCCTCGGAGCTGAGCCCTTGGAGCCACCACTCTGGGACTGGTCTGGGGGAAGAAGGGTCTGAAACTGGCCTGGAGAAGCTGCAGTAATTTGGGAAGGCTTTAAAAATGTCCTGCCCCAGTCCCACCTCCTGGCTGTGCCTGTGTTCAAGAGACAACTGGACAATTCTCTCAGGCTCATGGCTTGATTTTTGGGGTTGTCCTGTGCAGGGCCAGGAGTTGGACTGATGATCCTTGTGGATCCCTTCCAGCTCAGGAGATTCCATGATTCTCCCAGCAGCAAACTGGTTGGGCTCCTCTGGAGAAGATACAAAGCCCAAGTACTGCTTTTGTTCCAGGGCCCACGAAAATTCATTTGCTTTCCAAAAAAGACACAGGCATTGATAAGAAAGACCTGGATAGAGCAGGGCTTCTACACAGTCACCCTGCAGAGCAAAGAGGTCTCAGTGAGGCCCCAAAACCCCTGATCTGCCTTAGCAAGGGGAGTTCAGCAGGGGGCATTTCACAGAAAACGTGTGTGTGTGCACCTGTTGAGTGTGCCTGCACACAAAACACACATCAGAGGTTTTAGAGGACAATGTTGCACAAAGCAAGAGCAGGACACGTTTATGAAAAATCCCCTGGCAAGATGAGACTAAGTCAGAAAAACATCCAGGACCTTGTAAAGGACTTCAGTGCCTCCTGCACACCCATCCCCACACTCAGCCTGTGCTGCCATGTACCTCTGCGAGTTTGGGATTATTTTTTTTTGGGGGGGGGGGATTTGGGAGGCTGGTGTTTCTGAGGATGACCAAGACCTTGGCCAACCCTTTGAGAGGCCACCTGAGCATTTCATGGGCAGCAGGTCCCAAATCAGAGTCGCCACACAGGGGAGAAACCAGGAAAATGCTGAATCTGGTACAGCAAAAGGGGGGAAAAAAGCCCTTCAGTGCCAGAGGCGGTGGGTGAGCACACGGAGAAGGGGGTGGTGGAGCCAATCTCATCCTTTTGGGATGCTGGGAGGAGGGGGGAGGCTTTTTCTTGCAAGGAGAGTGCTCAGTGAGTCACCCAGGAGCAGAGCAGTGTCTGGCTAAGCCGGGGTTTAGCGCCGTTCTAAGCGGCTTTAGGAGCAGCGAGCGCGGGAGAAGCGCACGCAAAATAAAAGTGGGGAAAGAAAAACAAACGGTGCCAGTGGTTATGTAAGGGATCAGAGGCTGCCCACGTACTCCCTGGGGTCCTCCAGCCCCGCCTCGGGAATGCTCTGATGGGTTTTGGTTCATCCTGATCACCCCTCGTTTGGAATTTTTGGGGAGGGTTTGTAGAGGAGTGAATGAAGGTGCAGAGATGTGATAGCTCCTGTTGGAGGGGGGACAGAGGAGGGTTTGAATGGGATTGAAATGAATTGTAACATTAAGTGTCGGAGTCCAGGACATCCCTCTGGCTGCCCTGGCTGTCTCAAGACCCTGGCAGGGGGCTTGGAGGCCTTGGCACGAAGTCAAAAACACCTGTGGCTTCAATTTTAGCCCGTGGAAAAAGCTGCCAACTCTGTGTGAGGAATTACAAGTCACAAGGGTTTGAGTAGTGTGGTAGTTGAATTGACACAGGGTGAAAAAGTAGAATTTTGGGGCTTTTTTAGAATGGGGTTCAAGGGGACAAAATGGAGGGATTTGGGCGTGTCCTGACCTTCTTCTCCTTCATCTTGCCCTCCATGTCTTGCTGTGATGGTGACACTTTTCTGTTGGTTTAAGGTACAGACTGTCCAACATAGATGACAGATATCGGCACGTTTTTGTAAACATGGCACACGGAGTTTTTGGTATAAAATGTGAACACTGCCCTGAGGGCAGACAGAATGCCATGGCTGACCTGCTGGACAGAGCTCAGCAGGGCAGAGAAAGAATGTTCTAGATAAGGGAAAATAAACAACCTTGAGAAGCCAATCCTATGCATTCAGGCTTCTCCTTTGGCTGCACGGACTGGGAGAAAAAGACTTTTACAATCTTGGGGTCATCCCAACACCCAGACCCTGAGAATTAAGGGTGGCTGGAAAAAGGACATGGACAGCTCCTTGCTGGCTCCTCTGTCAGGACACAGAACTGGGGACAAATGAGCAATCAAGTGACACTTGGGTAGGACAGATCAGGCGGAACAGAGACCTGCTCCCCATCACCTGCACAGCTAAACAAGGAATTACTGCTGCAGGATGCTGCAAATATAAAACACCTACATGGATCCCAAAAGCTTAGCACCTGATAATCCCAAAAGGCTCTTCCAACGATTCAACTTCTGGCTTGCGAAAAAGAGGGAGAGCAACTTTTTCCATGGGCAAGGACAAGGGGGAATGGACTTAAACTTCCAGAGGGTAGGGTTAGATGGGATATTGGGAAGGAATTGTTCCCTGTGAGGGTGGGGAGGCCCTGGCACAGGGTGCCCAGAGAAGCTGTGGCTGCCCCTGGATCCCTGGAAGTGCCCATGGCCAGGTTGGACAGGGCTTGGAGTCACCTGGGATAGTGGAAGGTGTCCCTGCCCATGGCAGGGGGTGGCACTGGATGGTCTTTAAAGTCCCTTCCCACCCAAACCACTCCAAGGTTCTATGATTCCATGGTTCTATGGGATTTTGTCCAACAGCATCAACCCCACCCTGAAATTAATCAGAGTCAACACCCTCTGCAGCTTTATTAAAAACATTCCTAAATATTCTGATCCTGGGGATGGATGGATGGATGGGGTGGACCCTGGTGTTTTTTAGGATTTTTTTTCAAATGAGAGGCTTCCTGGCAATATTTGGCTGGCTCTGCTCACTCATATCCCCACCAGCATCCAGGATGTGCAGATGTGAACAATCCTGGATTCAGGAGAGCTGGGAATCGCTGCCTCCAGCTCAGCCAACAGCACCTGGAGCTGGGAAATGCTCCTGGGGTCCAGTGTGACCTCAGTCTGCTGTTCTGCTTTGAAAGCAAAACCAGTGAGAGACTCCAAGTCAGAAATACAATTTATTAGGAAAGGAAAAAAAAAACCAAAATACATGCAATAATTCAAAAGAAAAAACCACAGACAGAGTCAGAATACAGCCTGACACCCTTTTGGTCAGAATGTTGGTAGCAGTCCAACCTGGAATGGCTGCAGTCCTCCTGGAGTGGCAGATGTGGTTCTGTCAGAGCAGTGATCCTGTAGAAGGGTGTTTTCTTCCTCTGAAGATCCACTGGGAAAACCCAGCTGTTCCTCTGGGAGCCCAGTGGAAAGGCTGAGGCTGGTGTCCCAAAACTCAGATTATATCCAGTGAGGAATGCTTGGCTCCTCCCTCTGGGCCGAGCATCTCACAATGGGATGCTGTAACTTTTATCAGTCGTGCAGTGACATTCGGTAGGCCATTAACAGCAGATGTCTCCCCGGGGGGAGGATTGTGGGAGAGATGAAGAAAACTGCCCAATGAACAGAACTGCCCCACCTCCAACAGAAGGCAAACAGAATACGTCTTGCCTTGCAATCTAGGACATCTGCCCTCACTTCCCAGGAATTCCAGCAGCATCACCAGCTGGGAGCACATTCCCAGCCACACGGGCTGCTCCACTGCCAGGTGTGCAGGGAATCCTCTGCTCCGAGCACCTCAGAGCACAAACAACGTCAGCTGGAGGGAGCAGAGCACCAGGCAGGACACGGGGACACCACGGGTTTCCATGGCAACCACTTCAGGTGTCACCGATGGAGGGATGCAGGTGGGGATGCTCGGGGATGCTGCAGTGCCAGGGATTTGCATTCAGCAGGGAATGGCAGCTCTGGGGCTGGAAATCTCCTCTGGCAAATGTCAGGCAGAGCTGGGAACGGCCTCATCCAGGGTGTTGTGCTTGGCTCAGCCCAGCCGGTGAGCTCAGGCCTCTGCAGAGCCCAGGACAAGATGTGACAGCAGGTGGGTGGGCACTGGGGGTGTGCTGCTGCTGCTGCTGGTGTCCTTCACACTGGGGAGACCCCGTTCCCTACTGGGACCTGCTGGGATTTTGGTGTCCTTCCTTCTCCACCCCCAGTGCTGGCTCCGGCTTATCTTTCTTAATAGGATCTTAGAAAGATGCCTGAACGTTGGCCAAAATGTTTTCCCAGATGCTGGCACACCCAGACACTCTCTGAGGAAAGTGGAGAGGGAGGAAAAGTGAAGCAGAGACATTTCAGCCTCCAGCGGAGCTTGAATGCACCTGAAACCTTCTTCTGTCCACCTTGGATCTGTCCTGCCACCCTCCTGTCATGATCTGCCTCCAGAAATGTTGAAGAATCCCCCCTCTACCCAAGGGACCTCTTGGATTCTGTGATGGCACAGGTCACTCCCATCCTGATAATGTTATTCTTATGTTAAAGAATACATTTTTATATAAAGCTCTTGGCAGGGAAAAGACATGGGAGCCCAGCTGCAGCCACTCCACTCAGTGAAGGATTTTTCCTCACAGAAGGTGTCTGGACATTTTAAGAATGTGCCAACTTCAATATCCAGAGGTGGAGAGGAGGGATGTGGTTCCTGACAGCCTGATTTAAAGTCTTGCAGAGGAAGAAAAACTCCTTTTTCTCCTTTTTTCCTGGCCTTGGCTCAGAGCAGGCTCTGTCAAACTCAAGATTTGATGTTCCCTGTGGAGCTCTGATGGTTGGGAGAACAACAGGACTCCTGGCATGAGTCAAACCCTCTGGAGAGGATCCTTCTGCCACACTTCTGTCCAAGATTATTGTCTGGAGCGGACACAGGGCTTGGGAGGAAGGGTGGAGAAGCAGAGGTTGGTGGTGAAGCCCAGTCCCTGTGGTCTGCGAGGGAGGGAGCCCCTGGTCCTTGCTACAGATGATCCCTGGGTGTGTGAAACGTGGGGTGACCCCATATCCTCGCTACAGAGCTCCATGAGATTTTCAGGGGGGCGTTTTTGTGCTGGAATTTTTCCTCTTCTGCTCTTGCACACGGAGAGGAGCCCTACAGTCTGAGGGCATGTGCCAGGTCACTTCCAATGGCCACGGCTCCCTTGGCTCCAGAGCCTGGGCTTGCTCCTTGGGTGGCTTTTAAGAACAGGACAAACAGCTGGGCTGACCTGGGTGTTTGTGAAGCTCCTCAGAGATTAGAAGTGAAGCTCAGGCTGCTTTGGACAGTGGGCTGGATGATTTTCCTGGCATAATCAACCTTCTAGCAGAGAACACCAAGGTCCTTTGCAAACATCACTGGTGCTTTGTGCTGTCTGCACAAGCAGTTTGTTTTGCATCCTGGCTTTATTCTATTCCATTTCAATTTACCCAAAATATCTTGGCATGCTGGTGAGTGACAGCTCTCTGGGATGAGTGTGCATGTGAATATACTTCTGCTAAGTCAGTGTGAATCCTTTCTGCCAGTCAGGCAAATAATGACAGCAGGGAAAATTAGCAAGGGGAAAAAGAAGACAGAGACATGCAGCATCTCTGCAGGACGACCCAACAGCCCAGGAGAGCTGACCTGTGCCTTTCCCACTCTCCTTGACCGGGTCCTGTGGGGCTGGGCAGCACAGCTGAGGTCTCTGTCCTGTCCCTGTGCCATCCTCCTCCACTCCTGGCTCTCCAGACCTTGGGGACATGGCTTGAGACAGTGCACCTCACCCACAGCTGAGCTGCTAAGGGCTGCAGCCCTTCAGAGCTGTTTGAAATGAAATGAAATGAAATATGAAATGAAATGAAATGAAATGAAATGAAATGAAATGAAATAATGAAATGAAATTAAATGGAGTCATGATCAGCCCAAGGAAACTTCTCAAGAAAAACAGGTGTAATCCTTCTAGAGTAGAAACCTGAAACTGCACAAGAGTAGGAGCCATCTGGCAGATTCCTCAGGATCCCAAAGGCCTGATGATGATGATGATGATGATGATGATGATGATGATGATGATGATGTGTGTTTTTCTGTGGGGCCATATCTGCTGTGTCAGTCCCTCTCTGGGACTTGAAACCACAGCAGCTGGTCAGCAGGGCTGGAACAACAGCAGGGCAGTGTCTGCTTGTGCTGTGTCAGGTCCCAGCAGGGTGACACCAGCACTGTCAGCACCTCTGGCGGGAGCTGAATCCCAAAGGGAAAGATTGAGCAGCTGGAGAGCAGCCCTGGGACAGGATCTGTGCTGTTCCCACTCTCTGCTGGTGGATGAACCAGCTCCAGGGCTCAGCTTGAGTCAACATGGAGAACAAATCTGGAGTGCTGGGTGATCCCCCCGTGCTTGGGTTGGAGGGGATCTTAAATCCCATTTCATTCCAGTCCTGCCATGGGCAGGGACACCTTCCACTGTCCCAGACTGCTCCAACCTGGCCCTGGACACTTCCAGGGATGAAAGCATTAAATTGAACGGACAAATCAGAGCAGCCTTGAGGTACAACCCCTTCCAAACACTGCCCTTGCCCTCCTTGAGCAGCACTTCGAGCTGTGCCCTGACTCCAAGGAAGGATGGATCTTTGTGCTGAAAGTGGGAATGGCTACCCACTGCCAGAGGGCAGGGATGGATGGGAGACTGGGAAGAAATCCTCCCCTGTGAGGGTGGGGAGGCCCTGGCACAGGGTGCCCAGAGAAGCTGTGGCTGCCCCTGGATCCCTGGAAGTGCCCAAGGCCAGGTTGGACAGGGCTTGGAGCCACCTGGGCGAGTGGAAGGTGTCCCTGCATGTGGCAGGGGGTAGAATGAAATAAGCTTTAAGGTTCTTCCCACCCAAAATCTATGATTCTATTGGATACCCCTTCCTTGGAGCTCTCCAGCACAGGTCTGAGCTGCATCCCAGAGCTCGGCACACGACCTGCCGAGTGGCATTAGCCACAGACGGGGGGACACGTCCCCGGCGACCCCTCAGTGTTAAGTCGCGCCTAATTGCCAAAACCTCCGCGGGACGAGGCGCGATGCTGTCCGCGCTGCCGGGCTCTGCTCCCGAGGCTCATTAACAAACGCTAATGAGCTCCCAGCGCTGCTCCTGCATGGGGCGGGCCCTGGGTGACACCCCGTGTGCTGAGCAGCTTACTCGGGGTGGGAGGCTGCGAGCAGCGGCTGCCCAAACACTTCGGAGCCTCTGCTCAGCGGAGCAGGATCCAACCTCGCCAAGAATTCCCTGCTCCGGCTGCTCCCGGCCCGTGGCCGCGCTGCTCTGGTGATGCTGCAAAGCTTTTGGGGTCAATCCTGCCGTTTTCAGTGCATCCAGGAGCGGCTTTTCCGTCCGGCTAAAATAAGGAAAACTCGGCAGTTTTGGCTAATTGAACTCCAATAGCCCGGTTGACACCTGAATGTCGCAATGCTGGGCGAGGAGCAGAGCAGCAGGCGGCTCCCCCAGGCCCTGCCGAGCCCTGGGAAGCGGGACAGGGGCTGGGATGGTTCTCCCCAGCCTTGTGGTCGCTCCTCCAAGCTCTGGGGGATGCTTCGCTGCCGTTGCCATGGGAATGCTGCGCGGGAGGGGGGATGCGAGATCTGCTGCTGCCATCTCCTGGAGGAGCCGGGCTGGCGAAGGCGGGGTTAGGGAGAGCACGGCTAAGCCGGAGATGTCCCGGGCAGAGCTCAGCGCAAACCCGCGCAGGGACATTGGTGCCGAGGGGTCTGGGCACGGCAGAGCTCAGCGGGGCCACTGGATGCGGACAGAATGTCACCCTGAATGTGCGGGCTCTCCCAAAAAAACATTAACAGTTCCAAAGGCCGTGACCCCAAATCATAAAGTCATTAAAGTTGGAAAAGCCCTCTGAGATCATCCAGTCCAATCATTAACCCAGCACTGCCAAGGCCACCACTGACCCATGTCCCTGAGTGCTACATCCACTGGGCTTTTAAATCCTTCATGGGATGGGGACTCCAACACTGCCCTGGGTGGAGTCCCTTTAACCCTTTTGGTGAAGAAATTTTCCTAAATATCCAACCTGAGCCTCCCCTGGCCCAGCCTGAGGCCATTCCCTCTCCTCCTGTCTCTGTTAGCAGAGACCGACCCCCCCGGCTGTCCCCTCCTGTCAGGAGTTGTGCAGAGCCACAAGGTCCCCCCTGAGCCTCCTTTTCTCCAGGCTGAGCCCCTTTCCCAGCTCCCTCAGCTGCTCCTGGGGCTCCAGCCCCTTCCCCAATATCCTTTTTGTCACAAGCAGCCCTGAAGTGCCCCAGGACTGGAGGTGCCCCAGCAGTGCCAGCACAGGGCACTGCCCTGGCCCTGCTGCCACCCCAATGCTGGGACAAACCAGAACTGCCCACGGTATATTTTGGGAGCTTTGGGAACATCCTGTGCTGGACTGGCCTCCCTGGGAGGACCCTGAAGGGCTGCTGAGGTCAGCCCCAGGATGGAGAGTGGCTGCTCCAGCAGGAGCACTCTGGAGGAGCTGATCCCACCCGCAGTGCCCTGATGGAAGGGCAGCAGGGGAGCAAAGGTGGCAGCACAGGGTGCAGATGGCAGGGGGTGGCTGTGAGGTTCCTCTGCCTGTGTGGAGGCACCACAGTGAGCGTGGGACGTGCTGGAGCTGCAGCTCAGCCTCGTTCCTCAGGGCTACGACCAAGAGCTGCAGCTTTGCTGCACTTTCCTATAGTAAAATGTGGTGAACCCAGGATCCAGGGAAGAAATGATGATGTCTGGCTCCAGATCAGGAGGCTGAAGGATTGATTTGTTAAAACTATACTATATTACATTAATATACTATTAATATACTAAAATATTAAAATACTACCTTAATATACTATTAATATACTAAAACTATACTTGTATTACATTAATATACTACACTAAAGAGACACTATCCTATTCTACATATTTACTTCTTACTTACCTAACTCAAACTCGTGACTCTCTGCTGAGAGCCCGAGCCACAGCTGGATGCCACTGGTCACTGACCCCAAACAACCTTCACCAGGATCCAACCCAGCAATCACATCGGGCAAACAATCTCCACACCACATTCCACATGGGGAAAACAAAGGACCAGGGGTAAAGATTGTTCTCTCTTCTTCTCTCTGTGCTTCTCCTGAGAGACAGAATTGTGTCTGCCTGCCCAGAGAATGTGAATGTCACACTTTCCCATCCCTTCCCATCCTTGCTGTCAGCAGGAGCTCACGGGGATCAGGGAAGGTGACATGGGACATGTGCCAGGCTGCCAGGGACACACCATGGAGACACAGCATGGATTCCTCTGACAGGCCACTTTAGGGACAGAGTGACAGGAGCTGGGACATGGGATTGCTTGTGCTAAAGGCCAGAAACACGGAGCTATTAAATGGTCTTAAACGGGGTAGCCTCACCTTGTGCTTGGTCACCATCACCCAGGTTAAATTGTCCCCAGGAGCTGCCATGCTCCTGTGGGATGTCCTTGTCCCACCCTGTTGTTTGTTTTGGGGTTTTTTTTGTGGTTTTTGTGGTTTTTTTTTTTTTTTTTTGGTTTTTTTTTTTGGTTTGTTGGTTTGTGGCTTTTTTTTTTTTGGGCTGTTTGTTTTTTTTTTTCCTCCAATGCTCCTGCATTGGAGCAGATGAGAGAAATTCGGATTATTGCTGCTGCCAGCTCAGCTCCAGCTGCAGCAGCACCTCCTGCAAGGGTTGTCCCATCCCAGCCTTCTCCTTGCTTGGACATCCTGGCCCTGTGATCCTGCTGATCCCCTTGGACACCTGAGCCCTGTCCTCACCTCCCCAAGGAGCTCCTGCCAGGGGAGAGAAGTTCACACAGAGCATTCCAGAGGAGCATTTTCCTGGCAGGAGGATGGGGAAACACAAAGCCACACCAGTGTCCCCCAGCTCTTCTGGCTGTGGGAGATGGCCCAAAGGTACCAGCAGAACCAGGATATATCCATGTCCTGCTCCAAGGCTGTGGCACCCATGCTCCTGATGGCAGAGTCCCCTGCCAGGCTCAAGCAGGGCCAGTTCTGCTCTGTCCCCTGCTCTTCATTCAGTGCTGGCAGGAATTTACCCCTGAGACAAACCAGGAACCTCTGTCCTTGGTGAGGACCCTGGATCCACTGGCCTGGAGGTGTTTTAGGAGATGCCCACCCCTCCTACAGCTCACTTCTGAGCACAGAGAGAGATCTCCCCTGCAACCATTCCAACTCTGCTTTTAGGCCATCTTAAACTAATTTCAGACCACTAAAAGGTCTGAAAAAGAGAGAGCAAGGGGAATTGTGTCTCTCTGCTGCTGGACTGCATCCCACAGTGCAGGTCTGCACAGGACCTGTGGGGTTTAGGGATAAAACTAAAAAACTGGTTCACTTCAGAAAGGGACAATGAATGAATCTGGAGCTGTTCCTCTAATCTCATCACCCAACCAGTTCATCCCAGTATGAGAAGCCTTTTGAAGAATCCTTTTGGTTTGGGTTGGAGGGGACCTTGAGCCCATCTCATTCAGGGACACCTTCCACCATCCCAAACTGCTCCAGGCCTTGTCCAGCCTGGCCTGGAGCCCCAGGATGGGTGAGGAAGGCAAAACTAACCCTGGACAAGGTGGACTGGGAAGGGCTGGGCCACTCCAGGGGTGGGGTTTTATCCCAGGCCAGCTGAGGAGCCTCCAAAACCAAGCCCATGCAACATCACTCTTTGTTCCACCTTATCCCCAGGGATAGAAAATATCATGTTTGATGTATCCAGAGGTCATAAAACATTCTTCTGTCTTCAGGGCAGGAAGGAGACATTTCCCCCCTCCTTTGTTTTACTTTTTCTTTTGTATTAAAGAAGATGAAAAGAATTCAAGTCCCATCCCTGCAGTGCTTCAGGCACAAGACTTCCCTGGGTATCAGATTTTTTTTTTTGCAGGGATCCCTGCAGCCACAGATTGGTGTTAATGATCTGGATTTGCTTTTGGGGTTAAAAAGAAAAAGAAAGAAATCTGTGAATGCAGAGCGTGGCTGTTCCTGCGCAGAGGGGAATATTGCAGCTTTGTAATTCACTGCCATCTTGTGATATTTAACGTTTCCCTAAAATTATGAACATGCAACATGAATAAGAACAGAACCCCAAACAAGAAAAAAAAACCCCAAATCTGTTCCTAGTATCCATAGTTACAGAGAAAACTCAGAGACCCTGAGGGTGATGGGTAGAAAAGCTCCTATCACAAAGACAGAAAATGAAAAGTTGTGACATCTTATTGACTTTAAGTTTATTTTTTAACCTGTAAACTCTTTGCATAAACTCCATTCTTCCATCAGACAAAAAGCTGGAGTTTTCCCTGATGAGGTCTCACCTTTTGTGTTCTGAAGTTTTTCAATCTCTTTTTCTTTTTTGCCCTTTGCCTTTGGGTGGAATGGCAAAATCAAGACAAGTTTGCTCCAATGAGCTCATTGTTATTATTATTATTATTCCTTCCATGTACAGTCAGAGTACCTGGGAGTCCTGTGCTACTTCAGAGGGAAAAGATGGGGGAAAATTCTGCATAATGCATGGCAAAGTTTAACAGAAAATAGGGAGTTTTTTGGAAGTCAGATAAGAGGGGGATGTTCTACCTTTTTAAAATTGATGAAAGTAGATTGGACAAAGCAGCAGGAAGCAAAATATCACCCCCATCCTGTCTCTTGCAGAGAGGGGCAGTGGGAGGAGCTGCCCTTGCCCACAGCTAATTTTGATGAGTGATTTGCATATGGATCATCCCAAAGTGAGGAGCCCAAAATCCACTGCCCAGAATTTTACTGTATTTACCATTTTACCAGTGTTTTGCTGCCCTGTATTTGGTGCTGACTGTGCCAGACTGTCAGGGCTTGGCCCCAGCCGGCAGCTGAGTCCCACAGAACCACAGGCTCATCCCAGGGAATGGGGGTAAAAGTGAGAAAGTCATGGCTTGAGACCACAGAATATGGAATGGTTTGGGAAGGGACCTTAAACCCCATCCAGTGCCATGGGCAGGGACACCTTGCACCAGCCCAGGTGGCTCCAAGCCCCATCCAGCCTGGCCTTGGACACTGCCAGGGATCCAGGGGCAGCCACAGCTTCTCTGGGAAATCCATTCCAGGGCCTCACTGCTCTCACAGGGAACATTTCCTTCTCAATATCCCATCCATCCCTGCCCTCTGGCAGTGGGCAGCCATTCCCTGTGTCCTGTCCCTCCATGCCTTGTCCCCAGTCCCTCTCCAGCTCTCCTGGAGCCCCTCAGGCACTGGAAGGCTGGAGGGAGATGAAGTTCAGTACCTAAACACTGGGGTTTATTAGGAGAGGAGAGCATTCCAGTACCTCCAGACTGTTCCACCTCAGCCACCATCCTCACCCAGGACATTTGGGACAACTCCTAAGTGAGCCAGGACACCCAGGGGTGTCCCTGATTCAGTGCCAGCAGGGAGGGAACAACTCTCTTCCCATTAGGTGTCCCTTTGGGATATATTAAACTTGTGTTTTGAATTCAGCCAGAGAAATCATTCTGGGGGCACAGCCCTGAATTTCTTCTCCCTCCACTCCCACAGACACAGACTGAAACAGCAGCTTAGGTTTGAATTGCCTCATTTATAACCCATCCAAACAAATGGCCTGAAGCAATTGTGCTCCAGACTTTCAGCTGCCTCCTGGGACTTGGGATGTGAATTCCTAGAAAATACCAAAACATTCCTTTAATAGAAAACGGAGCTGCAGTTGAATAGTGGTGGCTGCTCCCCAAGGCACAAGCTCAGAGCACCAACACCCACCTGTCCTCACCTCCTGCAGCCCTCAGGAAACTCAGAGAAGTGCAACAATTCCTTCAAGGCAGAGCAGAGGTTGTTCCACGGGAGTTTTCAGCAGAGTTAGAAGCCCCACCCATGGTTTTTGTTACCTACATTATTTTCTCCTGGCTCGTGTAAATCCCCAGCCTCACAATTCACATGCAAGAAAGCACCCCCAAAATGAGAGGAAAATGAATTTTCCTGAGAGGATGCAGCTGGGTGAAAAGAACAGGAATGGAAATGGTGGGAGAGGATGAGGAGGGCAGAGCAGCTGCTGGCAGAGCTCACAGTCATGTCTTACCCCAACCCTGTCCCTGCCCATTTCTAACACAAACCTCTGCAATTCTTTCAATATTGTTGATTGTATTACAAGAATAGTTGAAGACAGAACAAAAAAACAGTGGCAAACCCAAGTATTTTTTTAAAAATTTAACATGCAATCCTTAGGCAAGAGACTTTACAAGCCTCAAATGTTCAATAACCTCCTTGCTGGCTGTGGTTGTACAGCACTCAGGATGTGCTGATCTTTCACACCAACACATGGTGCTGGTGGAACTCCACTCTCCTGCACCCTCACATCCAGCAGCAGTGCAGAGATTAAAAGGAAATGTTTCCTTCCATTCTTTTATTGCTGTCTCATCCCACTGATAAGGTGGCTTTTAGTCTGCTCAAGTTACCTCTAAGTTTGGCAGAGACAAAACCTCTTGTCCTCCCCAACTACTGTTTATCCACATAAATTCTGCTGATTTCAGAAAGGAGAATGAATGAATGATTGAAAAAATAAATATTCTGATGCAGGAAAAGCACTGACCCATACAATTAATACATTAATACTCATTAACTTGGAACATTCATTGCATGACTCAGAGTGACTGAAGTTTTTATTTAAAAACCCCCAGACCTGCAGAACACAGAGGCCACGGGGTGGGGGTGTCTGAGGCTTTCAGACACTCTGAGCTGGCTCTGACTTCAAAGGATGAATCACCAGGATCTGGTTGGTATCAGCAGAACTGGCCTGCACAATAAATGAGCCCAGTCAGCCCTTCCCTGGAGGGGTTTCTGTCTCTTAGCTACAGGGAAATGATGCAGCTTGTCTGCAAGCAAACTTCTTATATTACATAAACCAAGGAAAACATATTTATATAGCAAAGGTTTCCTGAAATAGCCCCTGGAATTTTGAACAGAGCAACCATTCTTTTCAGAGTTTCAGGATATATTTCAGCAAAGAACAAAGACACACATGGAGTATTTTCTTTTTACTCTTTCCTTCCAATCTGAGTACAGCAGCCAAAGCCTACACGCCTGTGCTGTGTCCATCACAAAGTTAAACAGCTCCACAGTGCAGAGCAAGCCTGGAGAACCCTGAATGCAATCAACCCCAAATCTATCTGATACAGACATCAGAATCTGCAAACAGTAAAAAGTTTGTTTATATCAACATGAGACTGGCTGCCAGGGGATAAATGACTGATCCTCCTGGGCCACGGGTGTTTGAGTTCCTGGCCAGCCTCTTGTACAATCCACTCTACCATTTAACACCAGTTCCAAAGACTTCTGAGTTTGCAGCTGGTGCTTCAAAAGAGCATCCTACCTTCAGGCACCACGAAGGTTCTCGTTTGCCTTTAATTACGTGCTTTATTCATTAAGAGGTTAAACTCCTGCAGCGTGTTTCTCAGGCCAGGGTTGGAGGCACAGCTCTGCTGTCAGGCTGGAGGTTGATGAGGGAGTTGCTGGCCTGGGCCAGCTCTGCAATGGAGACTCGGCCTCGCTGCTTGATGTACTGGGCCACGGCTGCCATCTCCTCTGCAGTGATGTAGATGAACTTTCCCCTGTCATCAATCACACCTGCAGGGCAAAGACAGCAGCCTGCAGATTCAGTCAGCACTGGGGTTCCCCTCACATCCCACCAGGCATCACTCACTGCTTTGGGAGGGGATGTTCCAGCTGCTGAGGCAGCACTTCCTATCTAGGCCAGGCAGGATTTTATCTCCTGGCCACTGCTGGGTGCTGGAGCAGGGCTGTGCCAGCAGCCCAGGGCCCTGGGAATGCTCCTTTTGCTCAAAGGAACCCGTCCTGTGCACTGGGAACAGCTGCCTGGCAGCTCCACAGCAGCTGCTGCAGGGATCACAGAATGTCCTGAGCTGGAAGGGCCCCACCAGGATCACTGATCCAGCTCCTGGCCCTGCACAGACACCCCACCCATCCCACCCTGTGCCTGGGAGCGCTGTCCAAACACACCTGGAGCTCTGGGGCTGTGCCCATTCCCTGGGGAGCCTGGGCAGTGCTCTGGGGGAAGAACCTTTCCCTGATATCCAACATAAATTCCCCTGACCCAGCTCCAGCCATTCCCTGGGTCTTGTCCCTGTCACATGGAGCAGAGATCAGAGCTGTCCCTGGGGAGGAAGTTGCAGAACTTGATGGATCTCCCCTCAGGCTCCTCTTCTCCAGGCTGAACAAGCCAAGTGCCCTCAGCTGCTCCTCTCATGGATTCCTCTCCAGACCCTTCCCCTTCCTAGCCCTGCTTTTTTGGTGCTCATGTTCCCAGCTCAGGCAGGTGGTGGAGAAAGGCAGAGCAGGAGGGTCCAGGAGGGCACTGAGAGCCCTTGTGGGGCCCAGCTCAGCCTTTCCAGCTTCCCCTCTGAAGGGAATACAGCTCAGTTTCCATATTTCTGTGGCTCCAGACCGAGAACAAACACTGTTTTTATGGATTCCACCTAGGCAGAGCCTCCCTAGCTTTGGGCACAGCCAGCCAGGACAGCACACATCCTTCTCCCTGGATTCCAATGCACTTTTAGGGCATTTGAAAGGGTTTCCACGTGCACTTGCTGAGACAGTTGTTCTCCAGCCACGAGCACACGATCACGTCAATAAATGTTTGTGCTGGCACCTTTCTCTACTTCACCCTTGGAAAGAACAAGACTGCCCAGCACTAAGCCATGTTTTGTTCCTGCTCAGTCTCTGCTGCCATGCCAGCTTGGACTGGATGTTCCAGGGCTGGGAACAAGCACTTCACTGACTCCAGCATCCTGCAGTGCTCTGGGATGTCTGCCTCTCCCACATGCCACACTCCAGCCCTGGCTTTAACCACCAGGCTTGGAAACCACCCCTAATCATCCCAGTGATCCTCTCAAATTCAGATTTCAGAGGGCCCCACTTGCAGCTGGCTGCTCAGCAACCCCAAAAGCCCTTCAGCAGATGGGTAAATAAATAAAATATAAATATCTAGCTGTCAAGCCCTACTAGATGCTTAAAACAGGAATGACACTGGAATTCTCTCTCTGCCATAGGGAAGGCACTTTCTGCACCACCAGCTACAGAAAGATCCCCTTTGTGCTTTGGCTGTCACCTGTCAGGGTGCCATCTGCCATCAGGTCCTGGATTCTGTTAATTGCATCCTGTGCAGAAGAGAAAAAGGAATAACAGACTGATCAAAAGGGAAGCAAAAACCATTTCACACATTCAGATAACTACAGAGGCTTACCTTGAAATCCCTCAGGGTTAAGGAATTCAGCACTCCCACACAGAGAGATGGAATCAGCCCTTTGGTCTAAGAAGGATGATTTTTTTTTTTTTTTTTTTGGATGTTCAAATTAAATTCCCTATTCCTTAAAAGAGACTTTTATTGCCTGTTTCGAGGAGCAGGGGGTTATAGGAATCTTCCCATGGAAAGGCTGTGCAGTGCCATGAAGTTTCATGAAGCACAGAGGTCCATCTCCAAGGTCCTTGCTCAAAAATTCCACATTTTTTACATCTTTTCCTGCTCCTTTTAGGAGCAAACCTCTCCTACCAACCCAAAGCAACAATTTGTTGAATTTATGGCTGGGTTTACTCCACAGTTACTCCAAGCATGCAGTTCCACTGCACTTTAAGTGTTGGTTTGTACAGTTCTACCTCTCTCTTTCTTGTTGTTATATGACTGCAGAAGGAAATTAAAATCTAGATTTTAACCAGATAAATTCTTGTAAGTAACCCACTGCACACTTAAATGGAGTTTTGGTTTAAGAGGGAGCAAGGGCCCAGCAAAAATGAGTACTTCCACCCCAGAAGTCAGTGCTTACCTGTGTCCTTAAACCCAGATGTGAAGCCAAGTCCTCCAGCTGGATAACCTTTGTTTTCTGTGGGAACAAACAAGAGTTAAGCTGATGAATGAGAAAGATGGGATTTTTTTTCCATTCAAATAAAAAAATGCATTAACCTGACAAGGCAGAACCTGTTCCTTTAAGTAACTTTTCCTAGTAAGCACTTTCTTCTGATGAAAAACTCTCAGGTCACCTAAAGCAGGGAGCTCTGTGGAAAGACTGAGTGCTCTGACCCACTTAGGGCAAGACTCAAACACATCTGCCAGCCTTGATCCTGGACTTTTCCTTACATTGGGATGAGCACAAGGAACAGCCATGACTCTGCTCCCCCACCTCCTGAGTTTCACAGCTGCTACCTTTAATTTCCAGCACTTACATAAAACCCAGGCAAGACTGGCAACATTAAGTGCTTTAGTCTGTTTTACTGATGTCATGTGTATTAATGCCATAATAATCTTCCTAAGCAAGCCAACACCTTATTCAAATTGTCAGTGTTGGAACTGCACACTGTCATCTTGCTTCTGACAGATTCTTCCTGCAGCTTTTCTCAGTCAAGGCACAACCAGCACTGCTCACATCTGGTTTCGTGCTTCTCTGTAGCTCCAGAGAAAACACCTGCAGTGCTTGTCTGGAGCTACTTGGTTCCTGTTTTCTTCTCTGCCAAAGTTTTAGGAACTCATCTGTTTAATTGCAAAAGGATGCAGTGTTTGTAAGGAGCGTGGAAAAGACAAAACTGTTGGAAAGCTCAGTTAATATTCAGGTCTACATTCCTACAATCCATGTATGTACAGCCACAGGAGCTGCATCTCCATTAACAAATTTAATACTTCAAACAATAAAGTCCTTTGTTCCTGGTCTTGAGAGCATACTGGAAGGCCACTGAAGAAATAAAGAGAGGCTGAAATAGATGAATCTTTTTCATTAATAAAATCAGACCAAAAAGAAAGCCACACACAGATTTAGCAGTTGTGAAGTTCGATGCAGCCAAGCTAGAGAACTGAATACCATGGACTGAACACAGGGAACTGGAACCAGTCCATGGAATTCAGTTCTCAGAGCTGGGAACTGCCAACATTCGTCCCATCTTCTTTTAAAGGGATTGGGGGGGTTGGTGCAAAGCCACATGAACAGGAAAAACAGGACTTAAACCTTCACTTAAAGATATTCCCCCTCCATGACCAAGTTTAGTGGAAGCTTTCCAAGACAGATCCTGCTGGGAATGAGAGCCCAAGGGGGTGGGGTGGGATGAGGATGCACCCCCACACTCTGGAATACAACAACACCATGAGGTCCCAAGGGAACAAAACACTTCTCCACATGCATCATGTTCTAGAGACAGGCTTAACTTTCCTTCAGCAACAAAAACACATCCACATTTCCTGAATTAATTTCATTTTAGGGGTGATGCTGCTGCTGTCCTCAGCAAGGGATGAAACACAGCAAGAGGCTGCATTTTGGTCCCAACACCCTTAAGAAGGAAGCACGGGGTGAGCTATCTCCAGTCAATGATACCAGCACAAGAAATTATTCAACAGAAGAGCTAAATTCAATTTTATTTTTAAAAAATATGCCAATTACTCTTAATTTATACATTTTTTTCTGACAGCTACGAGCAGCTCAGCACCGCTTCCTGTCAATGGTTTCTGTGAACAGAACAGAAGATGAGGGCAATACATAATCTATACATTAAGCACACTTTCAAGATTAAAGAAAAAATACTTATAACTTGTGAAAGAAAGTGGTGCCCCAGTTCTGCAGCTCAGCTCTGCAGAGGAAATCAGGTGTCGAATATTCAGACTTCGCTTTCCAGCCCAAGTTTAATTTCTCTGACGTCAAGATGAAGTGACTGATACAGAATTTAGTGCTGAAACACTCAACTGGGAGCTTGTGACTAATCTGGTCCATCCACCACAACCCCTGGGGCAATGGGCAGAGTCTACCCTGGCTGTGTCCTCCCTTGGAAACCTCCCAGGGCTTGTGGAAGACCTCAAGGGACACTGGAATCTCCTTTCTTACCCACAGAGGTAAAGGAGAGGCAGAGAGCAGCCCAGCAGAGCTTTGCAGGGCTCTGCTCTGAGCTCTTGTCCAGAACTGCCTGGCAATCACTCCAAAGGACTCCCCAAGGAGAGTTATCCACGAGGCAAATCTCTAAGTCCAGGAGATAAATCTGCTGTAAGTCCAGGGTTTTGCTGGGATAATAAAGGTGCAAAACGTGAGATTTTGGAGTAGAAAATGATTAGCAGCTCACTGAGTTATCCAAGTGATTTGCTTGCTGGAGAAGCCTTTCACACAGGTCACACATCCTGAGAGTTCAGATTCCAGTAAAGGAAGAAAGGTATTCATTAGGGAAAAAAAAGATTTGCAAGACAGTGCTGGAGTGAGAGGAGAAAAATGCATCTGACCTTTGATACAGCAATAGTGGAGAGCATTTGCCCTCACAGATTAAAAGCACAAACCCTCATCACCACAGCCCAGGTTTGAAATACCCAGCCATACAATGGGATGAAAGAGAGACTGACACACCCTGGTTAAAACAAGGCAGCTGCTTCTTACACTGCCCTCCTGAACATTAAGGAAACACTGGAAGCTGCATGGACAGAAAAAAACAAAGGAATCGTAGGAAAAGTTGGGATTGAGCTTTCCAGTGCCAGTGTTGGAGGCTCAAAAATACCCTCCACCTCCAGCAACTCTCCTTCCTGCTGAGCTCACATGGAGAGACTGTTTTGAAATCAGTGGCTGATGCTCACAAACAAAAAAGCCTGAATGCCCCAAATCCCAATCCACAGCAAACATTGCTTCCATGAACTCTGAGGGTGATCCGCCAGGCCTGTCTTATACCACAGGGCAAGAGCCACATCCTGCCCCAAAAGCCAGGACCCAGCTGGAATGAAACTATTTTAAGTTTAGCTAACTGTGTTTGTGCTGGTTCAGCAAATAACACTTATTGAAGGGATCACTTTTGTTACTTGTTGAATATTTAAGTAAATGAAAGAGGAAGTAAAGGGGTCCCTCTCTGACAAAAAGGTTTTTCACACCAAGGAGAGAAAAACCAAAGGCACCTTACCTTAACATATTCCAGGAATTCCATAAGAAAGCTGCGAGACTGGAGACAGCAAGGAAAACAATTATTATTTTCAATTCATGAGCATTAAATGCATCAAAAACTTGCTGAGTAGAAATACTATAAAAGTGTTTAGATTGCATAATTCCTAAGTTTTAACTACACAGACTGAGATATTAAACTGGGAAGAAATAATCTAGATTTAAAAATAATCTAGATTTAATCTTCATAAGGCATTTCTGACAGGTATTTTTTGAGACAGAATGTGGCTCAGGTACAATTTAAATTTTTCCCAGAAGGTTATCATACACTTTTTTATTCTTCACATCATAAATACCCTGAAATAACCACATCTGGGTGAATTTAAGCATCATTAAGTCACACACCAAGGCCATTCTGTGCAGAGGAAAGCCCAGAGTGACTCAGGACCTGCAGATAGCCAAGTGCAGCACAGCTGCACAGCACCTGTGGAGGCTCAAGCATTTCAGAGCCATGCACCTGAAATGCAGTGAGCAGCTCCATTCCAGAGGCAATGCAGACACTGTGCACTGAAGTTAAAAGGAGATCAGGTTACTCTGCAACCCTGGGAATCAATCAGCCTTAATTAACTGGTGAGCTCTGGAGGCAGGAGCTTGATTTTCAGCACAAGCAGCCCCGACAACACAAGGCAGAGCCAGCTTTGCTAACAGGATACTGAAATGCTTCAGGTACTTCGGCCACCACGAGGCCAGGGTGGCTGCTTAATTTCCTTCTCATTTCTGCTGCCTCCAAATAACTCTGTACCTGTTATTATTTCTGAATGTGACTTGTAAAATCACTTGCAATTCAAGTTCTAGCTCATCACCCCTACCATGCAGGCATCATCAACTGCCTGCCAAGCTCTTTTAGGTGAGGAACACCCTCCTCTGTTCTGACATGGAGGGAGATTAATTCCTCCTTGACAGGCAGCTGTAGGAACATGGACAACCAGCACATTCCAGTTTCAAAGGGTGTTTGAAGTGGAACACATCAATATTTAGGGATAATCTCATCTCCTGACAGGACAGGTACAGATTTTTGAAGGAGCTGTCCATAAAAGTGTGCATTTTGCTGTTCACTGCATCTTAGGGAATTCCCCATCAGCAGACAGAACTTCTCTTGGTGTTAATCCTGGTGTGATGGAGGAATTTTTTTTTTTTATGGGAAGGGGTTCACAGTGAGAACCTGTAATGAGTCAGTGGTGCTGGACATTGGGCACAATCTGCTGTGCACACTAAAGCTAATCCATTGAATTCCAGAGTCTCTTCAGCAGAGCAGCAAATGCACCCATGGCCCTGAAATAAATCCTTCCTGAGAAATGCGCTGGACAGCTCAAATTGGCAGCTACAACCCAAGAGCAATTCCAGGGTGTGATAGCAAATAAATTGTGTCTAACAGGTTTTCAGCAGACAAAACTCTGCCTCCCACAACAGCAAAACTTTTTCAGGTTTGCTGTGATTTTATATCAAGTATCACATTTCAGCCACCATCCCCACAGCTCTGCAGGCAGCCACAGGAGCAGCAGTGTGGTTTTGTTGAGGATTCCCTTATCAGAAGCCTTTTAGACAAGAGCTTGGTTTTTAATTTGATTTCACAGCAGCTCTCTTGGTGTAGAAAATAAAGCCAAACTCAAATAATTGCCCCCAAGGTCTGTGGGCACTTTCCAACTCCAAATTCAGCTTTACTGGCTCAGTCTCTGTGGGTAAAGCAGAGCTGCTGACAGTGAGAAGTTATCTGAATTCCAGAAGGAGTTTGATTTCAGTTCTTAGACACAGGGAGGACAGAACTCATTTCCAGCAAGTTCTCTCAGAACTCTAAAATACCCTGTAGGAGTCTGGTATGAGGAACAGCAGCATTCCCCAGGAAATATTCCAGGGTTAACCTGTGCCACAGACACAATTTAGCTTTCACAAGCAAAAACCTTTGGCTGACTCCTACTTTTAATTTCATTTTACACAAGACAGAATGCAGCAAGTCTAACAGGAGAAGGGGAACTGCAGAACCAGCCTCACATACCTGCTCCTCTGTCATTGACTCTTCAACCCCTTCCTCTTCAACCACAAAACTCTCCTTCAGCTTCAGGTACTCTTCATATTCTCTCTTCTCCTCTTCTTCCTTTGCCTTCCTTTTTTCCTCTTCCTGGACAGAGAAGATGACAAGTGGTCAATTTGGTATTTCCCAAGTCAGGTTTTAAGTGAAGCAGCATCTTCTTTCTCTGCAGCCAGCACATCAAGAGTTTTTAAGCTGAGTCTAAGCTGTCCCTTGATGGCACAACCAGTTTCAGCTGCCTTCCACACCAGGGCTGGTTCTTAGCAGAGCTGACAGAAAACCTCTTAAATAGCAACCTGCCTGCTTCATTTGCATCAATCTGCTGCTTCTCACAGGAAGTCCCTGCCCCTCCCTGCACTTTGATGCAACGTTCACATTTTTGGTTACTGGCCTCAGGTCTGCTCTGCCACTGCAGGACACTGGGAGTGCTCACAAGGAACAGTGGAGTTACACTGGTGCAGAGAAACTTGGAAACTTTCAGGTAAACTCAAGTTTTCTAAGAAAACCTCTTATGAAAACTTTCTTCCAGCACACTGTGCCTACATATAATATACACATTATTATGTAAAGTATTTTAGGCACAGGAGGCACGATTGTATTAACAAAAGGAGTTTTTAACATGTTGTTTGTTCAACAAAAGCTTCAGGCTTTTAGTTATCTGCAATAAAAAAACTTCATGGCCTACCCTGAAATAAATATTAAAGCCTTAAAGCCCACAATAAAGCTGACCCAGAGAACTCCAAGCCCAGCATCAGGGACATGGTGATGCCTGCTTCTGTGGAATTCACACCTTCACAAATCAAAATGGTGATTAAACATTTGGGAATGTGACAGATTACTTGGAAAATGTTTCAAATAAGAATTGGTTTTTACTGGGAACTCCTAAATTTGCAGTTTTCCATTATTTTCATTTAAAATTTGTTTTGCTCTTCTCCAAGACAAGGCTGGACTAACACTGAAGGTTAGATTTGATGATCTCAGAGGCCTTTTCCAATCTAAAAGATTCCATGCCTCACACAGAACAAAAATGTTTCCCTCCAGGACAGTTTCTTGCACAGAGGAATTTCTGTTTGTGCAGCACCTGGTACAAAGAGATTCCAAAAGGATCTGGCCTCTGGCTCCATCACATTCCAGGGGCTGATTAAAACAAACAGAGGAGTTCTTCAAATTTCAGTGACAATCCCAGGGCGTTCCTCTATCACCAGCAGAGAAATTGATTTCTTAAAGGACAATGATATTGATTTCTAAATGCTTGCCATGCTACATCTTTGACATTAATATGGTAATTGTTTCCTTAAGTAGCTGGAATGTAAATATTTGTTCCATTAAAAAAAAAAAAACAGGGAGAGACAGGAACAGGTCATTCAGTATATAGAAAATATATCTATATTAAAAAAGATGTCTTTTGTTAAAAAACAAAGTGTATTTGCTTCCATTTTTATTTAAATATAAATAATATAGAGAGAAAAAATAACAATTATTTATACATAAAAATACTTTTATATCAAATTCCCAGAAAGTCAGGAGAAAGAATCCTGCCAACATCCAAGAATGAGAAAAACAGGACTGAAAGGATGTTAAGTGTATCTGCAAAGCCAAATCCATTTTTTAAACTGCTATCTCATGAAAAATCTACCGATCTGAGGAAGTCCTTGAGACAAAACAAGATCATTTTTGGGTCATTCATCATCACAACAATTAATCCAACAGCAGATTTTTTTCCTTATATGCACCCCAGATGCCAAGAACAACATAACCATATTTCATTTGGAAGCAACAGCAACTGTTCTTTTCTTGTAAGTGCATTTCATTTAATCTTGATCCTGGAAAGACAAGAATAATGTTTTTCCCCTGGTTTATTAGAGAGGTTGTAATTCAGCAGGATTTGAAATGAGGAAAAAGTAAAAAAAAAAACAAAACAAAACAAAAAAAAAATCACAAAGCCTCAAAATTGCTTTGGTAAATAATTTCTATATGGTTCTGCAAAAAAGGAAAATATCAGAAGACAGTGTCCCACTTGTGACTGAGAGCAACAATAACCAAAACACATTTTCCTGCTTCTGGAAGGTCTAACAAATGAGCAAGGCTCCTTCCTGTGGTCCTTCCCTACCTGAAAAACAGCACCTTGCATTTTTTGGAAGTATCCCAGCACATTCCTATCAGCACTTCCCTTCCCAACACAGACAGAAAAGCAGCCCTGCTGTGAGACTGGCAAAGCACTCAGCTCCCAGCCCTTTTTTTGCCAACAGGAGTTTGTTTTCCAGATGCTGAATTTTGATCAGCAGAGCATTTCCAAGTGCTCTGAGGCACTGCTTTGGTAGCTAAAGTGTGTCAAAGCTACCTGATGGTTGTAGCTTTCCCCATAACACTAAATATTTCCAGCTGCTTTTATCATCTAAAAATTAAAAATTCATGAAGAGCCTCACATGCTTTACAACCTAAATTCACCTATGATTCAATCTGTAGGAAAAAAAAAGGATTTATCCAGACTGCAGCTTGGTTCAGAGCAAGAGGAGAGATGACTTTGCACGAGTGCCCATGGAGAAGCAAGGTGGAGGCTGAGCAGGGGAACCCAGGCACAGTCAGGATGGCTGGGAGTATTTATTTATATTTATTTAGAATATTTATTTATATTTATTTAGAGTATTTTTTGTTCTACCCCCTCTTCTCTCATGGAGCTCATGGAGCAGCTGTGTGGGAGCTGCAGGGTCAAATTTAGGCAGCAGAATTCCCACAAAACTCAGTGTGTCCATACAGATAGCCCAGAAACGCCCCCAGCCCCTCAGGGTCTCCTCACACACTGAGGGCAAGATTTTGTGCCAGGCACACAGAAGACACTGGGCACAAAACCACCTTTCAAACCCCACATTTTTGGCACTCAGGTTCCTTCTGAGCTCGTGGCTCAGAGCAGAGAGTGGCTGGGCCACCCCAAGCCATGGGTGGGGTGCTGGGGAAATCCCAGCAGATGGAAATTTGGTAACTGCAGATGCTCATCTTCAGCTGCCTGTTTTGTTTTTTTTTTTTTTTTTTTAAGCAGGCTTGCCTCTCTCCTCACCCATCTAAATGTTACTCAGACTGGGGGCCTGAACCATGTAAAGATTTCTTTTTGATTAGTTTATTCCACTGCATGTGAAGAACAGACTATCCCACTTTGACCACATCTTTATTGAACAAATTAGTAAATAAATGAGTCACTCAAACCTTTGTTTTCTGTTCTTTTTCTCACCAAGGACCTGGATGTGATGTGAGGCTCCCTTCAGATCATCACCCTCTGTTTGCCCCTGACCTTGATCCCAGGGATTATTTCCAAACACATTTCCCTGTGCCAACTGCACAAGAGCCCAACTTTTTACCAGGTGAAACCCACAACATCCTGAAAACTCTCTTAGGCTTCCAGCTGGAAGCACACACTGATTTTTGGGATCACAGATTGCTCAGGAGTCCTGGGATGCTGCTTGAGTGGAGCAAACCTCACTGGTAGTGAGGAAGGCAGAGCAGACACTGGACACTCTTCAGGCACCACCTGCTCCCTGTCATTCCCTTATCTGTGGCTGTTTCCCGAATTTTTAGGATGAGGAAAAGCATCCTGAGTGTTTGGAGGACCAGGGACCAAAGAAACCCTCCTTGTACAGCATCCAGTTTTTGTATTGTCAGGGCAGGTTCTGCAGGAAGCCAAAAGGGACTTTGCAGAGAATAATGTGGCACAGAGGAGGTGGATCTGTAGGATTCCTGCCCCCTCACTGATTAGACAGAATAAGTGTCCTTAACCCCTCAAAATCAGAGGAGAATAAGGTTTTTTGCAAGGTTTACAACTTGTACTCCCCTAAGAGAAATTGATTTTGAGGGAAATATACACACTTGAAAACTGATGCTTAAACTGAAATTATGGAGTGGCTCTCTATCAGCCTCCAGAAATGCACTGTTAATGTAGGAAAAATGGATATAAATATCAAACAGATAATGAAGAGCTGTGCTGAGACACACGCAAATCTTGATGTTCACATAATGAAACAACTAAAACTTGGTGCTTCTTCTTCTGTGATCAAATATCAAAGAGTCAAAACTTCAGGGTCAAACCTTCCAGAAGATCCTTGTGATCCTGGCTGCCCCCCATTTCTACAGCTCTGAAGATCCAAACCTTTTTTATTCAGGCACTTAAATGCAAATTTACCAAAATCTAAGTGCATTTGGACACTTAAATGCAAATTTACCAAAATCTCTGTGCACAGGCAAAGGAAACAGAGCTTTCTATGTGAGCAACCTGCCAGGTTTTGTCTGAAGACTCTGTTTTGCAACATCAGAGGAAATTCACTCTCATTGATAAGGTGTCAGGTGGTAAACCAGCTCACCACTAAAAAACTCCAAGAGTGAAAGGGAAATCCCCCGGGTAAAGCAGAGCTGAAGCAAATGCCAATTATAAAGGAGCCTCCTCAGGCCTGCAGCCAATCAGCTCAGCAGAACACTGGAAAGGAAACCTGAATTTAAAAATACATGATCTGGTTTGCAACACTCAACCCAAAGGGCAACCACATTTTATTTATAAGTGCATACAAATCTATTGAAATAGAAGCAGAGGGTATTTTTCTCAAGGCTAGGTAAGATTTTAATCCCCATAACTCCCTCAAGGTACAGGTCCCACCTGTCAGCACAATTTTAGTAGCACTTCTTGGGAGAGAGACTGAAAAAAGAGGTTCAAGTGGAATTCAGGTACCAAAGCTGTCTGTGCTTGTTTGGGGACTTGCCCCAGTCACTGAAGCTGCAGAAATACTCTGGGAGAGAAAGGGGAAAAGGAGGTATCTGACAACTGCAACATTTCTCAGGCAAACTTCAGTGATGAACTGAATTTTTTGTGCCTTGTGGGATTATATAAACTACAGCAATGTCAGTGACCAAAATGCCTCTAAAAAAACCAGCTCCTCCCTGTTTTTTATCTCCTGACTATCAGTCACTAGAGGTGTCTCTCAGAATTTTGCCTTTCCACCTCCTATTTCAGATGAGGGAATGGAATCATCACATGTGCAGTCCACAAGGCCTTACTGGTGACAAGACATTATTTGTGGCAATGAAGAATTTCTCCTCCAGAGGAAAAGAAATGACATTTTATCCTGTGTATTCCATAAACCCAATGATCCTCTCACTGCTCACAGAGCCTCTGCCTTTTCCATCACACCATGAGTCTGTAACAAGATTGGAAAGATGAGATGTTCTGAGCCTAAGGACAGGCTCTCTTCAATTGTTCTGTTTCCTGTTACAGACTCCATGAAGACAAATTTTAAATTACCAGCAAACAGCTGAGCATGGACATTAAATATTGTCAGACACATTTACTTTGATCCACGCTGCAAATGTTCAGCAGTTACTGGATTATCAACTTAGACACAAGCAAAAAAATTAAATATTGAAAGCACTTTCCTCTGAGAGGCAAAATAATGCTCCTGATGCAGCCTGGTGGGTGGGCTTGCTGTCCGGATAAATGCTGGGAAAACAAATAATTAAACCAAGCTAAAATAGCTTAAAATTACAGGGTTTAAGTAGACAGGTACTGGCTAAAGTGACCAAGCTGGATTCAGGCATTTGGGCAACTTTCCAAGTTTTAGGAAGTGTGGATTGCTGTGCACAACATTTAAAATAAATAAACAAACAAATAAATAAAATCAGAGTATAATTTGTATTCCTCTTTTTCCCTGAGCCATGTGAAACACAAGTGCTGTAGTGCAGTGTTTATTAGGAATACTGCAAACTAAACCAGAAACAAGTGTTTCCTCATTCAACCAAAAATAAATTACACAGCCCTCAACTGAACAGAAACCAAAGTAAAAGAAGGTAAATAAATATTTCTGTGTGAAGAGAGGCCTGGTTGAAATTTCACCTTTATTTTCTTTTACTTTTCAACTGTGCCCTAGTTAACCCAACTAAATTGCTAAGGCCCAGGTCAGATCCCAGCAGAACAACTCAGACCTGTGCCACAGCTTCCTTGGAGCAGGTTGGCCCAACTCAGGTGGAATTTGCTTAAAAATTCACCTGCTGTGCTGTGCTGGCTGCCACCCTGCAAGGGACTGGGGAGTTCCAGTGTCATTAATGTCACTGTCCAGCAGGTTTGTCACAATTCCCCCAAAGCACTGGAGTCATCTCAACTCGTTATTCAGGGCTTCAGGAATATGAAGTTCTCAGAACTTTAGGAAAATATAAAAAAAAAAAAAAAAAATTTGTACCTCTCTCTTGGAAGGGAAGCTGTGGAATTATTGGTCCTCTGGAAGTTTGGTCAAGCTGCTTTACAAAATCACATCCTGATCTTGTAGTGCTGACATTCTCCCCCTCCAATTTCTGAAATTCAAGACTTCTACTGATGGAAAGGAACTGATGGAAAGGATTTGTGGGGAATAATCCCAGAGCTAAATGGACATTCACATAAAAATCTCATGGATACAATCTGTATGTGTAATGTATGGATTATTTTTCTAAATTGCTTTATCCTGTTTTCACACCCTCAACAGAGGAAAGGAAAAACTGTCTTTTCCTTTCTAAAATATTATCAGCAACACACCCCACTTACACAACCTGCTCTTGGAGCAAATTAAAATAAATCTCCATGAAGCAGAGACACAAATTTCCAAAAAACCACAAAAAATCACAGTGAGAGCTGGGGGCTGCAATTTCTCATCTCAGGATTGTGCAGAACACCTCTGTCCTTTCCACCACACAACTTGCAGCAGCACCAGAGCATGAAGCTCTCAGGCAGCAGCAGTGGTGGCCTGAGTACTAAAAGCAGCTCTGAAGTCTAAGTTTTCCTCCCTCACCAATGAAAAGTATTCAACACAAGCATTTCAGTTGAGCAGTACCTGTTTTTCTGGGTCACTCCTGCTAACATATGCACAGCTCAGGAATCTTTAATTGGGAAGCACATGCAAACACATAAAATTAGAATGAAATCATAAAATTTCACACAACACTTGCAAAATCAGCTGCTGCTGCTGCTGCCTTTCACTTTCTGCCCTGCTGGTTCCAGCTGGCAGCTCACAGGGAGCAGGGGAAGTTGTGAATCTCCATCCTTGGGAGACACTCAGAGCTGGGCTGGGCAAAGTCCTGAGCTCCAAATCCTGCATGTGGCTGGAGCAGGACAGACCCTGTGGTCCCTGCAGGTCCCTGGACACAGAACTCCCCCAGAAGTGATCCCAAAAGCAGACCTGGCTCAGGATTTGCACAGATAAATACAATTATTCCCACCTGTCGTTCCTCCTCCAGACGAATCCTCTCCTCTTCTTTCCTCCTCTCCTCCTCTCTTTTTGACTCCAGCTTTCTCCTTTCTTCTCTCTCTGCTTCTTCAGCCTAAAATAAACATGATGCAATCCAAGCCTTACTCTTATTTAATTTACATTTTAAAATTTCATATTATGATACCATGAGGGGGTTTCTTACCACCTTTTAGATGCCTGCTCAGAAAGAAACATCAAAGAAGAATAATAATAAATAAAAAGCCACTATCATTTCACTTCCCCTCCCCTTCAGCACACTCAACATTGTGGTAAATTTAGGAATTGTCTCCTCACTTGTCTTATCTGTATCTCAGTAACAGTTAAATTTTGAATGTGCTTATGAGTTTATTGCAACAGTGATGTTAAAGCAATGTTGTGTCATGGAATTCCAGTTCTACTCACTTGGAGTTTAGTCAGAAAGGACCCTAAGGAAGGAAAAAAAAAGGATCTGGAACACAAACTGTAAAAAGAAGTGCATTCAAATGTATCATTAACCTGTGCAAAATCTCTTACAGAAAAAGCTGCAATGGTCCCTTGAAGTCATTTTATTTTTGCTGTTAAGACAAAGAGGTTGTTGCAAAATGAGGGAAAAATAAAAAGGGTGCTGTATTGGTGCATTTAGCTGTTTTAAAGATGTTTTTCAGGCTCTTCAGGATACTTAAATTTGAAAATATATTTAAGAGGACAAGCAGAAAATATTCCAGTGGATGATTTGGCTTTGAGCATTTCAGAGAAAAAGCCCCATCCAAGGAATTTATCTGTCTACATGGGAAAATAAAAATCAGCATGTTTTAAAATGAAACAGAAGATTCCTTGCTCCACCAACTGATGCTTATCCAACTTCATTCAACTTTTCCACAAGAAAAAAAAAAAAAAGGAAAATGAAATTCAATGAGTATGGAAAGCAACAAAATGATGAAAGCACTGAGTGAGAAAAGGTTCATAATGTAAGTATATATATAACCAGTAATTAAGTTTATTACCAACTGCTCCATGTACTACACTGGATTTAAACCTCAGGTGACATTAAAATTCCCAACCTGGGATTCCACAAGCTTTAAAAATGTTCATACAGAACAATACAGAGTCTGAAAAAAACCAAAAAACAATTCCAAGGAAAACTGGAATTGGAAACTGCTGCCTTCAGAAGGCTGAAAAGCCTCTTGCATCCCTGGAATTAACACCAAAAAGCTTTTCATCTCCCCCAGTCTGTAAAAACAATAAATATGGCTAAACACAGATAAAACCAAACCACATTTTTGCACTCTGAGAGCACCTGAACCAGTCCTCACAACTGCCCAGTGTGTTACAACACCACCATGGGCACTGGAATGTATTTTTAAGGGGAGACAGTGCTGACATTAAGCTGGAAGGCAGTGGAAACATCCAAGAAAGAGCACTCAAGAGTTTAACTCCTCTCCTCCCCAGCAGTGTGAATGGAAAGAAAATGAGACACAGTTTTCCATGGCCCTCTTGGGCCAGCAAAAGCTGAATTGACATTTTTAAGATAAAACAACCATTTAGTGATGACACTGCCTTTGCCTTTCTGGGCTGCCATCCCCAGTTCTCTCCTGAGCTGTTCAGGCTCTGCTCAATACGTGGCAGGAAATACTCACCTCTCTCTGTGCTTTCCTGGCTTGTTTCTCTTCTAATTTCCTCTGCTTCTTTGCTCCAATTTTCCCAGACACCTGAAATTCTGGCACCTCCTCAGCATCCTCTTCCTCTGCAACATTGCATAAATGACAAATTTTAAATCATCTGTCGAAAGTCTCCTTGGAGAAACTTCAGTGCTGCCTAGGAAAGCAGCAGCAGATGAAAAGGAGACAGACACACAGTTCAGACAAGACCTTTTAGATGGAAAAAGGGAAAAAAAAATCACACGAGACTGCCAAAGCCACAGAGCAGAAGTAACAAGGCAAACACACACTCAAGTGAAGGCAGAAATAAAAATTTTCTTGATCCTTTGAAGGAAGGCTTTTCATAAGTATTTCTTGCTTCCCACAATTAAAAGATAGACTTTCTCTGATACATAAATTGTGCTAATGGTTGTCATTATTTATCTGCTCAACACTGGCCTGCAGAGACTTCCTTCCCAGTTACCCTCAGGCTTTGCACAACAGACATCCACTGAAAAAGTGGGAATCAGAGGCACCCCACTCCTGCACTGGTTCTAGCCTGACAGAAATAACCTTTCAGGGATGAAGGGAAAAAATCCTTGAAATGCAAATCTTGGGTCTGCCTGCAAGAAAATGACACGTAAACATTTGCCTGTTGTATGACAAATGGGTGTTTACAGAGGTGATTTCTGCAACGGTGAAATATGAAGAGTTTTATGCTCAAAGGGTGTGCAAATAAGGATTTCTGCTCACTCAAGGGCTGAGGAAGAAGTGCTTTTAAATGCAGCCACTTCCTCCCTGCCCAAAGCTCAGGAACATGTGGCCACTTTATTTGCTGGTCAAAATCAGTCCTTGATCCCACCAAAGTGCTGGGGACTGACCTCAACACTCCCAGAGAAATCCTCAGCTCACTGCACAAACACCACACAACATATTCACAGTCATGGCAGGCTCAAAATGAAAACTCTCACACATGGCTCCCCTTTTTGGTAAAATAACTGGGCCTTTGAGCATCCCCAGTGCTGCTCTGCTTGATGCTGACTTCACATCCAAACTGGAAGAGATTTGTGCCAGGATGTTTTCTGGAGGGAGCTCTCTCCAGAGCACCTGGTCCCCTTTTTTTTTTTGGGAACCCAAAAAGCTGCTATGAAAGGAGCATATGGATGAATGACACTCCCACTTCTTTTTTATGAAGAATTAGGTTGGAAACACTCTTGTTTTACTAATTCCAAGACACAGAATGGGACTATGGTTAAACTACCAAGACATCATGAGAAATAAATGTATCTGAGAGCTGTGTAGGTGGCTCTCAAATAACAGCAGTTTTCAGGAGATGGAATGAATATGAGCCTGGTTGCTGAGCTGGGCTTCAGAGAATTACCAGAGTCTGATTACTGAGATGATCAAAAGGGTTCCCCCTTCCTGCACCACACAGAGCAAGGAGGGACACTCAGACCTGACACAGTTGCTTCTAGAATTTTAATGATGCTTAAAATAATTTTATTTATATCTTAAAAACTGCATTGAGATGAGTTCCAAACACAATGGGTGAGCACACCCAGCACTAGCAGTTATTACTCCAAAATTAACCGCACAGTTCTGCTATTATTGTTTAGAAAATTATTTCTTGCAAACACCACAAGTATAAAACACCATCTATGACACTGTTCCACCTGAGGGTTTCTCAGATTTCATCTATATTAAGATTACCTGAGCCAGACGTGAGGCAGAAATCTAAGGAAGGCTTGTTTTAAAGCTTTTTTTTTCCCCCAGTCCTGGATCAAACACACCTTTGTTGTTCAGAAGCATTTCTTTCCTCCTGTTTGAAGCATCTCATGTGACCCCTTAAGCACCATTTCCTCCAAGCTTCCTCCAGTGTGTGGAGCTCCATCCATCAAAAGCCAGAAATGGGGATGCAGACAGAGCACGATTCAGCAGAGCTGCAAAGGTCACCAGGGCACTAAACCTGGCTGCAATTAAAATTTCCTAAATAAACCTGAACGTGCTGACAGCAACATTGCTGAATCCATTTGTTGTTACAGCAGAACGGCTCCACCGAAAGCAGGGAGGGTGCTGCACACAGCCAGCAATTCTTTATTTCATGTTAATAAAGCAGGGATTGTTTCAGCAGCTTGTGACAATCACTTTTCACACGCTCGTGGCTGTGACAGCACTAGGAGACTCCGTGGGGAGTGAGTCCATAGGAACTTGGCCTCCTGTGGGAACCCAGCACATCCCTCTGGCTGCCCTGGCTGTCTCCAGACCCTGGCAGGGGGCTCGGAGACCTTGGCACGAAGTCAAAAACACCTGTGGCTTCCATTTTAGCCCGTGGAAAAAGCTGCCAACTCTGTGTGAGGAATTACAAGCCACAAGGGTTTGTTTCAGTAGTGTGGTAGTTGAATTAACACAGGGTGAAAAAGTAGAATTTTGGGGCTTTTTTAGAATGGGGTTCAAGGGGGTACAAGATAGAGGGATTTGGGTGTGTCCAGACCTTCTCCTTCTCCTTGCCCTCCATGTCTTGCTATGATGGTGACACTTTTCTGTTGGTTTAAGGTACAGACTGTCCAACATAGATGACAGATATTGGCACGTTTTTGTAAACATGGCACACGGAGTTTTTGGTATAAAATGTGAACACCGCCCTGAGGGCAGACAGAATGCCATGGCCGACCTGCTGGACAGAGCTCAGCAGGGCAGAGAAAGAATGTTCTAGATAAGGAAAATAAACAACCTTGAGAAGCCAATCCTATGCATTCAGGCTCCTCCTTTGGCTGCACGGGCTGGGAAATGAGGACTTTTACACTCTCGGGGTCACCTCAACACCCGGACCCTGAGATTTGATGTCCCTGGGAGGGCACGACACTGGCTCACCAGCTGGGCTGAACATCTGGCATCGAATCCCAGCCCAAGAAGAATCCTTCCTGAGGAGGACAGCCTGACCCCTGCAGAGAACAAACCGCTTCAAACTCGACCCAGAACAGAGAGGATCCGTGGGCCTGGATGTTCTCCACCTGAGAGCTGCTGGCCAGTGACTGGGAAAATTTCCGGACCGATTTTGCAGACGGCACAACTCTTGGAAATTTCCTAAATACACCTGAACATGCTGACAGCAACATAAACACACAGTCACAGCAACATTGCTGAATCCATTTGTTGTTACAGCAGAACGGCTCCACCGAAAGCAGGGGGGGTGCTGCACACAGCCAGCAATTCTTTATTTCATGTTAATAAAGCAGTGATTGTTTCAGCAGCTTGTGACAATCACTTTTCACACGCTCGTGGCTGTGACAGCACTAGGAGACTCCGTGGGGAGTGAGTCCATAGGAACTTGGCCTCCACCTGTCCCTGAGCTTGGGTGGGATGCAGGAGGGTCAGGTAATGAAAGCAGTTTAGCCTCCCCCAAGTGCTGTGCTTGGGCAGCCTGGGTTTGTGTCAGTTGGGAAATCCCACACTCTTGACAGCATTAAAATATGAAATAAAGCAGGTTTAGATGGGATACTGGGAATTACTTTTCCCCTGTGAGGGTGGGGAGGCCCTAGAATGGATTTGCCAGAAAAGCTGTGGCTGCCCCTGGATCCCTGGAAGTGTCCAACGCCAGGTTGGACAGGGCTTGGAGTAACCTGGGATGGTAGAAGTTGTCCCTGCATATGGCAGGGGGTGGAACTGGATGAGCTTTAACATTAATTCCAATCATTTCTGTGATTTCAACAGTCCCAGGAGCTCCCATCTCAAGAGTCAGAAAGCACAACCAGTGTGACACACTCTGCTTTACACAAACGTGGGGTTCTCAGCTGGCCGGCTGAGAGGAAGCTTCAGGGAAATTTTGCTTTTCATTGGTATTTTGAACATACTGAGAGGCAGCACAACAGGGAAGTTATCAGTCACACAGGTGTCTGAACTGCTGGAAATTTACAGACTTCTTTTTAAAAATACTTCCCAGTACCTTTAGAAAATGTGCTGGAGTGCTGATGTTCTCCATCAGGACAAAAATTTAGTAGAATTCTGTACTGTACACAGAATAGAGAAAAACTTCCAAAATAAACAATCAGCATTGTGTATTTTAGTTATCCCAGAATCACAGAATGGTTTGGATTGGAAAGGACCTTAAAGATCATCTCGTTCCAACCCCACTGCCACTCCCACGTTTATCCAAGTCCCATCCAACCTGGTCTAGCTGTCCTTGTCTTGCTTCCTTTTAAATTTTGGGTGAAGCAAATGGATTCCCATCCATGCAAAAGAATGAGAGTTGCACAGGTGGCTACTCACAGAAAGTCCTTTGGGCACAGCCAGCAGCCTTATTTACTGTTTATGCAGCACCTAACAAAAGGAGTAAGAGAAAGGAGGGGGGGGGAAAGATGCCAGGCAAAAGGAGAAGATGTTATTAACAGCATGTAATTAATACCCAACAGATGTGTGACACCAGCCACTGGAAAGGTGTGGCCATTCCCCAGTAACACGATCCTCTGGTGGGATTAATTATAGTCTAATAACTAGCCTTAATTTTTGTGTTTTTCATTTTTTAATTTAGAAACTGAACAAGAAACCAGTTTATTAATCTAAAACCACAAAAGCAGACAACACTTAGGGCAGAAAAGTGCAGTAGACACAAAGCCCAGACCTTAAGAGCAGAATGTGAAGTTTATTCTCATCTAAAACCATCTGGCAGAAGTGAGAAACCACAGGACCCCTCCTCCACAGCCTGGCTGTGCCTGAACGGGATCAGACACTCACTGGGGGCACTCTGACAACACCAAACTCACTGGAGGAGTAGCACCAAGGCAAAACTGACTTTTGATTCACTAGTTGGGATATTAGTCAAAGTTTAACTGTACTAGAAAGGTTTTCCTACTGATTAAGCATTAAAATAATTTCAACTACTACGCCAATGAACGCAGCTCCATTTCACAAGAACAGCGTGGGACCACATCACTGCTTCTAAATTTACACATTTTCCAGATCTTTCAGTGCTCAGAAAAAGTGCTTATTTTAAGAGATTTCAGCACAAACACATTCTCCTTGAACTTATGCACAATATCCATCACTCAGTGGGGATGAAGCATTATTTTTATATTATTTTTCCAAAAAAAGTAGCAGAAAACACTCATAGAAGATTTTTTTAGCTGCAAGATTTGAATGCTGAGTTTAGATGCCAAACAGAGCAATAAAGAGCATTTTAAAATGCCCTCTTATTATAATTTTAAAAACTTTTCATACATTGCTTTTTGCTTTCTTTCCCTCTATGGTGATTAATACTTAAAAAGAAAAATGTGAGATTCTGATCTCCAAACCTTGCCATGCAAAAGAAGAGAGGAACTTACAATTTCATTTACATTGCACTCACAAACTTTTCTTTATCATGTTTTATTTTACAAGCTCGAGCACTCAGACTGTCAAAAGCTGCTGGATTTATCATTACTGATGCTGTGGAAGTAAAATAATTTAAACAAATATTCACTGTACTGGAGATTCCAACACTTGTGCTCAGCTGCACAATGCTAAAAGCTCAGAGAAAAGTCACACAGTTGTTGGGATATTTAACCTTTGGGAGTTTTATGCTGCTGCCACAAGTAGAGAGCCCATAGATTGGGGTAAATAATAAAAGCAACCTGACAAAAGCAGATTATTTCTTTGAGGGAGTCCTTACTTTCTGTTTGTTAAAAAAACCAAACCAAAAAAACAATCCATACAAAGCCCCATTTCTTGGCAACAAGTCAAAGAGGTCATTTTGAAGATGTGAAAAGAAGTGTCTTTCCAATTCAAACCCTTGAAAAATACTCCTGGAAATGGACTGGGCTGCTGAGGCTTTTCTGGCACGTCCTTCCCTTTTCCTTTCTTTTTCAGCCACACCCCCAGCAGACCCAGTGGTCCCTGTTCTGTGGCACTTTGGAAAGTGCTGGCATTTCTTACACAAGTCTGGTTTTCTTGTTCACCACACCATGATTTAGGGCAGTTATAATCACCAGTTTCTCTCTCCCTCACATCAACAGCATAAAAGTTTTGGCCTGAGACACCCCTCCAAGTGACAGAAAACCGTCACACTCACTATTTTCAGCACAGCTGGATCAAGACAACCCAACTGTACCTGCCATCATTTCATCCTCATGAGTTTCTTGTCACTTGAGAGGAAATTACGTTTCTGATGTAAATATCAGATGGATGGGTCACTTTGTGCTCCAAAATGCAGTCTCAGGAGAAGCACCTTCTTCACCTCTGAGCTCTTTGCAGTGTTCAAGGACCAGGAGCAGGTTTGGAGGGTCAAGCTCAACTGGAGAGCTGGACAAGTATTTTTTCTGCACATGATCAGCAACCAAGGCAAAGCTCACAACAAAACGCCCTTATGTCCACCCAGAGGTGAGCAGAATCCAAGTGGATGCACTTAGAGCATCAGTCAGGCAAAAACAAGAGCCAAGCACACCCTCCTTGGATGGTGATTAAAAGGAATTTGAAATTGGAAATGGGTAATGGTATTTACACTGCCACATGACCCAAACAACCCTCACTCCAACTCCAATTTATCCCCTTCTCCCACTGCTTAGCTTGGCCTCTCTTGCCCTAAATGATTAATGCCTGAAATCCTCACCCATTTATGCCTTGCAGCATTTTCATCTTGGCTGCAGCCAGTCCACAAAGCCACCTCTGTCTGGATTCAATTTAAATTAAGACACACAGAGTTCATTAAGTCTGCTAGCTGGGATCTCAACCTAACCACATGAATACACAACTCTCCTCCCAGACTCCTTTTCCACAGGGAAAGGAGCAGGCACCCTGCTCCAATGTGAAGAGCACAAAGGCTTTTAACAAGACTCCCAGATTGCAGAGGGCTGCAGGAAAGGCAGGAGTGCTCTGGCTGGAATTAAATTGGGCAATTTGAGGCAATCAAAATCATTTTTCTAAAGCCAGCCTGAAAGTCACAGCTCAGAGGTCCCAGTCATTTTGAGAATTACTTTGTCACCAAGGAGAACCATCTCCCAGCAATCTTTGCTCATCAGAGGGTATCTGCAGGTGCTGATGTTCTCCTGACAGGTGACCTCCTTGGAGCACTCACTGAGAAACACTGCTCAGGAAACTGAGGCAGGGTGGGCACCTGGCTAGGTCTGTCCCACAGCACAGCCCACATGAACCCTGGGAATCAGGCACCCAGCACCAGATGGGTTTTCCCTCTGGGAGGAAAGTCAAGATATTTGCTACTGCACTATTGTCTGTCTGTGGCAATCTTATGGCTTTGTTGGCCCCAAGTTGGGCCACTCCCTGGGGGCTCCCCTGAGTGGGGAAACCCTCCTGGAGCAGTTCTGTGTCAGGAAAAGGACACACACAGAACTTTTTCAGTCTTCAGGTTCTTGTTTTATTGTTATCTTATCAAAACTTCAGCAAGCTTGTCTGCACCAGACCTTGCATGCTGGAAAACAGCACAAAAATGGCTAACGACCTCGTGGCACAAGGCCTTTTAAGCCTAATCAAAAACTAAATTGCCCAATTAAGAAGTGACACCTGGATTGTTTCTCTTTCTAACCCAATAACTGACCCCTAAAGACCCGCAATGTGGATTTTTCTACCCAATTACAAGATACCACCCAAACCCATGAAGAAGAAGGAAGAAAAAGGAACTCGAGACAACACCTTATACCCTCCATCTTGTTCCCATCTGCAACATACTAAAAATCCTAAAACCTAAATTTCTCACCCAAGTGGCATACTATACTACTCTCTATAATCTATTTCACACTTTTGTGGTCTCTAGTTTATCTTGAGGCTTTGGAAGCTTTCTCCATGAATGAGGGTCAAAGTCAGTGCTTCCCTGGGAGTCAGAACCCCTCAGGGCAGACACAGAAATATTCCCCTTGCCCTGGGTTTCCACATCCTATAACTAATTTAATTAGCTACCCCAGCAAGCTGAAGAATTACAACCTGGTTTTGGCCTGAGACACCCCTCCAAGTGACAGAAAACCCTCACCCTCACTATTTTTAGCACAGCTGGATCAAGACATCCCAACTGCACCTGTCATTATTTCATCCCCACGAGTTTCTTGTCACTCGAGAGGAAATTAAGTTTTTGATGTAAATATCAGATGGATGGGTCACTTTCTGCTCCAAAATGCAGTGGGTGTCGATGTGAATGTTGAAAATAATAATTTACTATCTCTGTCTGTATTAAATTACTCCTTATCCAGACCTGCAAGTAAAATTTAAGCTACAGAAGGGACAATGGCGTTTTCAAGGTTTTGATTTTAGTGCCCAGGGTTTGGGGTTGCTTTTCCTCCCCCACTGCTCTGTGAGAGATTTGAGTCCTGGCACAAATGCAGCAGCCCAGCACAGGCAGCAGAAACCGTGGGCCACAACTTTACCCTCAAAGCTTCTTTCTCATTCTGCAATTGAAATCTGATTGTTAGATGGAAAACAGAAAACCCTCATGTTAACCACAACTCCAAAGTCTGCAAGTGCAGCTTTGAGGACATTTCCTAGTCAGCAGAACTGGCTCCCAACAGGCAGAACTCTTAGGTGGCAACAGCACTTCCTACCTGGCTGCACTTTGTGACTATCACAGGGACACAGGGATGGTCAGGGCATCCTCACACCCACCCTGAGGTCACTGCTCAGCTTCTTGCAGCCATGGCTTGGTGAAGAAATCACTTCTTGGCAGAAGTCAGAGTGATAGACAGAAGGATCAGGCAGCTTTGCCCAAAGTTCAGCACAGGCCCAGAGTGGAAATTCCACAAACGGAACAGAAATGTACCAGTAAAAATTTGCAACAAATTCAAACAAACAAACAAACAAAAAAATCTGCTTTGGTTGCAGATGTTCAGAAGTTTTCAAAGGCAAGAGTGGAGAAACCAGACTGGCTTGGGTTTGGTGTTTCTGCCAAAATTGTCAAATAATTTTGCTCTGCAGCCTTAGTGCTGCACTGGGCTCCTTTTCCAAGGAGTCAACAAATTCTTTAGCACAAAACTCTGCTGTGGAGAGAACTTGCCATTCCAGCTGGTTCAAATGCAAGCAGTAATTAGGCAAAACTGCTCTATACTGCAGTGTGACACAGAGAAAATGCGAAAAAATGCAAAAAAAAAAGTGATAAATCCCAGAGTGATTCCAGGCTTGTGCCACATGTTCACAGAGAGGGCTTTATAACATTCAACACATCCTTTTGTAAGGGGAAAACCCAAACCTTACACTAAGACAGGTAGCTTAGAGCCAGGCTGAAGGATTTGCAGCACAGAGGGTGGCTAATCCCAATTAATAATGGCCACTGGTCACTGAGCACCTCGGTGCTGGGGAAGCAGGGACAGCTGCTTCTCTCCACAGCTCCTCTGCCCAAGTCTGTGCTCACTCTCCAAAGGCTTTGCTGTTCCTGCTGTGCACCTGTGCTCAGCCACTTGGAAAATCCATCCCAAAATATGAATATAACCGCCCACAGAGGCAAAGAGCAAGAAGCTGCTTTAATTTGGGTAAGAAATTAAGGAAAACAAATAAAAGAAGGCATGTCATTTCAAAGGGAACTTGCATCTGATGTACAGAAAGATGCAATAGAATTATTTATAAAGCCCAATGACACAGATTCTTCTATTGCTAAAGTGACAAAGTAAGATAAGATAAGCCATTTGCTTTGACAGCTTCACTGTCGGCCTTCAGCATTCAAACTTTTGATGTCTGGAGTTGAAAACTGAGTATTTTTAGATTCCATTTTCTTTCCAGGATGTTATCACATGAGAAGAAATAACCAAAGTTGAAAAGTTCACACCTGTCCAAGCTCCATCTGTGAAACTGTTGAACATAATTAGCTGGAAAAGAACATTCACCTGCTAATGTGAGGCTTCCTACAAACTGCAGGGCAAGAAAAGCTGAACAAAGTGCAAATAGTCCCTAATGAAGGCATCACAGAGGTGTGTGCTCAGTAGTTTCACCTCCTGCACACCACAGAGACACCCTGATCTCCACTGCAAATTCCAGCACTTGAGCAGAAAGCCTGAACACTTCACCCACGATCTGAAAGTAGAAAGAATCCAGGGGGGTGAATCATGGTGATCTCATCTCTCCAGCAATAAAGAGAATAATGTGTCAAGCTTCACCAGAAAAGGGAATTATACTTACAGGGTGTAGAAAGATGTTATTTATCACCATATTTTTGTCTGTAACCACACCACAGAAATGTAGCTGTGAACTGTAAATCCAGCACAGGATTTACACAACACACTGTCAACAACCTGCAGGCAAAATGCTGCAGTCTGTGGTGATCTCCAGGTTCTCCACTTGATCCTGACCACCACCTGGCTCCTTGGACAGAGAACTCCACATTTTGCAGAGATTACATTGGGGAATTAATGCTTCCCACCAATTTAAAAGGAATCAGTAATGTACTACAGCTTGTTACTCAATGCAAGGTCTGGATTCTGTTTTCCCAAATTTACAGAATTCACAGAATGACCAGGTTGGAAGAGACCTTCAAGATCATTGAGTCCAACCCAGCCCCAACACCTCAACTAAACCCTGGCACCCAGTGCCACATCCAGGCTTTGTTAAACACATCCAGGGATGGTGACTCCACCACCTCCCTGGGCAGAGAATTCCAGTACTTTATCACTCTTTCTCTGAAAAACTTTTTCCTAATATCCATCCTGTATTTCCCTTGATGCAGCTTGAGACTGTGTCCTCTGGTTCTGTCAGTGCTGCCTGGAGAAAGAGACCAACCCCACCTGAGCACAGCCACCTTTCAGGTGGCTGTAGAGAGTGATAAGGTCACTTAATTTAAGGTAATTTAATTCCCTGCACGGCTAAGAAGGAAATACAAAAATTTTTAGGAAGGATGTGAATAGTCTGGCACCACAAATAGCCAGGATTCACCTCAGGAGGAGGCAGAGGTTTAATGTAAGGGGTATATAGAGAAAAGTGATGATGCAGGGAGAGAAGACAGATTGTGGTGAAACTGTAAATAATCCATCAGCAAAACTCAACAACTTCCTCCAGGAGGCAGCTGCACCCCTTCCCCAGCGTTAACACCTGCTGTGAAGGCTTGTTTCAATGTCTGCAAGATGAGCTGAAGGCAGAGTTACCTTCCAGCCACTCCTGTGCCTGCTGGGCTCTCCTCTGGGCCATCAGCCTGCTGCCCATGTTCCTGCGGCGCCGGGGCATCCCCTCTGCCCGTTCCTCCCCGTGGGGCCGGGGCCTGGCCCCCGCTGCTGCTGCTGCTGCCACATTCTGCTGGTGCTCCTCATCAGCTGCAAGAAGGAAAGAAAATATTCCTATTAAAGCTGGCTTTCCCTTGCGCCTCTGTTTCTGAGTTACCGAACAGCACAGACCTAAAAGTGTGGTTTTCTTTCTAAAGTATTCTGATTTTTTTAAATTTTAATTTGTACTTGTGTAATGTAGATTCATGTGATTGAAAGCTCAGAGGCTGAATGTTTCAGAGAGGAATGTGGAAATTACTACACATGGAGCAAAACCTGAAGAGCAAACAAGGATCACAAATTACAGCTGAAATAAACACTTCATTCTGCCCTGCTGATTTAAACTCCCCAGATCACAGGTAGGTACAAACAGGACACTAAGGGCCACTGCAGCTCTCACTGCCATCTTCTCTGTATATGCTGCAGTTACTAATTAAGATCTGGCAAATGAAGAGTATCCTAACAGAAGCAGCTGGGAGATGGAACCGACTAGTGGGTTAATTTCAGAAGTTTTCCATAGAAAACTCTCAGATTTTTTTAAGGCTTCCTGTTGCTTTTAACTGTGGCAGTAATGCAACAAAAAAAAAAACCACCAAAAAAAAAAAAAAAAAAAAAACCAAAAAAAAAACAAAACCCAAAACCACATAATGGTAAAATATCATCATCCTTGATACCTGCTTTGCATATTCTGTTGATAAGCCTAACTGATATTTGTTACCTGCTCAATCCTGCAAAATATTAACTTTTAAGCTTTAATTCAAGCAAATATTCAAATGGTCTCATGGAAAACTGCAGAACAACTCACTTACTCCAACTCAGGACACATTTATTTGGTGATCTGACAGATTATGTTGTGTCCCAGCAGGAGCACAAAATGCTTTGCACACTATGCCAAGTCTCCAGCTCCCCCATCCAAACAATGCCCTCCTAAAAAACCTCCTGTTAGCATATCTGCCATCAGAAAATGGGATTCGTGATGAGTGAAGCTGTGCAGCACCAAAGGCGTGCCTGCAGCTCACCTCAGTTATCTCAGCCTTCAAAGCGCTGACTGTGGGGCTGATAAGGACAGGCTGCAGCCTCCAGCTCAGCAGGGCTGCACAGCAGAGCCACCTGGGGCAGGCTTTGGCCAGCAGAGATGTCACAGGGATGGCAGCAGGCCCCCTTGGAGCTGAGCCACTGCCCTGTCACACTGCTGTCACCCTCCTGGTCCCATCCACCTGTGCAGACAGAACAGGGCTGTGAGAAATCACTGAGTGCAGAGATGCCAGAATGCTGCTTCAAGGCTTGCCCAGTGCTATCCACAGCTCATTGCTACAGGAAACATTCTCCTGGAAAGGCAGAGCAGCAGATCACTTGGACACTGACAAATGCCAAAAATGCTCTGCAAAAAGCTTTTTATACAAATGCAGCATTTCACTTCCTAAGTTCTTGAGATATGCTGCAATTCAAACCTCAGCATCCTTCCACCTGCAAGCTTCACTGATTCCCAAGATGGTCGTGCCCAGCAGCTCAGCTGTGCGGTTCCAGCCTCATTCATTCTGGTTTTGGTTCCTGTTGTCCTGTGAAACAGAGACTGCTTTGCATTTTATGAAAGAGGAATCTATTTATAAGCCATGTATTTATTTCAAACCGAAGAGCTCAACACTCACAGAGAAAAACGTGTGAACCAAGCTCTCTGCTTTTTTCCATTTAACTCTCTACAGGAGACTCAGTAATTCCTCAAAGTGACCAGTGGGCTCAGGATGTACTAAACCCCACCACACCTGACCCATATCACAGTCAAACACACAGGGCAGCTGCTGGACAATATCTGTCACATCTCCAAAACGTGCACATTAACAGAAGACACCAAGCCACTATGGATTGATATTTAGCAGGAAATGTTTTAATGAAGATTTTTTTCTTCCTTCCAGTCTCTAAAATATTTCTTCTGACTGCAGCTTCTTTTTCTGCAGCACACAGCTGGCTGAACATGAGCCAGTGACACCTGGCTTGTGGCAGCAGGGCCAGGGCAGTGCCTGTCCCCTGTGCTGGGGCACCTCCAGTCCTGGGGGCAGTTTTTGAGCCACTCCCAGTAAGAAAGACCTGGGGGGGCTGGAGAGAATCCAGGGAAGAGAATTGAGCTGGGGAAGGGTCTGGAGCACCAGGAGCAGCTGAAGGAGCTGGAAAGGGGCTCAGCTTGGAGAAAAGTAGGCTCAGGGGGGACCTTGTGGCTCTGCACAACTCCTGACAGGAGGGGACAGCCAGGGGGGGTCGGGCTCTGCTCCCAGGGAACAGGGACAGGAGGAGAGGGAACGGCCTCAGGCTGGGCCAGGGGAGGGTCAGATTGGATATTTGGGAAAATTTCTTCATGGAAAGGGTGTCCATTCCTGGCACAGCTGCCCAGGGCAGTGGTGGAGCCCCCATCCTTGGAGGGATTTAGAAGCTGTGTGGATGTGGCACTTGGGGACGTGGGTCAGTGGTGGCCTTGGCAGTGGACTGGATGATCTTAGAGGGCTTTTCCAACCTGAGTCGAGCATTCTAGAGCTTCTGTTTGCCAGGCACTCAGCTGGGCAGGGATTTGGAAAATATGAATGTTACTCACTGCATTTCTCCCTGTCCTTCACAGGAGTAGGAAAAAATCCTCATTTCCCGTGCTCTGCTGTAACACACCTGGACCTGCTCCCTCAGGGGTCAGGGCTTTGCCTACGTGACTCCAGACACAGCATTTGTTGCTCAGCTGTGCTCTCCCTCCCCCTGAGCTGTGTCACACACTGGTGGCACACAGAGAGGAGGCTTCACACAACAGAGGACACACTTAAAAATGACTTTTCCTTTTCTTTGGGACGGGACTGACCATCAGATCTGAGCTCAAGAACGATTTGCTCTGGGGTCTGGCCCTGCTGGGTTTTTTTTTTTTTTTTCACCTCCTCCAGCACAGGGCGGGGTTTGGCTGCTGCACTTATCTGAGCGCATCTCTTCATTTTCCTGGAGCTGCAGAGGTCTCAGCAGTGGCACCCCAGGCTAGTCAGATCATGCAGAGATTAGTCACACAACCACTAATTAGCCTTGATCCAGAGCCATCTGAGTGAAAATTAACGGCCAGCATTAAAGAGGTGACACAAGCCATCCACAAGCTTTGCAGAATGACAGGCCAGGCTGAATTAATGAGATAAACCCCTCAAATTAACAGGTTATACAAACAGAACACTCAACAGCTGTCTGGGAAAGGGACAAGGGCTCAATTTGTATTTGTGGTGTCCAGGGTCTGACTCAGCCCTGAAAACCCAAGAACATTTTTGTGCTGGGCACAGCAGCTCTGCCTCAGTGTTCAGGAAGCACCAGTGCAGGCAAGAGATTATTTCAGCTGACTTGTCAGCCAGGGCACAGCAGCAGCTCTGAGACTCTGGTTGTGTCTCCTTCCTGAAGGGAGAGAGAACTGAACTGTGCTCCACAAGCAGAAATCTTTCCCGAGCTGCATGTGAAGCACCACTGCAAAAAAACACCACGGAGTCAATCAGAGCTCAGATCAGGACCTCGTTTTATACTCTCCAGGTAAAAATCTGCCCCTTCACGAAATTGTGCCAACTTTTGCTTACAGCAGAGATGCATTTCTAGAGAACAACCCCTCGCCTATCACAGCACCTTCCTCTCAGTTCCATCAGGTGAGCAGGTGACACCTGGGCTGGCAGGAATGGAGGCAGTTCAGGGCTGCAGGGACAGGGACAGAGCTCCACCTGCTGCACCCTCACACGTGGTGGCACCATCCAGCACCTTCTGCCACCGTGCAAAACCTCTGAAATTCAGAGAGGGATTCAAAATTCAATAGGTGGAAGCTTCCCAAGGAGGTGCTTTGGGCCAGTGGAGCTTATCAGAAAGAGAAGTGGCAGCCACGTGTAAAATCAAGAAATGCCACTTTTTTTTTTTTAATTATTTTCAGTAGAACAAGTCCAGGCATGAATCTGCTGGAAACAACGTGCTGCTTCAAGTGACCTTTCAAAGAAATGCAAAGGCACAGGATTTACCTCTCCTGAGCCTCAGCTCCCCAAAGCAGGCAAGTGTTGAACATTTTGAAAAGCCAATTTCCATGAGATAACACAAAAGGAAGCTGCTGCCCCAATCCCTGCACGTTAACAAAATAAAGGTGAGAGCTCCCACCACTTCTTTAGGTCCAATGTCCCTGGTTTCAAGTCCTTTTCAGGTAGCAACAAGGATTTATTGGCAGAATTGTGGCAGCTTCCATTTTCCACCTAAGAACATCGACTAGAAAAGGAAATTCCTGCTTTAAACTAAATTTTGTGGCTATTAAATACACCACAGTCCCCATGGTTCTGAAAAATAATTTCTATTGTGTACAGAGAAAAAAGTCATGCCCAGCAGCTGAAATTCTGTGAAGGGCTTTATCATGACAGAAAACAATATATTAAAGTAAAAAAATATCTTAAAAGCACAGTAAAAAAAAAAAAAAAAGCATGGAAATGTCAAAAAGTTACCACTAAAAAAGGCTTCAAGAGAATGAAATTGTCCTGAATGTAAATTAACTTCAACCAACTTGCTCAAAATCAGTATTCAAGTTTGTTTTTTTTTTTTTTTAATAATTCACACTATTTAAAACAAATGCTTGGGCTTCAGTTTAGAGCTCTGAATGCTTAAAGAGAAAAGAAATCCTCCCAAGCCCCACAGCCCCTGATTTACCCTGACAGGATTCCATCTCAGGAAATGATGTATTTCTCCAGGACATGCATCCCTCACTTTTACCAAACGTTCATCTCTTCATTCACAGGAATGCAATGAAATTACATCAGTTTCCAAACCTTTCCAAGAGAAAGATTTAGACCAGGTCTGTGGAAGCAGAGGTGTGTGAGAAATGTGTTGGAAAATTTAATTATTATCACCAAAATCTCCTTTTAACACAGATCCCTTTCCAGCACAGCGTTGCACTGAGTGACTGTGTTTATATTAAATGTGTGCTGGTTTTACCTCTTAATTAAAAATTATCAAAGCGACTCCCCCAAAAGAAAAAGAATAGAAATTCCAACCCCAAAACACCCCATATCCCCAAAATCTGTGGAAGTATTGACCAGGAGTTCAGAGTTTGTCCTGGCTGAACATCTTAATTTGACACCTGGCAGCCAAACAAGCTCACTCCTTCCACTGTGAGAACACAACAAGGTCAGTGAGTTGACACCACACCTGACTCCCTCCCACAACACTCAATTCCCACCCACACAAGGTCACCTCCACCACAGTGGACTGGCAGTGTTGCTTATGGTTGGACTCAGTGATTTTAAAGGTTTTTTTCCAGCCCAGATTCTCTGATCTAACACTGCTCAGCAGTGACACAGGGCTGGAAGTGCTGCATCATCCACCTGCTTCCCACAGCCCCAGGAGTGCACTGGGTGAGGTGGGAAAGGAGCAGAAGTGGGACATGGCACAGGATTGACTCCAGATGGCTCTGGAGTATCTCCAGTGAGGGAAACTCTGCAGCCTCCCTCTCTGGGCAATCTTTTCCAGTGCTCCCAGTAAAGAAATTCTTCCTCGTGTTCAGCTGGAGCTTCAGTTCCTGCCTGTGCCTGCTGTGCCATTGCTGGGTCCTGCTCTGCGCCCTCCCTGCAGACACTGCTGGACATGGATGAAGTCCCCTCTCAGTTTTCTCTTCTCCAGGCTGAACAGCCCCAGCTTCCTCAGCCTTTCCTGATCAGGAAATGCTCCAGCAGCCCCTTCATCATCCTCACAGCCTCTGCTGGTCCATCCGTTCCTGAGGAGCCCAAAACTGGACACAGCACCCGGGCTGTGCCTCGCAGGGCTGAGCAGAGGGGCAGGATCACTCCCTGACCTGCCGAAAACGCTCTCATCCCGGGATCCCCTTGGCATCCTTGGCACAAGGGAACGCTGCTGGCTCAGGGACAGCTCGCTGTCCACCAGGACACCCAGGTCCTTCCCACGAAGTCACAGCCCAGCGTCTGCCGGTGCTCGGGGCTGTTCTCCCCACTCGCAGGTCCTGAACTGCACCGTGCTGAATTTCGGAAGGCTCTTCTCTGCCTGTCAAAGCCCCTCCGAGACATCGGCCCTTCCTTGTTTTGCACCATCAGCGGACTTGCTGAGGGAGCACCGACCCCTTAGTCCAAGTCCCCGCTGAACAAGCTCCAAACGCTAAGTACAGAACCCTGGGGGCACCACTCGTGGCAGGCCTCCACCGACACCCTGCGCGCCGACCCCGAGCCTCGGGGATCTGCCCTCCATTCCCCGCTCATCCGAAGGAACCTCAGGGACACCTTCCCAGTCCCAAAGCCGCTGGCAGAGAACTCAGACCTCCAACCCTGGCGCCCCTCACCCTTGGGGCCGCCTCAGGCCGCGAACCCCCAGCAGCAGCGGACGAGGCCTCGGCGCCCGCGGGGCAGCCCGGGCGGAGCGCGGGGTTAAGACGCCGGGACATCCCCCCGGAACCCTCCCCGGGACACCCCAAAACCCCTCGGGACCCCCCAAAATCCCCGCTGCCCCCCAGCACGGCGGGTGCCCCTCGGCGGCCGCCCGAGGCGCGGCGCCCCCTGGCGGCTCCCGAGAAACGCGCCCCCGGTTGAGAGCAGGGCCGCGCCCACCGCAACGGGCCCGCGGGGTGTGTGTGGGGGGCGGGAGGGAGGCCCGGCCGGTCCGCTCGGCGCCGCGACCCACCTGCCCTGGCTTGGTCGCGGAGGCGGGTGGCGAAGAAGAGAAGGACGGCGAGCAGCACGGCAGCGGCGGCGAGCAGAACCGCGTCCATCCCGAGCCCCGGCCCCGCCCCCAGCACCCTCCGTGCGCCCCGCCCCCTTCCCCTGCCGCAAGGCCCCCCGCGCGCGGGCTGCCCCGCGGGGCGCCTGTGGCGGCGCGGCGCGGCGGGCGCGCTGCGATGGGGCAGGCGCGGCGCGGGCAGCCCGCGGGAGGGGTCCTGGCTCGGCCGTGAGGCGGGCGCTGAGGGAGGGCGCGGGAAAAGGAATTAAAGGCGGAATTAAAGCCGGAGTCAGAGGAGAAATTTAAAACCATGGGGCAAAACCGGCCGAGGGCACGGCGCCCGCGGGCCTGGCCGCCCGGCACGGCTGCTGGCCCCAAGCTGGGGAGATCCTCAGCCGTGACCCCGCACCGGGTCCGCCCCAGGCAGGCCCTGGCAGCCATCGGGGTGACCGGGGCAACGGTGAAACTTAAATTACACCTCTGAGTAATTTCTGTCTTCTGCCTTTAGGTCTCTGGAATCTGGGAATGGGATGAAGCTGGAGCTGCCTGGCTCAGCAGCGTGTCAGGAGTGATGTCCTGACCTGGCCTGAACCAAAAGTGCACAAAAAGATGCAGAAGCTTGCACTGGAGATAGAGGAGACATTTCCCCCCTTTGCATGGTCGCCCACTGTTAGATCCGAAACTTTGTCAGGCTCTGCCCCAGTCCTATGAGTGAGAAGTGTTTTTAGGCTTTACCCATGTTCACTTTGTGGTTGTGAAGTTCTGGCTGATCAAGCCCTTTCTTGCTTCAGAAATACTTTTCAGTGTGACTGTTTAAAGCACTCTTGGTGGGGGAAAGTGTTTTAAATAAATTGAATATGCAAATTAGAGGCTATGGGACACCTAAAGGTGATCAAAAGCACTGCTTTAGCTAATTAGTCGTTGCTGTGGGCTCCACAGCTGCCTGTGTCCCTGTCACGAGCTCGAGATGAGTTCAGATCTGTCAGCAGATGGAAAGCGGCTTCTGCTGAGGGATTTGCTGAATTTTAGCAATGCAGAACCAGCAACACGGTGGGAAGCCCTCAAAAAAGAGCAGAACTACAGGCTGAATGTTTAAGGCAAAGCTTTATTTCAGTAATAGCCTTTCAAAAATCTTATTTTGGGGATCATTCATAGAATCGTGGAATGGCTTGGCTTAGAAGAACCTTAAAGCTCATCTCGTTCCACCCCCTGCCATGGGCAGGGACACCTTCCACTAGCCCAGGGTGCTCCAAGCCCCATCCAGCCTGGCCTTGGACAGTTCCAGGGATCCAGGGGCAGCCACAGCTTCTCTGGGCACCCTGTGCCAGGGCCTGCCCACCCTCACAGGGAACAATTCCTGCCCAATATCCCATCCATCCCTGCCCTCTGGCAGTGGGAGCCATTCCCTGTGTCCTGTCCCTCCATCCCTTGTCCCCAGGTCCCTCTCCAGCTCTCCTGGAGCCCCTTTAGGCCCTGCAAGGGGCTCTAAATTCCCCCTGGAGTCTTCCCTTCTCCAGGTGAGCACCTGTGCAGCTCTCCCAGCCTGGCCCCAGCCCTTGGAGCATCTCCGTGGCCTCCTCTGGACTCCCCCCAGCAGCTCCACTGTCAGGATCTGTGATATTCAGATGCTCCCGAGATTGTAGAAAGTCTCTGTCTTTCAGCCCCGCTGCCAAAGGAGGAGTCGTAATTCGTCTGTGCTGGTTTTCAAGGTTGTTTATTCTTTCTTATCTACAATATTTTCTCTCTGCCCTGCAGCAGGTCTGTCCTGCAGGACAGCGTGCGGGGCTCTGCCCTCAGTGGGATGTTACAAACATTATGTACCAAAAACTACGTGTGCTGTATTTACAATAACGTGCCAATACCCATCACCCGTGTTGAACAGTGTGTCCCCAGCCCAAACCAACAGAAAAATGCCAACACCACGGTGAAACATGGAGGGCATGAAGAAGAAGAAAAAAGACAAGGCACGCCCAGTTTCCTCCATCTTGCCTCCTTTGAACCCCTTACCTAGAATCCTAAAATTCTACTTTTGCGCCCGTGCCACACTAATTACTACTTCTATCAAACACTCAGAGCTTGGAATTCATCCTGAAGGATTGAAAACTCTTTTCCATGGACAGAGATCAGAGACAGTGTCTCTCGGGGCTCTGTACAGGGGGTTCCTGACCCCCTGCCAGGGTCCCAGACCTTCCAGGGCAGCCACAGGGATGCTCTGGATTCCCACACTCCACGTCCTCCTGCTGTTGGCCCCAGGGCTGGAGCAGCTCTGCAGGTGGGCTCTCACCTGCAGAATCCCCTTCCCCTGCTGCCCACGCTGGGGATGAAGACACGGAGGGCTCTGGCTGGGCCACGTGGAGCTTCTCACCCACCCCAACGCCCCCTCAGGCTGAGCTTTGGCTAAAGCAGGCCTGGGGAAGCTGGGGGCTCCCAGAGCCCCTTTGTCATCCAGCCCTGCAGGCAGCCAGCACACACTTGTGTCACTGCTGAGTGTTTCATTTCCCTGCTGCCTTTAATAAGGAGATGGTGCTAATGGTGGGATGTCACCTGCTCCTCTCTGGGCTGCAGAGGGAGCAGAGGAGTTTTTCCTGTAGGTGTCACCAATATCCCGTGTAGAAACTGAGCTTAAACTCCCGAGGAAGGACCGAGCGTGGGATGCTCAGGTCGGTTTGATGCAACACCAGAGTCTTCTGAAATATTTGAGATCCCTCGGGTTGTGTTTCACAGAAGCCTTTTTGTATTTTCCTAGTTTAAGTCTGGAAAAATCCCTCTGGTTTCCTCAATAACCATGTAAATTCCAGAGGATTTTGAGGCTGGCTTTCTACCAGGACACTGGGAGAATGTGTGAAGGCTGTGATGAGCTGTGGGTGGTGATTGAATTTGGTGGCTGCTGCTGGAGCGTGACTTGTTCCACTCAGTCATGCAAATACTGCAAGAATATCATGGAATCATGAAATGATTTGGGTTGGGAGGGACCTTCGAGACCATCTTGTTTCACCGCCTGCCGTGGGCAGGGACACCTTCACTAGCGCAGGTGGCTCCAAACCCCGCCCAACCTGGCCTTGGGCGCTTCCAGGGATCCAGGGGCAGCCACAGCTTCTCTGGGCCAGGGCTCAGCACCCTCACAGGCAAGAATTCCCTCCTTAATATTTATTCTAAATCTGCCCTGTTTTTGTTTAAAAACATTTCCCCATGTCCCAGCAGTTGTAAATACTTAATCACAATAATACAGTATTTGCAGACCTATGGAATTTTCTCACCCAACGTGGGGGCAGCACCTGATCCCAGTACAGGCTGTTTTAAGGGAAAATTGGTCTTTTTTTCAATTTATTGTGACAAAAAGTCAAATAGCACGTTTGCCCTCAAACACCTCGTTATGTAGAGGAATTACATAGAATCACAGAATCACTGAGATTAGAAAAGCACTCTTGCATCATCAAGTCCAACTATTCCCCCACTGCCAAAGCCACCACCAAACCACCCCGAAGTTCCACCTCTACACCTAAAATCTCTTTAAATTTAAATCCTTGTGGGGCCGGAGGCACATCCACATGTGTGAGTGATCATCACTTTTTTGGAGCAGCCGGGAGAACTCGCCAGGTTGGCAGAGCAGCCCCGAGGCTTCGATCCAGTGACGCGCAGTGGCGTCAGGTATCGGTGGCCGGTAATGAGGCTCTGATTCCGTGCGAATAAACTAAAGTGCATCCAGGAACTCGGTGTATCCCGGGCCCCGGGGCCAACTGGCACAAAACACCCTCTTCCACACTTGTCAGCTTGCCTCACCTTCCAGGAGAGGGTGGCTGGATGCAAACTGCCTGCTGGGAACTGTTCCTGGACTGCTTTGAGCTGGGAATTATCTAGGAAAGTGCAGCTTGGCACCCAAGTTTGTGCAGAGGGACTTTCTAACCATTCTTTTTCTCCCATGGATGTACCTCTCGGTGCCTGGGCACTCCTTATTTTCCAGCAGGGATTCAACTTTCGTGCAGCAGGATTTATTTACAGGGAGAAATGCTGCAAGTGCTGCCTTCCAGCTCCCACCCACTTGGATATGCACCTCGGCTATTCTTCCAAATGCTCTCGAAATGTGCTGATGAAGGGGAGCGTTTCTGCATCGCTCCTTTGTGCCAGTGGGACACAGCACCTTCCAGGAAGCGCTCTGGTTTGCACGATCACACTCTGGGAAGGATCTGGATCAGAGTGCCAAAGAGCTGCAGATTATTTTAAAATTGTACGGCAGTGAGCTGGTGACCCTAAATGTGGGGGGAGCTCCACCCAGGACCCCCCTGCACCACCCTGGAGCTCAGCACCTCCCCAAAGCTTCTGAAGAAACTTCTGAGACCTGTCTTGGTCTTTTCTGGTCCTCCTGCTTCCTTCTCACTGCTCTACTTGTGTCACTTGTTTTAGGAGAAATAAAATGGTTTCTTGTTGTTTGAGATAGCTTCCAAATCTACCTTTAACAGTGAAATTTAAACACAAGTAGTGGTCGCAATCAAAACAGAATCTTAGTTCTTGAAAACAACATTGCAAAATTAAGAAATGCATGGAAATTTGAAGGCTCGAAATCATTGTGAGGTGATTCCCTCTGTGTTGTGTTTTATAACAGCTCATTTCTGCTCTGAAGGTTTCACTGACTGGTCTAGTTCAGCCATAGCTGCTTCTGGGCCAGGATGTCTGAGTGATGCAGGGAGTGGGACTTGATCAGATAAAGGCTTTTTTTGCCTTAAAAGCTGAGGGAAGATTTGAAACAAATAATGCCAGTAAATATATAAATCTAAAAGAAATCCAACCAGGCTAAGGATTTCTTTGAGCAGGTCTTCAAAAATATTTGGAGATCAAGACTTTTGTGCTGGCAGGGGATTAAAGAAAAATAATAGTGGTGAAGTGAAATCCCTACAAGTGAAATTCAGATGCTTTCCCTCCTGTGGCCACAAACCCAAAACCTTTCAAAGGCTCTTTGGTGAACAGTGAAGCCATAGAGGTGGTGGGTTTGGATGTCCCTGGTTAATGCCCCGACCACAGGGTTCAGCCTGCGTGGCTGTGACTGCATCTGTGGCTGTCTTTTCAGCAATTCATCTACAATCTTTTCTCTGTCTCTTTTGGCTATAAACTATTCCAGATGATTCTTAACCAGTGTTTCTTGGGCATGGACACATTCCTAGCATAGACCTTGTAGTCCCCATCCCTGGACGTGTCCAAGGAGTGACTGGAGGTGACACTGAGTGGTCTGGGTTGGTTGACAAGGCGGTGATGGGTCAGAAGTGGGACTTGATCTTGGAGGTGTTTTCAAGACTTGGCTCCAGCTGCATTATCTGAGCATGGTCCCAGCACCGAGCACGCTTCTCCTCTGGAATTTGGTAGCTGAAAATCAAAGATAAATCCACTGGTTTTCTTCCCCATATCAGTCCTGGGGAGGGCAAGCATCACAGAAACAGCTGTGGTGGAAATGTTCAGAGGAAACGTTCAGAAGTTGTTGCTGTTCTGGATGTCTTTGTCATTCAGAGCTGCTCCTGCTGCAGAGCTCTCTGCTCTCCTCTCATGCCCATCTAGCCGTTTGTCTAGAGCCTTAATGAGTTTCCTCTGTCTTTTCAAAATGTAAATTGTAACCAATTTACAAGTCATTAGTTATGAAGTCGGTGACTGCAGCCTCGCTTGAATTTCACCTGTCCCTTCCCCGTGTTTCCATTAAACCCCATTTAATTACAATTTAATCTCATTCTCGGGGCATCAGCTGGGTTTGTAAAAATTTCCCTCAAAGTCTGTGACTCAGCTGACAACACACGAGCAGTGACCAAGACCTAGATGGACAGGATTTCCAGTCCAAATTAACAAAAAGCTGTTCTCCTGTCTCCAAAAATCCACCTGCACAAGGAGGAAAGAAAACCAGAGATGCCAAAATGAAATTTGGTTTCTTTGCTGCAGGTGAAGAAAAGGGGAGCAGTTGTGACCCAGCAGTACCTCCTCAGGTTGTTCCCAGGGACCACGGGGACTTGCAGCTGTAATGGCTTTGCTGCCTGAGGGGAGGCTTTTAGCTGCAAAAATCCACCTTTCCAGCCAACTCCCATAAATCCAGTGTTTAGTTGGATTGCAGGCTCCGCTTAATGGGAACGTTGCTCACCATTTCACATCCAGGTTTTGGCATGAGCAGCTGGAGTCATTGGCTGCAGCTCTCTTCCTGGGTGCAGCACTGAAGAAATCACTTTTATTTTGGCTTGGCTGGAGTCTGAACTGTGGGGTGCCTGTTGTCTTTTGGGCAAAGCCTCCCCTCCTCTAAAGGCTTTCCCCCACTCTTCTCAGCATCCCTTTACCTCTGCCTTCCCTCTGTGATCATGAGCACATGGTGGAATGGGCCAGGGAATGGAACCTGGCTTCTGACAGCCTTTTTTTATCAGCAAAAGATGTGTCTGTGGCAGAACAGCATTACTGGTGTAACCCGGGGGTGGGTGTTTATCTGTCTGCGTTCATCTCCCTTCCAGACTCCTTCAGTGAGGCTGGACAAGCCCAGGTCCTCTTGCTCCCTGCCCTAGTGGTGCCAGACTTCACTTAACATCATTTTTCTGTCTTGAATATGAACAATTTGGCCGCTTGTGGTCTTGCCTTGTGAGATCTAATTTCTCTTTTCGGCTTCATAATTAAGATTATAGAGAAGGGAAAGCCTGTCTCCCCTCAGAGGTGTGTGATAAAAGGATGAAAAGCAACAGGCCTAGGCTGCAGCAAGGGCAATTCCATAAGGCAAGGAACAATGTTTGCACTGTGAGGATGGAGAAATGCTGGACCACGAGCCCAGAGGGGTTGGGGGCATTGCTTCCCTTGGAGGTGTCCCACACGCAGCTGGACAAGGCACCACCCAGCCTGAATTTTGATGCAATTCTGCAAATGCCCATGAACCAGAACAGAAGGAATTGCATATACAAGCAGAGATGAGTGTGGATGCAGCCTGCAGAGTCTCCTTATCTGTCTTTGAAATGCTACTGCTCCGTTCAGCAGCTCCACGCTGACAGCAGGCCAAGAGCTGCATCAGCGACCAGGAATATTCGCTTTTCTCCTCGGACTGCGTGGAGTACACAGATAACTCTGGGAGCAGCAAGGCTGCTTTCATCTTCCTGGAGCTATTCCAAACGGATCACGTTGCTGGGGGAAGTCAGGGGAGAGCAGGAGAAGACAGAGTATCTTTATTTTAAAATAAATTAAAGAAATCCTTAAAATCAAAGCGCTTAGCAGGGGTTCAGCAGGATCAGGAGGCAGCAGTCCTTGCTGGTGCTGAATTTATTGCCTGCGTTAAATGTCTGGACTGAATTGCCTTGTCTTCCCACAAATGGAGCTACTCCTACCCAGTGCTGGTAGGGCAGCGGGGAAAGGGGAGCAGAGCTGTCTGTGCTGTCCCTACTCAGTGGATAACGGAGGGAACAAGGAATTGTGAGGACTGTCAGGCTGGATTAGGCTTGAGGCACACAGAATCCAGTTCCTTGCTTTCTGTGCTGATCAGCACAGCAGGTTTCCAGGAATCATTTTTAAAGCATTTCAGAGGAAAAAATGTTCATTTTTTTCCCCTTTTCCCCAAAATATTGCCCTGACTGCCATCCTTGCAAGGTCAGCTTTAAAAAATCTGGAAGATTTCCAAGAGTTTCTGCAAGGCTGTGAGTTGCTGGCGGTGGTGTAGACCCACAGTAAGTTGTAGGGACAAGTAATTGAGAACAATTTGGGGAAGACAGCTGAGATCCCCCAGGGAAGTGGGAAAAGGTCAGAACTGACACATGGGCTTTGCCAGAGGTACCAGGAATCTTTTGCTGCCTCTGTGTATTTTGAATCATGAAAGCCTGGAACCTTTAGGTGTTGGACTTGGACAATCCTTGTGGGTCCCTTCTAATTCAGGATTTTCCATGGTATTCTAAAGGAAAGGGCAGAGAAACCCAGGCTACAAAAATCCCTCAAAAGCAACCAGGAAAACACTTCTGCAGGGATCTGTCTCCAACAGAGGTCATGGTGCTCAGAAATTATCTTTGCTCTGTGTTGCAGATCCTAAAGTAGCTAAACTGGATCCCCAGGAGAGATACAGAACCAATAACCCCATGAACAAGATTCACTGGATTTCATCTGCCACTGGCAACCAGATCACAGAATCACAGACTGGTTTGGGTTGGAAGATACCTTAAAGATCATCCCATTGCACTCCCTGCCATGGAGGGACACCTTCCACTATTCCAGGGTGCTCCAAACCCCCTCCAGCCTGGCCTTGGACATTTCCAGGGATTCAGGGGCAGCCACAGCTCCTCTGGGCAACCTGTGCCAGGGCCTCACCACCTTACAGTCAACAATTAAATAATTCTAATCAATCTAAATCCATTCTCCCCTGAGCCTGTGTTTGTGCTCAGGTTGCCCCCACCCAAGGGATTTAAAGGAATGCCTCCTGTAAGTCTGTAAGTGAAGAGGAGGGTGTGATTATCTGTGGGACTCAGGAAAGTGGATTCCCAGGGCTGCCGCAGCCTTCTCCATGCTCCTCAGGCACTTCCCATCCCACTGCTGGGCAGTATCCCAACCCTAAGCCAGGTGAAAAGTGGGGAGATGAGCTCAGTGTGGCTGCTGGAGGAATTCCTGTGAATACATCAGGGGGATGGGGACAGGAACTGTCTTTAGTGCCATTAGTGCAGGGCTGGAGGATGAATCGATGGCCAGAGATGCATGCCCAGGTTACTTTGTCTTCTCTTTGATTTAAGCACTGTACAATTAGTCCAGAGCTTGAAAATTATGCTATTAAACATTGTGCTGTCCTTTTTAATGCATGGCTACTGGGAGAACTTACTGGAAGACTTCCAATACTCCTGTTTCCATAGGAAGTGTGCAAAAGGAGAAGGGCTGCCTAGGATCCCACCTATTCACCCCAAATCAGCATCACCTGCATCACCTCTACTGCTGCATCCCTAATATTTGTCTGTGTGCTTGAAAGCCACGTGCCCTGTCCCACCTCCAAACCCTTCCAGTTCATCACTGTCCCTGTCACAGCAAGGGTTTCCTTTATTCCTGACCTAAATCTTCCTGCAGACAATATAAGCCCAAGATCATCTCCATCCCATAATGAATATTCATCATTTTCTGTAACATAATGAAGGTCAGTGTTCTTTAATAAGAGAGAAGAAAGGCACACAGGAGGTCCATTTAATAACAGAGGTGGCTGGTACATAAAGCAGGGAGATATTATAATTAATATCACAAGGGTGGGAATGTGCTCAGGAAAATCCTGGCAACCAGGAGGAAGGGATGCCATGAAGTTTTATCTTTGAGAAGTTAAAAAAAGCTTTGACTGAAGTTAATGGAAATTCTGCCCGCATAAGAAACACAGGTGGAAGGGAAAATCGGCTTATTTTAATCAAAGCGAGAGGGGGAAAAAAAACAACCCTAATTTAAATCAGTCCAAGTGATTGCAGGCTTAATTCTCACCCCTTATTAGACTCTTCAATCCTAACCCTACAGCCCTAAGAGATCTCTTTACACAAGGCACAGGAATTTGATTTGTGTGCACGCTGACCTCAAAGTGATAGAGTGATCCATCCTCTGTCAGTGGGGCGGATTCCCAATTACATCTGCTGGGAAAGATGATTACATGACCCCATCCTTGTCTGGAAGTGGGATGGCCGGGGAGGTTCCCCTCTGTCAGTGCTCTCAGGTCTGAGGTGCTGGATAATTGCTATGGATGGGAAAAGGAGGAGGAGATGCTTTGCTCCTGTTCTCTGCTGGAGGGAAAGGAGGGATGAAGCATCTATCCATGAGGAAAGGCTGGGAGAATTTGGATTGTTCAGCCTGGGGAAGAGAAGACTTTGGGGTGACCTAATTGCAGCCTTCTAGTACCTGAAGGAGCCCCAAGAGAGGTGGAGAGGGACTTTGGACAAGGGATGGAAGGCAGGAAAAGGGGGAATGGCTTCAAATGGAAAGAGAGTAGTTTTAGGCTGGGTATTAAGAAGAAATTCTTCCACGTGGAGTTGGTGGCTCTGGCACAAGTTGTCCAGAGAAGCTGTGTCTGCCCCTGGATCCCTGGAAGTGTCCAAGGCCAGGCTGGAGGGGGTTTGGAGCACCCTGGGGTAGTGGAAGGTGTCCCTGCCCATGGCAGGGGGTGGAACTGGATGGTCTTTAAGATCCCTTCCAACCCAAACTGTTCCATGATTCTGTGATGAAGTTTAAAAAGGAGGGTGGGGAAAGTCAATCAGGACATGTTTACTTATTAAAAAAATAATTTAATTACCAAAACATCATTATTTAAAAACACCCCAAAAAAATCCCAAACCTCACAGCTTTAGTTTTCTTTTCCTCCCTCCTGCAATTTTTATCTGCTCCGCAAAAAGAAAGAAGCAAGGAAAAGGATACCAGGGAGGTGTTACTTTAGGAAACCCTGATAAAAAGCCCTGTTTTACCTTGGTTTTGATGGGGTGCAGCCAAAATTCCTACCAGGACATAAATGTGAACTCATTCCTTTCCTTCCCATTTCACTTTTGTTCCATCCCAGAAATGACACAGGCAGAGAGGTTGGAAGCAGCCAATTCCCATGAATAAGTGGAGGAGAGACCCCATTTCATCCTGGCAGTCATTCCTGAAATGGGGCCAATTCATTAGGCAGAGATCTCCTCATCCCTGAGCAGAACAGCCTGTTCTGCCTGCCCCGAGTGCCTTCTGCTCTCCCAGCATCCGCAGAGGTTGCTGCTTGGAGAGGGACAGCCTTGGAATCCTACCCTGAGATATTTATATGGATTTGTGTATGGAAAAAAAAAAAAAAAGGCTCAGTTTGTTGCAAAATTTTTAATTTTTCACCGCTCCTATCCACATCCACAGAAAGCATCCAACCTGGGAGGATTCATCCAAAAAGCATGCTGTATTTTGCAGTTATATTGCTTTTTCTTCTTTGGTTTGTTTTGGGGTATTTTTTAGGGATTGCTTTTCAACAGAAAAGCAAAACTATCCCTGAGAAAAAAGATAATTTGACCTCCCCTCATCCCTGTCCCTTTGCAGCCTCAGGTTGGGCTCTGCACTGCCAGCCCTGCTGTGTCCCGGTGCCAGCAGCGGTACCCAGCCAAGAAGGACCGGGAAATCCGGGCTTGGGGACTTCTCCAGTGACAGATTTTGCTGCCATCCCGTGGTCACTGCTCTTTGGAGCCACTGGACTGGTCTCAAGGCAGGGGCTTGATGGTCTGGCAGTGACTCTCCCAAAATAGAAGCTGGACAAACTCCCACGGAACCAGGAGAGAGTGGTGAAAGGAAAGAGAAAGGGACAGGGATTTCTCCTCCCATCTCCTGCTGAATCACAAGGACAGGCCATGAAGGTGCTGAAAAGGTGCTTAATCACCTTTCAGCATGCCATTGGGATCCTATTTCCATCTGTATGTACCCCCAGTTTCTTACAGAATTATAGACCCATGGAATCTCCTGAGATGGAAGGGACCCACAAGCATCATTGAGTCCAACTCCTGACCCTTCATTGTCCTTTCAGGGTCCTGCCAGTGATGGAGTTGTGCTCATCCATTTCTCCCATGGCACTCCCAAGTCACCCAACCTTTCCTGACTTTTCCTTTGCCTGAAGAGAGAGGAAAAACATCCTGGTTTTAGTTTTAGCCCTTCCCAACAAGAAAGACTTTGAGGGACTGGAACATGTCCAGGGAAGGGAGCAGAGCTGGGGAAGGGTCTGGAGCACCAGGAGCAGCTGAGGGAGCTGGGAAAGGGACTCAGCCTGGAGAAAAGGAGGCTCAGGGGGGACCTTGTGGCTCTGCACAACTCCTGACAGGAGGGGACAGCCGGGGGCGTCGGGCTCTGCTCCCAGGGAACAGGGACAGGAGGAGAGGGAACGGCCTCAGGCTGGGCTAGGGGAGGTCTAGATTGGATATCTGGGAAAATTTCTTAATGGAAACGGTTGTCCAGCCCTGGCACAGCTGCCCAGGGAGGTGGCAGAGTCATAATCTCTGAAAGGGTTCAAAAAACCTGTGAATGTGACACCTGGGGGTGGTTTAGGGGTGGCCTTGGCAGTGCTGGGGGATCGGGTGGATTTACTGATGTTAAAGGGCTTTTCCCACCTTAACAATTCTGGGATTCTGTGGTTCTGGGATTCCATGGTTCAGTGGTTCTGTCTATTTGCCCACTCATTGCTTTAATGCATCAGGTCTTTGGTATGAACCAAGCTGAACCTTTATCTCCCCAACACAGTCTGCATCAGAGGGACGCAAAAAATGCAACAGGACCTGGAGGAGAGCAGCCAGTGCCACCTCCTGGCTCTTGGGGTGACCTAAACAGCTCCGTGATTTTGGTCCAAGTGACCCTTCCTCATGCATTTCAATGTCCTGAACCCCAAAATCAGGCTCAAACATCCTGAGGGATCTGATTCCACTGCCACTGGAAGTGTCTGGGCCATCATTTTCCAGTCAGTGCTTGAGTGGCTGGTGTGGATTTAGTGTGTCAGAGCAGAGACTCCACAAAAAGCAACACTTCCTGCATGCAGCACCATATTTCAGCATCGAGGATAATTCTGTATTCCCATCTGCTTTATTTTAAGCAGCCCCAGGGATGGAAAGAGCCACCTTAAGAAAATACAGCCAGCACTATCCTGCTCCAGCCGCCCACGGGCTGACAGATTAAATCTCGTTTGCTTGTGCCAGAGTCTTGCTCACTTGTTTGTCATTATCTGGAGTTTTGTTAGGCTGTGTTAAAAAACAAAATCAGCAAAACAAAACTTTTTTACCTTTTTATTCCCTTTTAATAAAAATAGAAGCTGTGTCAGGGATGGAGAAAAGTGCAGGCACACTCTTGGAGAGCAGCAGAGCAGCAGTGATCTGGTCCTGCCAAGGATGTGGGGATGTGAAGGTCTGGAAGACTGACAGGAGGAACTTCTGGCCATGCCTCACCTTGGATACTCACCCATCCCCACAGCCTGGCTCCAGGACTTGCATGGCCACTTGTAATGGCATTTTAAAAAATTCCTTCCAAAATTTGCCGTTATCTTTGGAGTTCTCTTATCATGCACATCTTCTTCCACCCACGCTGGACACCAGAACGATATCACAGTGAATTACATCCTTCTCCATTCAAATTCAAGTGGAAGAAATCCAGTGAAGAGCTGAGCAAACACATTTTGCCGCCCTACATCAGCTTTCTATGCTGGATTCACATCTCCATTTCTTCCCCCTTTTTCTCCTCCCTTTCTGTTTTTTTTTTTTTTTTTTCCTTCTTGCTGCACATCCTGATCCAGAGAATAAATCAGATGGACTGAACTTCATGACTTGGGAAGCCACCACTTCCCAGACCATGGAATCACAGAATCCTGGAATGGTTTGGGTTGGAAGGGACCTTAAAGATCTTCCAATCCCAACCCCCTGCCATGGGCAGGGACACCTTCCACTATCCCAGGTTGCTCCAAGCCCTGTCCAGCCTGGCCTTGGGCACTTCCAGGGATCCAGGGGCAGCCAGAGCTTCTCTGGACAACCCTGTGCCAGGGCCTCACCATCCTCACAGGCAAGAATTTCTTACCAATATCCAATCTAAATCTACCTTCTTTCAGTGTGAAATGCCAGCTTTTCATAACCTCACCATTTGCTGCAATATTTTTGACAGTTCCAAAAATATTCAGGCCAGAAGAGCCCAAATGTTCCTGCAGCTCATGCAGATCAGCCTGGACCCAATCCTCTGGGATCTGTGAGGTCATCTGAGTGCCCATGGGAAGTGCAGCTGTGTCCCAAAGCACAGCCAGTGTCCCCACTGTGGCTGCAGGAGAGGTGACAAACTGGTAGAGGAAAGGTGAAGGTCTAAGGTGGATCCAAATTGTGTCTGCAACCCCTAAAGGAGGGTTCCAGAGAGGATGGACTCTTGGAAGTGCACGGGGAAAGACAAGAGGTGACAAATCCAGTGAGAGGCAAGAGAAGGGTTTCCACTATGAGAGTGGTCAAACACAGGAAAAGGGGCATCAAAGAGGCTGTGGATTCTCCATCCTTGGAGATACTCAAAATTCTGCTGGACATAACCAAGGGCAATAAATTGGTGCTAGAAGAGGACTCAGCTTTGGTCCTAAAGTTGAACTGGAGGCCTCAAAAACCCTCCTCCCACCTCAATTAGTCTGCAGTATTGACACATGGAACAGATGGAGGAACGTGAAATTATTCACATCAAATTGCTTGCAAAGCAAGACAGGGAAAGGGTTGTCCAGGCCGCCCAAGGCAGTGGTGGAGTCACCATCCTGGGGAGTGTTCCAAAAACACATGGATATGGCACTGGAGGACATGGATTAGTGGTGAACATTGATGATCGTAGAGATCTTTACCAGATTCTGTGCCTCCATGGTGAGTTTTCCCACCCAAATCTAAGCCTGTGTGACCTTCTCCGGGGCATGGGGTGAGTTTCTGGCAGGGCTGGCCACAGAATCCAGGCATCTGAATTCCAGAGGGATGAAATTCCACCTGGATGTGCTGTAGGAAAGACAATTTAGATCAGGAGCAAGGCCAGTTTTAGGACCATATAACTGCCTGTGGTACATAAACCTCTGCAGCACAATTTTCGAATCATCCTTTCTTACTTAAGGGAAGCAAAACTCCACAAGTAAAATCAACTTTTCCCCTTTTCACCCCTCCTAAATAGACTGACAAAAATGACAGCGAACAACTCGCACAGAATTTAAGTGTTGAAGCTGTACTCATCTCTGGTTTTGTGGGTAACACATGAGAGGACCTGGAGAGTTACACATTTATCACCAAGGACGAAAGGGTCAAGGGACAAATGCAGCCTCTGGATAGACTCAAGCACAGAGCATCTTGTTTTTTCTTCACAGCCCATTGCAGTGTCATTACATCGACTCAAATAAATTGCCCAACAATCAGGACCTGCCTTCTATTGACCTCTGGGGACCAAAGACAATGGAAGCTCCAATGCTTGAATCAGGCTGTAATGAGAAGATTGATGGTTTTGGGAAGACTTGCTGACTGCAGTTTGGACCACTCTGCCAGGAGCTGGGTTTGAGGGCTGGGATTTGCTGGAGCTGTTCCTCTCCAAATGGTTTTTCCATGGAGAGGGTTTGCTGGGAGCAAACTTTTTCCAGCATCCTACTGCTCTTGGCTGGAGCAATTCCACTTGAAATAGCCTCGCTGGCTATGCTGCTGTGTGAAGAGAGATTTATTTTCATGCATAAGAATGCTGGAGGAAACTGCCAGAAAACAACTTTTTTTTTTTTTTTTTTAATTTGTTTCCTTTTAAAAATTATTAATTTAAAAAAATTATTAATTCCTTCTTAAAATTATTTTTATAAATTTTATGAACGCAGACTTGTGGTTCCGGTTATACCAACAGTAAATCCTTGACTTTATGTACAGAATGGAATCATTTAGGTTGGAAAAGCCTTCCAAGATTATTGAGTCCAACCATTAACCCAGCACTGCCAAGGCCACCACTTAAATGCATCTCTAGATATAAAAATAAGGGGTGTTTCCACTTTGCTCATACGAAGTGTTTTTAGTGCAATTCCATTAAATCTGTGTCTGCAGTGATTTCACCTGATTGGCACCTTTCTCCATTGTCAGAAATGTCATTTTCCCACCCTGTCCCAGGCTGATGTGCCAGATGGACATGTGACCATGGCTCCCACACCAAGGGTGGGCACATCCCAGCTGCAGCCAAACCTGGATGTCCCAAACCTCCCCCAAAGCTGTGCAGCCACCACTGCTGAAAATGTTCATCCCACCTGGAAAAGGCTCTGGGCAACCAGCTCTGACCTTCAAGTTCACCCAAAGGGTTGGACTGAAGACCTCAGAGGTCCCTTCCGACCTCAGTCCTTCAATACTTCAAGGTGACCTTGAAAATGGCAGAACACCACTGAGTCAACGATTTGAAGGAAAAAAAAACCCACACAGACTTGCATTTAAATCCCTTTGAACTTCTCCAAGATCAGCCAGAAGCTCTGATTTGATTTGATTTTACTTCTTTGTTTCTCACTTTACAGCCTTGACTTGAACTGAGCTAAAACCGATGGAACTGTTAATTGAAAACCGAGTGTCAACAGCAGTTCAGCGCAGAAAGAGTTTCAATTAAAAGCAATCTCTTCTTGCCATCCAAAGTAATATTTTCCCTCCTGGCTAAATTTTAAGTGAAGCACAAAGTGGTTGCTTGTCAATGCTTTAATGGGATCTGAGCTATTGTGTGGGAAAACTTCCTTTCACTCAGAGGCCAAGGAGCTTTTTCATTTTTTGGAGCTGAAAGCAGAGGAATGAGGGTTTTTTTGGTGTGATGTGGCTGATTTGCTTTTCACTTCTGGGCTGTGTGGGTGAGGAGTGAGGTGTGATGAAGAACACTATCCAAAAATCAGGGCTGGGTGGGAATCAGTGTTTCTCGCTCCCTACCACTATGGATGTGTTTTTTCTGTTCGAGCCAGGTCTTACAGGCTCTCATAGACTAACATCATACTCTTGATAGCTCAGCTATCTCAGGTGGCATAAAGTAGCAGGGTGGCTCCTGTGACAATGTTGGAAACAAAAAAGTTTTATAAAAGGCAAAGTAAAAAAGCTCTTTCTTCTTCTCTTCTTTTTCTAGTCAATTGCTTAGGTGAGACTTTTAGCTCCTGTCTAATTAGCTATCCTTAAGTTTGAGGTGAAGTCTCCAAAGTCCTATGAGGCATCTTTTAACCAAATTGAGGAGAGAAACTTCTAAGCTTTTGTCCTTTTTAAAGGGACAAAGAGTAACTTGTTGACTCCGTCAACAAAGAGCACATTCCTGCATGGATGGACCTCGATCCACTCCTCTCCAGGTTGGTGCTCAGCCTGGCTCTGGTTTTTATCCAGGATGGTTGAGCTGAGTGGGAACAATGTGGCCAGAAGGTCCCCAGGTGCCCTCAGGAGGCTTCAGTTGGCTTTTTGGCCAATTGGTGCTGGGTGGGACACCCAGGGACATGAATTCTGGAGGGTTCCCAGAAGAGGGGAGCAGAGGAGAAAGAGATATTGAGAGGGTGATGAGAGATACAAGAGGGGAGCTGGCTCTGGGGGTGTGGGGATGGCTGCCATCAAACCTGGTGACATCTCCTGGGAAAGGGGGGCTTCTTGCAGCAGGAAGGTTTTGGGTCACTTTCCCTGATGCAATCCAGGTTGGAGATCATGTGAGTGTGAATTGGATTTGGGATGGGAAGAAACAGCCTCAAATTGTGCCAGGGCACGTTTAAGTTGGATATTAGGGAAAAATTCTTTACAGAAATGGTTGTCCAGCCCTGGCACAGGCTAACCAGGGCAGTGGTGGGGCAGAGTCTGTAATTAAATCATCCTCACAGCTTCCAAAGGTCTGGCCTTGCATCCTTCCCCCTCCAGAGCCAGCCTGGGTGTCCTTGCATCAATCCCTTCTCCTCTTGGTCCCCAGACACTGCGAGGATGTAACAGGGTGTCACCTTCCTGGCTCAGTGTAAAAACCTCTAATGAAACCTGCAGGTGGTTAAAAGCATTCCCAGATTTCTTTTCCTGAAGAAGTGTCTAAAACACCCTAAAAGGAAGTGGCGAAAAGCGACAGCTGATGAATAAACCGCTTCTCATCAGTGGGAAATGGAGAAAATGCTCTGCCTGCTGTTTTAGGGCTTCCACGTAAAAAGCATTTGGTGGAAAGTTGTGGGGGCTGCGTCTCTTTGAGGTGTTCAAAAACAGGAGATCATTTTAGGAACAAATCCATTGAATGCTTCTTTGTGCACCAGCTCCACTCCCTGCTTTGTTTTCTGATCAGCTTTAAAATGCTTCTTAACATGAAATTAAGGAGGTGAGGTTCATATCAGTGCTGCTCCCAGGCAAGCAAAAGGGATTTGAAGGTTGTGTTAGGACCTCCTTTTTCATGTTTTAAGTAATTCTGTTTAACCATTAACTGTGTGCATGCTCTGCTCTGTATTTTCTGGCCAGATGTGCTCAGCATGCTCAGATCTGCTGTGGCTCTGGGCTTCCAGACTCGTGTTTGTGTGGGGACAACCCCAAACACGGGGAATAATCAGGATATGTGAGGCTACACCAATCCTGGGAACACCAGTATTGGCCAAAAGAGCTGCTTGTCATTGTAGGAGCATTTCTGGTGTGCACAGGGTAGCCAGTGCTGGGGAAAGCCAGAATTGCCATGCTATAAATGTGTGATCTGGTAATTTTTTCTCCCTTTTAAGTGAAAGGAAATCGCTTGGGATTGGGAAGATGTGGGAGTTTGAGCTGAAACTTGCACCCAGTGCACAGTCCTGTTGCTTTTTGTTTTGCAGAGTGAAGGAATTTCTAGTACTGGGGAAACGTGGCAGCAAGCATTATTATCTGGCACTTCTAACTATTTATTTATTTATTTATTTATTTATTCAAAGCCATTAACCCTTTTACAAGCAAGTGGTAACAGCAATTCCTATCTCTCTCTGTTTGCTCATCTCTAAAATTGGGAGATGGCACCTACAGGTTCCCTCACAGATCTTGAGATCCTGCAGAGGATGGGTTACCCCAAGAATCCCCCCACCTATTTCTGAGCTGGTCTCTGTTCTAGTTTTGTGTTTGGATATTTTTTTGTCCTTCTTTACTTCAAAGGTGTTCAGGAGATGAGCCAGGCGTAACCGACTGAGATTTATCTCTGCGTGCATTCAGCAACACCCATAAATCACTCCTGAGGTAGGTAAAGCATTAAGAACAGGATCATTTCCATTTTATTTTGCTACAAAGCCTCCTGGAAGAGTCGTGTCAGGTTGCCTTTGTGCTGAAAGACACAGTGAAGTTGATAAAGAAATTCCACAAAGAGCTGATGTCAAGAGAAAATCTTTGGGAGACAGATGGGACCTGGAGCACTGAATGCAGATAAATGATACCAGCAAAGTTCAAAAGCAGCCTCAAACTTGCTGCTTGTCCTGTGGCTCACAAAGAGGATGACGATTGCTCTGGATGGTACCCCTGAGTCGTGTTTGTCATGGCAGAGCTCAGGCTGGTGTTTGGCACATTGGTGTGGGCAGGAAATGATGGGGAATTGGGCAGCTGTCCCCTGGTCCTCGGTGGTGATCTAACCTGGGCCTCTCTGTGGGCAGGATTTGCCTGTAAATCACAGGAGATATTTCTGCCTGTTGTTTTGGGCAAGATTCAGCAGGTTGATGTCCGTCTGTCCAGTATTATTCTGGCATGGTCCATCCAGCTTGTTCAGACACCAATCTAGGAGCAGCATGGCACAAGAGGGAAACAGACCTTGTGCAGCAGGCTTGGGCTTTCCAGGCCTTTGAGTTTGCACAGAGCCGAGGGTTCTCCCTGCCAAACCAGGCAGGCAATTCCCTCCATTCCCAGTAACTCCCCATCAACTTGCAGCACCCTCAGAGGTTTGGTTTGCAGACAGGTTTGTTAACCAAAGGATGTGGGAGACCTTCCCCTGTGAAATCCTTGCTAAGTCTCCCTGGAGGTGTCCAAGGCCAGGCTGGACAGGGCTTGGAGCAACCTGGGATAGTGGGAGGTGTCCCTGCCCGTGGCAGGGGTGGCACTGGGTGGTCTTTAATGTCCTTTCCAACCCAAACATTCCATGGTTCTACACATGTAAAATTAAAGTTAAATAGTACAACACTTGTTCAAGAAAAACAAACCAACAACCAACCCAAACCTTCTCATTTTTATGTTTTTCAGGATTCTTGCTTCCTTACAACCTTGGCAGGGCAGCAAATATGATCCAGCTGATGATTCACAGCTCTCTGGTACTCCCAGCACATCAGTTCTGTCACAGAACCAGGGTCATAGAGGTGTCACAAAATCAGTGACTCCTTTGACAGAGCTGCTGTTGGTCCTTCCAATACCTAAAGGAGCTCCAAGAGAGCTGGAGAGGGACTTTGGGCAAGGACATGGAATGACAGGATAAGGGAGAATGGCTTCACACCGACAGAGGGAAGATTTAGATTAGATATCGGGAAGAAGAAAAAACCTTGGTGTCCTCACCAGCCTTCCTTGGGGGCACTCAGGAGCCCAAAGGACAGGACAAGAAATGGGCTGAGACAGCTCTGCCGTGGCAACTCCAGTGAGCAACCACAGAGGTGTATCCTGTGAAAGGCTGCATGTCACTCTCCCAAACTTTGCAGCTCTTACGTGGTCCTGACGCCACCCACTGTGGGCTACTGTCCAGCCTGGGTTTAGACAGACCTTGGTTTGCACTGGGGAGGTTTCAGTTGGATATTAGGAAGAATTGCTTCTCTGGAAAGGTGCAGGCTGTCCAGAGCAGTGGTGGAGTCCCCATCCCTTTGAGGGGTTTAAAAGATGTGTGGATGTGGCACCTGGGGACATGGTTTAATGCTGGCCTTGGCAGTGCTGATTGGACTGGATGATCTTAGAGGCCCTTTCCAGCCTAAACAATTCTCTGATTCTGTTGTCTGGACTCGCCTGTGGTGGGTCAGCTCTTGCCAGAGGTGGTGCAGAGCTCACAACAGCCCTGCCCATCTCCTGGCTCTGAGCATGCACACAAGGGAGACCAAACGTGGTCATCCTCTCCCAGGAAACTCCCCAGCCGATATCCCAGGCAACTTTCAGCCCTGTTTTCTTTAAAGCATTCATGAGCCTTTCAGTCATAGTGATATGCCATCAAATTTTGATGTCTAACGAAGGAGCAATCATCTCTTCACTTCCCTTTTAGAGCAGCTGAGGCTTTCAGTAATGTTATCCTGCCGTGTTTTGACATCTGGCTTGTCAGCAAGAACATTATCTACCCCAATATGTTTTTTCCAGGAGCAAAACTTTGACATCAATTCCCTGGCAGGCTGGAGAGATCCTGCTGCATGCAACACCTCCAGCTCCCAGATAGTAAACACACACCCAGACACAGGGCTCAGAGCCTCTGTGCTACCCCCAGACAAACTGAGAAGGGAAATCTTGCACCAAGTGACTGCCCTTGGACTGTGCCATAAGTCCCAGGAATCCTGTTGGTCCCTCTTTGGTGTAGGCTCTGGGAACAGGGTGATTTCTTTCAGTTTCACCACCACCATCATCACCAGTGTGGGGTTTTGCCAAAGTCAAGACACCTACACCACCTTGCACACCACAGTGCAAGGCTGTGGTTTGGTGGCCTGATCGTTGTGCCAGAAGGCACCTGAGGTGCCCTCAGGAATATGGGAGGCTGCCAGGTGTGACACAGATGAGAAAGGTGGGGTTTCCAGCTCTCATTGCACAGCCAGGCCCAGTTGCCATCTCCAAGCCTTGCTGTTGGCCAGTTTTTAATGAGTGATTTTCAACCTCTGTGGATGCAGGCGTGTCCCTGGGATATTTCCCACCTGCTTTCTGATCACTTATCTTTCCATCTTGTTTTCCACAAAATTGTTCAGGATTGGTGTGTAGCACCTCAGCATCTTCCCACCTCATCATCTTCCTGCCACAGTGGCATTTCTGGGACTTGCAGCCATCTGCCTCCCCCTGCCATCAGCACTGCTGCTGGGAAGGATTTAACATCTCCAGTGACTTCCATGGATTCCCAGAGCGCTCCTGGCCCCCTTCCACCCCTCTCTGCACCTTGGGCCAAGTGCAGCTGAGTTGGCATCTTTGGTCTGTTGCCACTTTATCCTGGAAGGCCTCGGCAGTGCTGGGATTTGCCAAGAACAGGGATCTCAGGAGCGTCTCTGCCAAGCCCAGATGGCATTTCTGCTTCCCTTCTCCTCCAGGCTCCTCTCCATGCCCTGGCCAGTGCACAGGGTGGGTGTCTCCAAATCCCAGTTTGAAGATTACTGTGGATTCAGGATAAACCTCCATGTCCTTCTGCCCTGCCTTGGCTTGAAAAGACAGGTGTCTGCTGAGGAAGGCAGGAGCCTCCCTTGAAATGGAAAATCTAAACCCCCTCCCTCCCAATTATTATAATTTGAAATTAAGGGGCTCTCAGGCGAAGATATGGGAATAGGAATAACAGTTCTGTACTAGAGAAGAAGATAAAAATAAAATAAAAATGCAGTAATACAAAACACCACTGGCAGAGTCAGAGCAGGCCCTGGCAGCCTGTGGGTCAGGGTGGTGGCGGCAGTCCCATCCCATGGTGGCTCAGCCCTCCTGCAGTGCCAGCTGTGCTTCTGCTGGAGCAGGGATCCTGGACAAGGGTGGAGTTTTCCTCTGAAGCTCCAGGGCTGCTGGAGATGGGCCTGGGCTTCCTCTGGGAATGCAGTGGGGAAGAAAGCTGCTCCTCTGGGAATGCAGTGGGCAAAGGCTGCTGTGGTGTTCCCAAGGTCAGATTGTATCCAGGTAGGAATGCTTGGCTCCTCCCCCTGGGCGGAGCATCTCCCCATGGGATGATGGAATTTTCTCAGCCATGCAGGGACACTCACTGGCCCATGAACAGAAGATAATTAATAATTAATGGCCCATGAACAGAAGAGATCTCCTGGAGGGAGGATTGGTTGTGGAAGAGATGAAGAAAAAACTGCCCAATGATCAGAAGAGAACTGCCCCACCCCTAACAGATGGCAATAGAATACACACCCCCAGCTAAATCTTTCAACCTAAGACACGCCCAGAGGCCAGCAGGGGTTGGAGCTGTGCTCAGTCCCATCCCATGGCAATCCTGTCCCCTTTCCCATCAGTCTGGACATTTGCCCCATGTCCGATTGTCAGGGAATCCCTCTCCCACCTGGGAGTGTAGATACATGGGGGAGAATTTCAGGGCCATCTCTCAGAATCCCAGAGTAGTTTGGGATAGAATTGACATTAAAGATCATCCAGTTACCTGAATTTAAGAATGATGAGGCCCTGGCACAGGTTGCCCAGAGAAGCTGTGGCTGACCCTGCATCTCTGGAAATGTCCAAGGCCAGGCTGGACACTTCCAGGGCTTGGAGCAACCTGGGCTGGTGGAAGGTGTCCCTGCCCATGGCAGGGGTGGAACTGGATGGTCTCTAAGGTCCCTTCCCACCAAACCCATTCCATGATTCCAAGACCCCTGTTGGGAAGCCGGACACGTGGGGCCAGCTGTGTGTTCCACCCCTGTGTCTCATTGCCCTCCAGCATAACCAGCCAGGGATATTTTGTTCTGTCTGAAGCTTCTCCCACTCACCAGCCCGGAGTGTTTTCTCCTCCTAACGAGATGTGAAGGCAGGCCCTTTGCTGGTGCACACAGCTATTTTTGGCTGCAGGAGGACTGACTGTAGCTCCTTCTAATTGCATAAGCATTTGTATAATTCATTGGCGCTGGATTTCCTCACCGGGAGCCCGGGCACACGGAATGCAGAAGGACTTGTGCGTTTCCTCTCTGTCCTTTCTTTCCTCTCCAGCGACTGTTCTGCAGGCAATGGGTTTAGTGCCAGGTCAAATCCCCTCTGCTGGCAGGAAACACTCTGTTTCATCCCTTTCCCAATTTCTTGAGGAGTTCAGGGCAAACCCAGGAGGATCTGAGAAAGTATTTCCTCCCACAGATTGCAGAGCACATGCCTGGGAGCGGCGGATCGGGAGCTGGAAGCCGAGCAGCCGAGCAAACTCCTAGGGAAGAGCTTCTGAAATGGCACGGGTGGGTTTGCTGCTGGGAATGACTCACACATCCCAAGATTTGGGATCTCCAAACTACTCTGAAAACAAATCTGGGGCCACCCCTCCCTCCTTGGTGGCACAGGTTGGGGACACGTGGTACCCATGGAGGCAGAGACCTTTTTGTGGCCTTTCCACACTTAAAGGGGGCTCCCAGGAGAGACGGGGACAGACTTTTAGTTGGGTCTGTAGGAACAGGACGAGGGTTGATGGTTTTAAACTAAAAAGAGGAGAGATGTAGATGAGATATTGGGATTAATTTTTTTACAGTGAGGATGCTAAATCATTGGTGCAAGTTGCTCAGAGAAGTTTCCATCTCTGGGAACATTCTAGGCTGTGTTGGATGAGGCTTGGAGTAACCTGGGATAGTGGAAGATGCCCCTGCCCATGGATGGGGGTGGAACAAGATGAGCTTTAAAGTCTCTTCCAACTCAAACCATTCCATGACCCCATGATTTTATTATTCTCTGACTGCTGGGGAGGCTTTTGAGGAGGAAAATGTAAATCTTTGCCTGGGGAACACGACACACATGAACACTCTTCACAAGCTAGAGTCTGGCTCATGATGATCATCCCCTGTGAGTGGTGATGCCTGGAAGGGCTCTTCTCTCCTTAAGATCATCCCTTTGCTGGATATTTTCTCTCCATTCCATTGCAAACTGGTCAACAGGTGGCAAAGATCGAAGCAGAGGAGTGGGGCGAGCAGGAGGGGAATGACACAGACGACTCTCCTTCCCTCAGGAGCCTGGAAAAAAAAAAAAAAAAGATTAAATGATAATAAACCAGAGATTAGTGATCATTAGCCCTGCTGTCACCACCCAGGAGGAGAGCACCCAGTGTGGGCTGGAGGCACGCCTGGAGCTAAAACGAGCTCTGCAGCTGCTGCCACCGGGATATTTTCAGTGGCAAGAGGAGTCTGTCTGTGAGTGCACCAAGATGTGGCGTTCCATCAGCGTGGGGGCTCCGCTCTGCCTCCCCTTTCCTCCTCACATGTGCCTGGCTTGCGGGGGCGGCAAAGCCGAGGTTAACAAAAACTCGGATTTGACACCTCCAAAGTGATGGGGTTGCCTAAAACAATCTACAACAGACTTGAAACAGAAACAGGGCTTTGGGTAGGCTGTGGGATGCAGCTGAGACAAAATCCACGCAAGTGCTGACTTGCTTCACGACAAAAGAGTTCTCAGCGCTCGCTTTGTTTTAAAAAACAAAAGTTTTGCAAATCCCAGAGCATTGTATTTTTAGGCATCTGAGGCAAATAATTGCTGTGGAAGAGGAGACTTGCTGGCTTCGTGACAGGAGAAAAAAGTACCTGCCTGTCTTGCCAGCTGCCTCCTTCTAACAATGCTCCATGTCGTGCTGGGGGACCTGAGCCTTCCTCCAGCCCAGAAGATACTCATCAGTGGCTTAATTGCACTTGGATCGTGGTCATTTGTGCCCCTGGTTTTTCATACTTGAAATCTTAATGTCTATTTTAATTTTTAAAATGTTGATTTTAATTTAATGTTAATTTAAAAAGTCCATTTGAAATTTTTTATATTTTATCTTTTAAATTGCAGAGATCCCTGCTGCCTGTTCTCCCATTCCTGCAGCCTGGATGAAGGGGGCTCAGTCCCTTCCCTTTGGCAGTTTCATCCTTTGACTCTGGCTACCCCAAATTCCATTTGGATTCCCTTGGGATGAATTGTGCTTTCAGGATAGTTTTCAGGCAGCAAAAGTGTTAAAAGTCAAGTTTACCTGCCCAGAGGTGTCAGGGGGATGTTGCGACACAAAGTCAGCTCAGCTGAGGGGGCTAATAGTCCAGCTGAATTTTTGGATGTCCCAGTGGATATAAACAGGCTGCTCTGGAATCTGAAGAAAGCGTAGAGAAACCTATAGGTTTGTACGGGAAATTCCTGTATACAGGAAAGTACAGGAAATCCCAGAGCAAGGACAAAACAACTCATGGGAGGGAGCAAATGAGGAGGAAAAAATGAGTAGCCACTTTCTCCCTAGGCTGAGGTTTTATCGTCAATTCTTTTATTTGCAGTCTTGTGCTATTTCAAGGCCACTTGGTGAAATTTGTGAAGAGGATGAGAAAATCCTGGAAAGCACAGGAGCTGTTCTGCCATGTCTCAGCTTCTCTCTTGCTTCAGTGAGTGCCACGTATTTTGGGAATACCCACTCTGGTGGATGTGCTGGGAGCCTCAAATTGAGTGGAAGGTGATGCAAATTGACATTCTCCTACCTATGGAGAACTTCTAAAAGCAGTGAAACCTCTGAGGGGAGAAGGGAGGGCAAAGATGCAGCTGCTGCTGAGCGCAGTGAAGATGTTTTGGTGTGCAGCAGTGCTCAGAGTCACGGTGCGGACATGAGGGAGCAGACACAGAGCACCGCAGCACAAAGTCCTCTGCTCACCAAAGGGCAGCTTCACCTGGAACTGCTGCCTTGGGAAGGCTGACCTAGAACAGAGACGGGACAGAGCTAAAGAATAAAGCAGGGATTTATTAGGAGGCCTCAATGGATCCACCTGGGGCAGCACAAGAGCCCAGCCAGGGCTGCACCCAAGATGAACCAAAATGGTCACAAAATGCACGACCGCTCACGGGGGCTCTTGCTTTTATAAGTTCTGCTCCATTTGCACATTGGAGTTCATTGTCCAATTCCAGCTTCAGCCCATGCAGTCCCATCCTTCTTGTTTTTCTCCCTTCAGCCCACGTTGTTTGTGCTCTTGGGCCTGAGATTTGGATCATTTGTCCTTGGTCCCCAGCTGGAGCAGGAATTGTTTTGTCTCCCTACTCTGTGCAGAGAGCTCACCATCCCCTAATAGAAGCCCAGACCTACACACTAAAGCAGCACAGAAACTGAAAAATATAAAAGCTAAGACCTGAGGCATCAGAATAGTGCCACTTCCCATGGAAATGGGCTTTAAAGGGACTGGAAAGGGCTTGTTCCTCAGTGGGTGTTACAGGAAGGGAGGCTGGAAATGGGATTTACTGTGCACCAGGAGAGTGTAAAGTCTCTATGATTTGGTCCAGCTCCCCAGGGGATACCTTGCAGTGACACCCCTGTCCTGTGTGTTTATACCAATCCTTGGCTTTTTAAAGGATGATGAGATGTCCTGTTGGCTTTGAGGCTCTTGGACTGTGAAGGGCTTTGTCTGTGGGCAGATCTGCTAAAAAGTGGTGGCCTCTCTCCCTGGGGCCCCTCTCTTCCCACTGTAGAATCAGAGAATTCCTTGGTTTGGAAAAGAGCTCCAAGATCATCCAGTCCAAGCATTCCCCCAGCACTGCCAAGGCCACCACTGACCCATGTCCCCAAGTGCCACATCCACACGGCTTTTAAATCCCTCCAGGGATGGGGACCTCTGGGCAGCTGTGCCAGGGCTGGACAACCCTTTCCATGAAGAAATTTCCCTTAATATCCAAACTAAACCTCCCCTGGTACAGCTTGAGGCCATTCCCTCTCCTCCTGTCCCTGTTCCCTGGAAGCAGAGCCCGACCCCCCACCGGCTGTCTTCTCCTGTCATGGACAGCAAGATGACCCTTCCAGGGCTTTGAACACTTCCCATACCCTACCCAAAAGCATGGAGACATGGAAACACTCCAGCCTCTCCAGCAGCCAGGCCCTGTGGGCTCTGCAAACACAGGCAGGGTGTCAGCAGGACGTGGCCAACATTCCCTTGTCTGTTTGATATCCCTGCAGGAGAATGAGCAAATATGTGGAGACCCAGAGTCAAGAGGAGAAAATAAAAGAGATGTCCAAAGCCACTCTCACAAGCTTTCTAGGGCTGAGCTGAGGGGCAGTCAGAGATTATCCATCCAGGCAGGTTCTAATCTGATTGTTTTATTAATAATACCTTTGCTAATTAACTGTGGTTCGTTTCCCCGCCTTGTCTGTGGACAGATCTAACAGTGCATTAACAAACTTTCCAGCTTAATTAATCCTGCTATTTAAAGAGAGCAGAGCAAGCAAGGCTTGGCTGGCTCACCAGCCACAGGGGAAATGTGGTCAGAGCATCATCCAAGAGGACGGGAGGGAAATATTTCCATGGAAAGTGCCTCTGTCCACCAGGTGCAAAGCTGACAGGGAGAGGTGTTCTTGCATCCAAAAAACACAGCATGATCCATGTCCAAACAGAGGCTTTATGCATATTTCACACAGCAGGATGTACATTCCAGGGAGGACAAGGTTTTATTAAGTGCTGGAGGCTTTTTCTTTTTGTTTCTGGGAAGCTGAGTGCTCCCAGTTGTCAGCAGAAAAGCAGCGATCCCATCTCTGTGTCCCTTCTCCCTCCTCCTGTCCCTGCTCCCTCTTCCCGTGCTCTGTGAATTGCCATCTGCAGCCCGGGACAGCCTGGCCTCAGATGAACGCCAGGGAAAGACTCTTACATAAACCTCTTCATCCATAATGGATGAACAGCATCAAAATTCAACGGCAGCCTCCGGAGCCTTTCCGGTGCCTCGCCTACAAATTTCTCCAAGAGGCTGGAAAAACTCGATTTAGCACTGCACAGTGATTAGAGAGGAACCCGGGAATTCTGCCTCCCTCCTGCCTAGGGAGTCTCCATCCTCAAAGGGTCTTTTAATGTAATCAAGTCCTTTTTAAACAGGAAAATGATGTTTTGGCCTGAGCGTGCAGAAGTCCAGCACTGGGCTCGTTCAGCCCTGGAGAGCTGGGATGTGGGATGGCAGCTAGGAATGATGGTGCAAATAAAAACACCAGTGCCAGGAGATCCTGGCACCTTCCCCTGGTTTTTCAGCTGCTGTCTGGTCACACAGAAGCACTTCCAGGCCTGAAATGTGCCTTTAAGCTTTATGGTGAGGTGTGGGAGCGGATGAGGATGGGAATATCAGTGCTTTCATCTTGAATTGCTCAACTTTGACAGCAGCGTGGAGAATCCCTGGTTTTTCCCATCTTTAGATCTCTCTCTGCTGGTCAAGGTTTGTAGGTAGAGGTAAGACCTTCTGTTAAACCACCTGGGAAAGAAATCAAACTGGTTTTAGGGCAAATGTTGGGGTTTGAACTAGGACCAGCAGATCTCCAAACTGAGACTGTTTCTCTGCGGAGAGGTTTGTGCCTCTGGAGAAGCAGGTACTAGGGATCAAAGGAGGAGAGCATGGAGGGGAAAGGAAAAGAAAGGATGATAGAGAAAAGAAAAAGGACAATATATGAAAAGGATAAGAGAAGGGAGATCATAATGAAGGATAAACAGAAGAGTTTGTAGCTTTTGGTTTCCAGAAGTTACGAATTTTAGTTCCTGAGTTCCTTTGCACCAAGCAGGGTCTGGGGCAAATATTTCCCTATAAAACCCACCGAGGGAAGACAAAGAATCATGGAATGGTTTGGGTTGGAAGGAATCCTTAAATTCCATCCTATCCCACCCCCATCCATGGGCTGAAACAGCTTCCACTAGCCCAGGGTGCTCCAAGCCCTGTCCAGCCTCACCTTGGACACTTCCAGGGATCCAGGGGCAGCCACAGCTTCTCTGGGCACCCTGTGCCAGGGCCTCCCCACCCTCCCAGGGAACAATTCCTTCTCAATATCCCTTCTATCCCTGCCCTCTGGCAGTGGGAAGCCATTCCCTGTGTCCTGTCCCTCCATGCCTTGTCCCCAGTCCCTCTCCAGCTCTCCTGGAGCCCCTTTAGGCTCTGGAAAATGCTGAAAGGTCTCCCTGGAGCCTTCTCTTCCCCAGGCTGAACTTCTGGGGGTTGAAGCACAGCACCTGTGGAGTTCCAGCATCTCTGGCCGTGCTCAGTGCCCACCGTGCTGGTTTGGGTGTTTTCCATCCTTTCCACCCATCCCACACACACAGCCCCAGCTCCTTGGGGATGCCACGTTCCCTGCCCCGAGCTCTGCTGGTTGCAGACTCACTCTCAACGCTGACAAATAAATGCACAAAAGGGCACAAGTCCCCCGCTGGAATGGTGGGAGCCGTGTTTTGTCTCATCTCACCCAAAAAGGGCTGCATTTGTCAGAGCAGCAGCTCAGATCTGTGATGGAGTGGAACCCGATCTCCTGGCAATGGGAGATACAACCAAAAGAGCTCATCTGGTTGTCAGAAACATTCCCTGAATTCCTGTTAATACACCCATCAATTCAGCTGGAAAGATGCAGAAGCTGAAACATTTTGACAACTGAAACATTTTAGAAGTCTTGCATGAAAACGCTTCAATTTTCTCATTTAGAAGTTCCATTTAATTTTTTTCAGCTTGCTTTGTTTTAAAAGATTTTCAAAAACACCCCCTGGGAAAATAGAAAATAAAATAAAATAAAATAAAGTAAAATAAAATAAAATAAGATAAAATAAGATAAGATAAAATAAATAAAATAAAATAAAATAAGATAACATCTCTAGATCCAAGGTGCTTTTTAAGAAGTTGATTCTCAGTGTCACAAAAGATCAATTTTTTTTTTCCAAGTGTGGTTATAGGGACAGCTCTGATAAACACATTTAGACCAGAAGCAAGACATTTGGACATCAGGAAGAATTTCTTCATGGAAGGGGTTGGTCAGGCATTGGAACTGCCCAGGGAGGTTTGGAGTCCCCATCCCTGGAGGTGTCCAAGAAGGCCTGGACGTGGCACTCAGTGCTCTGGGCTGATTCAAGGTGGGGATTGGTCACAGGTTGGACTTGATGATCTTGGAGGCCTTTTCCAACCTCAATAATTCCATGATTCCATGATTGTGTGCAGAGCTGGACCTTGGGAGGTGTCAGCCATGGATGGAGCCACCCCGGTTTATCCCTGGAGTTCCCGAGGCACACAACAAAGCTGACACAGCACAATAAATTCACAGCCTCCCTTATTTCCTTCCATACCTAAACCTCATGGAAGCCCTTGTAGGTACTTGGTTGCACTCATAAAAATCTTTATTTTTAACGGAGACAGGAGATGGGCACCAGGAGAGCTCATTTACCACCTCGGCTTGGGGACATATGAAGAGATTTTTTTTTTTTTTCTGGGAAGACATTTGCTCTGCAACACCCCTGCACTGAACGTGGGCACGGGCAGCCCCAGGACTAGTGCTGGATATTAAAAATTCAGCTTGCTGCACAGAGCCTGGGGCTTTTAGAGCCACTCAGAGCTTCCCGTGACCCTTTGTCTTGGTTTTCTGGGAGTGTGCAGGTCCCCCAGGACTGCTGGCAGCTCGGAGTGGAGCTGTGAGGAGTTTTTGGTGATGCACGGATGAAGCACTGCTGTCTTCCCTGCAATGATGGGTTTCTCATGGGACCTCTGCTAAGTCTTGCCTCCTGTGGCTTCAGGAATCTTCTCCAAGGGCAAATCCTTTCTGCAGCTTCAGCTTCCAGCTTTTATTATTATCTAACAGCTGTTCCCGAGACCAGTTTGGGATGGAGCAAAGCTCGAGGGCTGGGTTGAAGGCTGGGGTTCAAAAAGGGGAGATTAAACAACACAAAATGCTCTCAGGAGGTGATGGAGAATAGAGGAGTCCAGCAAAGCTTGAGGACTGGGATGAAGGCTGGGGTTCAAAAGGGAGATCAAACAACACAAAATGCACTCAGGAGGTGATGGAGAGTAAAGAAGAGGGGTCCAGCACTTCCCCAGAGAGAAATATGGATACTGGACTGGGAGGAGGCTGCACGTGGCCAGGCTGGAACTAAAATACAGAAGCTGGTAGGATGAAGATGCAAAGATAAAAAAGCTCCTAAGATGGTGTTGAATTTTCTCATGAGGTTAAAATGGCGAGAGTGTGGGCACAGTCCTCTGAGCCACCGTGGGTCACCAAGTCTGGGTGACAGAATGACACCTTGGGGCTTGGGTGGGCAAAACACCTCAGCAGAACTGGGACAGAGTCTCTGCATCTCAAGTGTCCACCTGTAACAGATGAAAATCTTGTGCCAGTGACCCCACCTAAGGAAAGCCCAGGAGATGAATCCCAAACACACCAAAGGCTCAAAAAGCAAAAATTTGGGCGGCTAGGTAAAAAAAAAGACTAACCAAACCCAAGCAGCAAAACCCATCATGCCCAAGCCCCAGCTGAAGGTGACAGTTTGTAGATGAAATTCACTGAGGTGCTGGGGAGAGAAAATAAAGTAAAAAAACCCAGTGCTCTGGGGCTTTTAAGATGTATTTTTGCACAATAGCTGGCTTTTGAAATGTAAAAAGGAATAAGGGGATTCACAGGATGAGCTGGAGGGTTCTCCCTCTCCACTTGTGCCGAGATGAAAGCAAAAGCACTGCGATCTTTTATTCAGGAAGGCAGGAGCAGTTAAGATGATTAACTGTTCCTCATGAAATACTGTCCAAAGGACCGGGCTGGGGTTTTTGGCCAGCCCAAAAAGTGAGCTGGTGAGTTGTTTTCACAGACCTGGTGAGATAAAGGTGGCCAGGCCAGGGAGGGGGAAACCTAAAATGTGTATTTTGTCAAGAATATTCATGAAACAATGAAGACCCAAAGGAGTGAAGGTTCAGAGTTAAAATCATGCATTGCTTGTAATGAATTTGTTCTACAGTGCCATGGATCATTGATCTGTACAAACACAGCATCCATCACACCCCAGCAAAGGCTGCTGAGGGCCATGCCTTGCTCTTAGGTCTTATTTCCCCTCCTCCCTGGCTTCCCGGCTGCATCCACCATTTAAAATGGCACAAAATAGGCCAGTTTCAAATCTGCTGTCCTCACAGGTCTGTGGGTTTGAAATCTGTGTGGTGGGAGTCACCGAGGTGAACTCCATCAGCACAAAGTGTCTGTGAGTGTTAGGAGATCAGGGCATCCCAAATCCTTTGAGGGGAGCAGCAGTAATGGAGAATTTGATCCAAACTTTCTCCTGAGTCCACTGCAAGGTGTGAAAAAGGCCAGGAATAAAGCAGTGAAGTCATTAAGCCCGAAAAAAGCACTGAGAAACATCCATGGGTACCACTTCAGGTTCTTCTGGGCTCACCTGGGTGTTTGGAGGATTCACTTTGCTCAACAAGAAATGCCTGGCTGGAAAATGCATTTCTGAGCTTCTGAGCCTGAGTTCCTGCTGTGGTCCATGGAGTGAAAAAGTCACTGAAAGGACAATTTGTAGGACTTTTGATGTGTGTCTTGCTGTGCCCAGGAAATGTGGGTTTGGTTTTGTTGGCAGTGGAGTGAGGCAGCAGTGGGGACATCCATGGTAAAATATTTGAGATGGGGCAGAGGGATCCTGCCCCAGAACAACAGCAGCTTCTCTGCCTGTGCTCCCAAATGGCTCTGGAGCCCCACATTTGATGGAAGGGGAGTTATCTCAAAGAGGAACCCAGAGGAAAAGAGATTTGTTTTTTTCTGTTGTGCACAAAATGATGCATTTTCAACCTAAAACCAATTATGTATTTGCTGTCATAGTTGCACCATTGCTGAAGAGCCCTCCTGGTGTGATCTTATCATGGAATCATGGAATGGTTTGGCTTGGAAGGAACCTTAAGGGTGATCTTGTTCCACCCCCCTGCCATGGGCAGGGACACCTTCCACTAGCCGAGGCTGCTCCAAGCCCTGTCCAACCTGGCCTTGGACACTTCCAGGGATCCAGGGGCAGCCACATCTTCTCTGGGCATCCTGTGCCAGGACTTCCCCACCCTCACAGGGAAGGATTTCTCCCCAGTATCCCTTCTATCCCTGCCCTCTTGCAGTGGGAAGCCATTCCCTGTGTCCTGTCCCTCCATGCCTTGTCCCCAGTCCCTCTCCAGCTCTCCTGGAGCCCCTTCAGGCCCTGCAAGGGGCTCTGAGCTCTCCCTGGAGCCTTCTCTTCTCCAGGTGAGCACCCCCAGCTCTCCCAGAGCAGAGGAGCTCCAGCCCTTGGAGCATCTCCATGGCCTCCTCTGGAGTCCTTCCAAGTCTGTGTCTGAGAGGTGAAACCACAGCCACAGTGGTATTTGTTTCTCTGAAGAGAAACTTCTCCTAACACCATTGGAGAAGACCTGGGGTCCCTGAGCCACCTCAGCTTCAGCAGAGGCTTTGTGGGGAGCTCTCCCTCTGATGGACACAGTGCTGGAGGTCAGCTGGGAGAACCCCAAGCCTTTCCCAGCACAGTGTTTAGGGAGCTGAACTCAATCTCAGTGACTGCTCATTATTGGATTTAACTTTTGTGCTTTTTTTGATGATCAGAGAGTGTAAGGCTCTGCAGGAACTGGAGATAGCACGGCATGATTGGCAGGGCGTGGGAGACATGAATCCATAAATCTGTGCCTAGACATAATTGCTCAAAAGTTTTTTTTTTCTTTTTCCTTAATTCCATCCCAATAAATGTTATATATCCCAGCATCTCTGGGTGAGCCCCTTGAGGACTGGAGAAAATGACTTGCTGCATGCTGTGGGAAAAGAGCACGCAGGGACCAGAAATTATGATTGAAATGTGGATTCCTAGCTGGGGAAACAAGGTCCTGTGGCAGAAAGAGCCACACTGGGTTGCATCTTTTGAAAGGAGACTAAAAAGGAGAATGGACTAAGCTGGGGGAATGGCCTTAAGCTGAAGAAGGGCAGGGTTAGATGGGATATTGAGAAGGAATTGTTCCCTGGGAGGGTGGCCAGGCCCTGGCACAGGTGCCCAGAGAAGCTATGGCTGCCCCTGGATCCCTGGAAGTGTCCAAGGCTAGGCTGAACAGGGCTTGGAGCCACCTGGGCTAGTGGAAGATGTCCCTGCCCATGGCAGGGCGGGAATGTGATGATCTTTAAGACCCCTTTGAATCCAAACCATTCTCTGAGTCTGTGATTCCATAAAAGCGGGTGTTTGCGGTGAAGGACACTCAGGTCAGAGGAGAGAAGCCCCTCTGGAGAGTGGCTCTGCTTTTTTCCTCAGGGTTTGTGTCCACTTGGTGTGAACAGCCCCTGGCATTGCCCTGGGCACCAGCTGGCACTGCAAGACCCAAAAAGTGGAGTCCAAATGCTTCAACACAGGACTCTCCAGAGGCTCTTCCATGAGTGGGAAGCTGTCCCAAAGATGCCTCTCCTTGTTGGACTGCAGGCTGGTGTTCAGTGCCCATGTGTCTTGGTTTGAACAGACAGGTGTCTGCTAAGGATGGCAGGAGCCTCCCTTGAAATGGAAAATGTAAACCCCCTCCCTCCAAATTATTATAAATTTCAAATTAAGCAGCTCTCAGGCAAAGATATGGGAATAGGAATAACAGTTCTGTACTAGGAATATTAAAAATACAAATGCCATAGTACAAAAAGAAAACAAACCACTGCCAGAGTCAGAGCAGGCCCTGGCAGCCTGTGGGTCAGGGTGGTGGCAGCAGTCCCATCCCATGGTGGCTCAGCCCTCCTGCAGTGCCAGCTGTGCTTCTGCTGGAGCAGGGATCCTGCACAAGGGTGGAGTTTTCCTCTGAAGCTCCAGGGCTGGTGTGGATGGGCCTGGGCTTCCTCTGGGAATGCAGTGGGGAAGAAAGCTGCTCCTCTGGGAATGCAGTGGGCAAAGGCTGCTGTGGTGTTCCCAAAGTCAGATTGGATCCAGGTAGGAATGCTTGGCTCCTCCCCCTGGGCAGAGCATCTCCCCATGGGATGATGGAATTTTCTCAGCCATGCAGGGACACTCACTGGCCCATGAACAGAAGATAATTAATAATTAATGGCCCATGAACAGAAGAGATCTCCTGGAGGAAGGATTGGTTGTGGAAGAGATGAAGAAAAAACTGCCCAATGATCAGAAGAGAACTGCCCCACCCCTAACAGATGGCAGTAGAATACACACCCCCAGCTAAATCTTTCAACCTAAGACACCATGGAAGTGCCTGAACACTGGGGGTGAACACATGGAGCAAGGCACTGTCCTCAAGCACTTGATCTTGTAGAGATTCTTTGCAAATGTGGCAAAGCTGATGTGGTTAACCCGAAACTGGAAGTAACATTTGGTTTGATGCTCTTTGGCTGGCTGGAGTCAAAGCCCTGCCCCTGCACAGCCGTGGCAGAGCTATAAATAAATCTTTACAAACAAGCAAAAAGAGGTTCCCTCCCCTGCTTTCATCTTTCTCCCTGTAGCATTACTTGTCTGAGACGTGGCTTGCTCTGTTGTTTGTTGCTGCCTTTGTTGTATTCTTGTTGGAATACTCAAACCCTCAGAGGCCAACTTTGCACCGTAACAAGCAAAATCCAGCTGACAGGTAATGACAGGCCTGGAGAGGAGAGCTGGGTCATCCTGACTCATCTGACTCATCATTTGGGAGGCAAAAAGTCTTCCTGCCACTTTCTAGACAAGCCAAAGAAAGGCATCCCCCCTTATTTTTGTCTCCCTCCTTGTGACATTGGTTGTCTGAGAGGTGGGTTTTGCCTCTTCTCCTTTCCCATCTCCAATTCCAGGAAAAGTCTGATGTGGTGGGAAATGTCTGCCGGTGGAGATTTGTCTGGGATCGGTGATTGGTGGTGGCATGGGAGGAGACAAATCTGGGAAAATGTCATATGGCTTCAGAAGCACAGAGAAGGGCAAGGCTGTGGTTTGGTAAAAGCCTGTTTGGCTAACAGGGGAGTGCTTTGTGTCCAGGCTTTGTGTCTGGGTCTCAGCAACCTGGATTTGTATTGATTTTCCCAGTTAAGAATTAAGCTAGATGCCCAATTTCATCCTCCTCCCTCTTCTCTCCTTGCAGATAATTTAAAACGTTTGGGATCCTGGGTGAAATATCAACGCTGAGTTGGTACAATAATCCTTTAGCCAATTGCATGGTCCCTGATGAAGGTTTCTATCCCCCCCTCTCAGACACCATCACAAACCCATTCTCCAGCCTAAACTTCACCTGTCTTCCCACAAAGTCTGAGTTTACAGACTTCCACCCCACAGTTTTAATGCAAATCTCACCTATTTTTGATCTCCATGAGCAGCAGGGACATTTCTTGGGTACTGGTTTAAGTTGGCTGAGGAGCTTCAAGCATTGCCAGAGAAAAGCAAGAGTGGGGCAGAAATAAGGCTGGGATGGATGTGGTGTGGAAACTCATCTCTCAGAGAAAGGAGGTGCCATTTGGGGCAGGAAATCTGAAGGGATAAGGACCAAGGAGCAGAGAACAGCAGCTGGAGGGTGGAGGTGGCTGCGAGGGAGCTCCGTGTTGGAAACCAGAGCTCAGGAGGAGAGGCAGCTTCAGTAGGACCTGGAGGGGAGAGCAGGGAGAAAATGAGGAGAAAACAGAGGTTGAGGCACTGATAGAAAAATCTGACTTTGTGTCAGCTCTTCCACAACCAGGGGATTTTTTCATCCCTATTTTGGTTGTGTGCACATTTCTGGAAGAGCTTTTTTAACAGAGGATTTATCCCACTCCAGAAGAGATCAAGAGTGCTTGATCAAGAGGGGCTCCAGCCATGGCCAAGCTCTCCGGGAAGCTTCCAAGAATTTTATTTGCAATCTGCTTTGAGACCCCTGGCTGGACCAGGCCAGGCTAAGGGAGGTGCCATTTGTCCCTGGCAGGCTGGTGACATGGAGCATGACCTCAGCTCTTGCTGCTGTGGCTGCATTAGCTGAGATTTCTGTCCCAAAGCTCAGCTCTTTGCACTCCAGTCAAGAGCCAAACTCACTTCCAGTCACAGCTTGAGGCCATGCTCTGTAAAGCAGCAAATCCTTAAAGTTTTGGGCTTAAAAATTTCATAAATAGCTGCTTTCAATCACACACGAGCAGCTGATACCTTGCTCCAGCAGCTCTGAAAATACCTGTCTCCTTGCTCCTTCAGCTCACAGGAAAATCAACAGTTTGTATGGGTGAGTAAATTCACTTTCACCTCTCCCAGAGCCCCTGTGGTGGATGGTGACACAGACAAGCAGCAGCGGGATGGAGCGGGGGGGTCTCCCCAGGCTTTTGGCCAGGCTTCCCGTGCTGCCGCTGCTTTCCTTGGCATTTCTGCCGGAGTGAAACTGCTCCAGGGAAAGACTTGGCTGGCAGCTTTCCCAAACCAGGCCTGCTGGAGCAGTTTCATGCAATCAAGAGATTCATTCAGGGTGGGAAAGATCTGAGACCATCGAGTCCAACCCTTGCCCAGCCCCACCCTGTCCCCACGTGCCACATCCACATTCAAACATTTCCAGGGAGGAGGTTTCCAGCACTTCCCTGGGCAGCCAGGTGCTATTCCCTCATTCTGTTGCCCTCACTGCCTTGTGCAGCGACTTTCTGAGTCAGGGAGGCAGCTGGGTGATCCTGAGGTCCCCTTTTCCCTGTCCTGGTCCATGGCTGAGCCCTGGAGCCACCAGGGCTTCTCAGCTCAGCAGCAGAAAGGACCAAATCAGCCTGAAGCCTTCCCAGACCTCACTCCTGACTCTGTCTGAAGCTGCTGCAGCCTGAGGCATGGTCATCCCAAGCAGATCCTGCTGATCTCCCTTTAATCCTCCTCTCCCAGCCCTTGGCAGTGCTCTCCTCTTTCAAAAAGGGAGGGAAGCAAGGATATGCAGGAAGTTCACAGCTTTGGGATCACCAAGCCAGCTGGGTGTGGGCTCCCAGGGCTCTGCTCCGTGCTCAGAGCAACAACAACCCTCGTGTCCCACTGTCATCAGGACCATCCCTTTCTCCAAGCACTGAATTACACAGAGCCAGAGCTGGTGCCATCAACAGCTCTAAAGGAAGCAATAATTTCCCCTTTCTGACCAGGTTTCCAAAGTGCTGAGCACTTCCCAAGGTTTTGAGCATCAGCAGGAGCTGCTGTCATAAATGGGGCTCCTTTAACATGACTCAACTGAAATAAAAAATCAGCCTAAAAAGAAGGGATGAGTTGGAGGATTTCAGATGTTCTGCCTTGGTGTTAATTCTTGCCTTGGTGTTATTTCTTGCCTTGTTATTAATACTTGCCTGGATATTAATTCTTGCCTCAGTATTAATTCCGGCCGTGCATCTCCTTGCAAGGTTGCAAACGCTGTTTTACAGCTTGTGCCGGGCACAGACACAGACACACCTCTAATTTTCACAGTAGTACAACTGACAAAGGGAAAAGCTGGGTCATCCTGTCCCCCAAAAGCAAAGGTTGGCTTCCAGATGACTCAGGAATGTCCCAGAGATCAGCTTTATCTATTTATATATTTATTCCGGCTGGCATCCGTGAATCACTGCTAATAGCAAACGGTTGCATAATTTTAAGGAGGATGCTTTTGTGATGCCTCTGAGCAGAGAAAATACATCTATTTTGGCTTGTGTCTATGAATAGATCCCCTGCTCTGACTCTGTGCATTCGCAAACCACAGATACTACTGAAAATAAGGCATGATTGGCAGGTACAACCTGATTAGCATATACAAATGGCTGTGGCCTTTCTCCGAGCAATCAATGGTACAAATCGTTTCCTCTGTCTCTGCGATGAAGAGAAACAGAGCTATGAGGTGACTTGAGACTGTAAAAGAGTCAGAACACGGCTAATGCTCACGCCAGCTCATTTCACACCCTTTGGAATGTTCAGCTTTTACTGAACTGTGTCTTTCCCCACCCCTTTCTCAAGAAAAAGGCCAAACATGGGCTTTGGGTGAAGAGGCATTTTTTCCCCCTAAAGAAAATCCTTGCTTTTTTCTTTTTTTTTCCCCACAGCATTTTTTTCCCCTTAGAGCAACTGTTCCTAAAATATTTGCTCATTGTGGTTTTCAAACACATGAAAAATTGCTGTAACAGTTTAGATTATATGTTTTTTTATTTTAAAATCACATCAAAACCGAAACAGAGGCTTGCAAGAGAAAGAAAACCTTGCCTGATGAAAAGTGCTTCGGAGTGGGCTGGGATTATATTTCTCCCTCCATCTTCCAGCCAGGAATAGGTTCTGTGAGATTTTTTGAACTGAGTATATTATTGCACACTCCCCCTATGATGTTTGATAGCACCAATTATGGAGGTTCAAACCTCGAGGCAGATTCACCAAGCGGCTCAGACTGGCCCCAAAGGTGTGGAATAATTTGGTTTTTCCCCCTTTTTTTGTGCACATTGAATCTGGAGATAGCACTGAACCCTTCCCCGTGGTCAAGAGCACTCAGCTGTTGTTATTTTTGTGGTGCTGATTTCCAGGATTCCTGGTTTCCAGTATTCCAGAGGTTTAAGACCTCCAAGACCTTCCTGCTCTGTGTAGGAAATACAGGGGTCAGGTGGAGGGTCAGTGTGTCACTGAGTCCTTTTGAGCCAGGACATCTCTCCAGAAATTTAATCCTACCCAATTCAATTACAATAAACAGCATCACTTTGCTGAACAGCCCATCCGAATTTCAGAGGCTTTGAATCCACAACGAGGCATCTCAACCTTGGTTACAAACACCAGGCAGAGTTCTGGCTGCAACCTTAATTAAAAACATCTCGCAGCAGGGTAAATAAAAAAATTCCTTTTAAGTCTGAGGCCGTTTCGTGTTTCAGACCCTGCTGGGCTGCTGTGTGGGAGAGTTGTGATAGCTCTGCCTCGGTGAGATAAGTGCAGGAGAAGCCGATTGCACCCCCTGGTGTGGTCCCAACCACATCCTGAACCGCCCCTTGCCCTGATGCCTCGTGAAGGCTGCCCTAGAGCAGAGGCTGGACAGAGCTAGAGAATAAAGCAGGGATTTATTGAAAGGATCTCCTCCATGGATCCACCTTGGGCAGCACCAGAGCCCAGCCAGGGCTGCACCCAAGATGAACCCAAATGGTCCCAAAATGCACGACCACTCATGGGGGCTCTCACTGTGATCAGCTCTGCTCCATTTGCACATTGGAGTTCATTGTCCCATTCCAGCTCCAGCCCATGCAGTCCCATCCTGCTTGTTTTTCTCTCTCCAGCCCACGTTGTTTGTGCTCTTGGGCCTGAGATTTGGATCATTTGTCCTTGGTCCTCAGCTGGAGAAGGAATTGTTTTGTCTCCCTACTCTGTGAAGAGAGCTCATCATTCCCTAATGTGAAGCTCAGACCCACACACTAAAGCAGCACAGAATCTGAAAAATAGAAAAGCCAAAACCTGAGGCATCAGCCCCTCACTGGGGGCTGCAACCTCTCTGGCCACAACCACTTGTCTTTTTCCATATTGTCTCAGAGATAGTTTTTGGTTTCTCTCTCTCTCCTGGTTGGTTCTCTGGGGCTGAAATAGACTGAGTGTGAGTGGGTGTGTGGGGGAGAGGAGGGATGTCAGGAAGGAAAGCTGAGCGCTTCACTTGGCGCAGGAATCTTGTGTGGTGCTGCCTGCCCAAAATTCGTGGGTCACTCTCCAACCCCAGCATGGAAAGGGATGGATCACAGCTTTGCTCCTTGGATTCCTGGCCAAAATCAATGCAGAGCTGGTGCTGAAGGAACACGGGGAGCTTGTGGTCTCTCTCTGGCCATCACATTTCTGCCAGTGACCCAGCTGATGGTGCAAAATCATTGAAAGCAGTGTTTGCAGCTGAGAAAAATATTGCTGGTGTAATGTGCAGTGAGGCAGGACACAGGGCTTCTCAGGGAGCCACGGAGGTGAAGGTATTTCAGACTTTATTTTAGGAAGAAAATGTCTGGGAGACTGCAGTTTAAAAGGAGCTTGGAGCCAAAGTGTTTATGTCAATTCAGATCAAGCTGGGTGATGGGGGCAAAGCAGGACCCCAAACAGAGAAATTCCTTGAGGAGCAGCACCAAGAAATTCAAGTCAAAGGTTTTCAAAATGCTTTAGTGAATGTTGGAAAATCTCCAAAAATGGCTGGCAGGTGGCCTTTAAAGGTCATCTAGCCCAGTCCCCCTGCCATAGGCAGGGACATCTTCAGCTGCACCAGAGCCCCATCCAAACTGACCTTCAATGTGTGCAGGGATGGGGCAGCTTCTCTGGGCAACCTGTGCCACTGTTTATCAGCCTCATAATAAAAAACTTCTTTCTCATTTTTAATCGAAATTGACTCTCTTTCAGTTTAAAACCATCACCCCTTATCCTGTTGCAACAAGCCCCGCTGGAAGGTTTGTCTCCAATCTTTCTTAAAGGCCCCCTGTAAGCATTGAAAGGTCACAGTAATGAATAAATAAAAGCAGTTTTTCCTGCAGCCGAATGATTTGGGGAAGAATCAATGCAGATCCTGTGGAACAAACGCAACCCAAAAGCTGGGATCAGGCTCGCTTCCAATCTCTGCTGGTGGAAACCACAAATGAAACACACAATCTCCAGCCCACACAGGTCTTAGCTCCTGGCTCCATCAGTGTGGGACTCCAGGACAAGGATGCTTGAAAAGTGCTGAGGGAGGAATTTTTCAGGGTCCTGGGAGGATGAGGAAAAGACAATCCCTTTCTCCCCAACTTGTCCCTCTGACACCTCAACTGTGCTATAAGGCTCTGAAAAAAAGTTAAAAATAAAAAAGTTTAAAATATTTATATATGATTATATACAATAATATGTAAATATATTATTATACATTATTATAAGCAATAATATAAAATATTATTATATAACATATAATAGCATGTATTAAAATACACTTTATTAAATATACTATATTAAAATATAGTAAAAATAGATATAAAATAAATAAAATATTAAAATAAAAATATAAAATATATGTATAAATTCACAAATATATCAATATATAAATTTAAATTTATAAATCTATACATTTATAAAGATCTATTTATACATATAAATATATAATATATAATATATAATATATAATATATAATATATAATATATAATATATTAGATAATATATAATATATAATATATAATATGTTATACATTAAATATAATATAATATAATATAATATAATATAATATTATATTATATTATATTATATTATATTATATTATATTATATTATATTATATTATATATATACACAATGTATAAAATATAATATATTACAAATATATATTATCCTTTATAGTAATAATAGAATATATATTATATACTGTTATATAATATATATTATATAATATTATATATAATTACATATTATATATAATATATATTATATAATATTATATATAATTACATATTATACACAAGAATATATTTTATTATGTATTATTATATTATATATAATAATATGTATTAAAATATATTTTTATATATAAATAATATATATTTCAGGTGTATATATATACCTGAAATTCGGCATTTCCCACCTTTGGCATGCTGATTTATCATTCAGCAGAATATCTGTATTTTATTCATGAAGCACAGCGTGTCTGGTCAGCCATGGGATCCCTGGGAGCTGGACATCACCTCCCCAGCAGCCAGAGGGGCTGGCAAAATCTGGGAACATCCACATGGATGCTTCGTGCCAGGTCCTAATGGAACCAGCATCACTCTGAACCTTCCCTGCGGACTGAATTGCACAAATTTTTCCCCTGCAATGTTTAATACCTTGCTGTGGATCCTGAGGAATATCAGCCCACCGGATCATTATAATTAATAATAACACCACCCTGCAGGGAAAACGCCTCGTCTAAATGCTCTCAATCGTTAATGAGTCAGACCTCGAGGTTTAATTCATCCTGTTAATTAAAGGCACTCGTGGTGTCAGCTGGACTGGGAGCAGAACAGCTGCCACTGCCACGACAGGGAAATTGCAGCAAAGTTATCCCAGCCTGGGACACCCTGGAGTGGAGAAGGGGTTGGCTTTGTCTGACAGCAAAGATGGAAAATGTGCAGCGTGGTGATAAACTCGCTTCCCAAGTCCCTGAAATCCTTTCTTTTCCGACACCGAGATTGTGGCTGGGGCTGATTTCTGCTCCGATTCCTTGATAGTCAGGAATTATTCATTTTGCAGCTGTCAGGCCGTATTTGCCACACGCGGCGCTTTTCTATTTCGCCTCTCTCGGATGTCCTGGGGTTTTGTAACTGAATTTATGTCCTTTGTGGCTCTCAGAAATACAGTGAAGCCAAAAAGAATTGTGTTTATTGCAACTCAGATGGAAGATTTTTCTGCCAGGAGGTGGCAGAGTTCAGGACCTGGTGGGATGATTTCCAGGCAGAGAAAGGGTCGAGTGATGAAAAAAATCAATAGATTTTAGAAGCACAGGTCATTTATTTGCAGCAGAGCTGGATCAAGTCATAACTTCCCAGATTTAGGAAGAATCTTTCCTGGGATCCACTCGAAATTGCAAGATTAATATTAATTAATTTATTTAGCAAGATTAGGATGGAAAACAAAGTCACCTTCAGTTCGACAGCAACTTCTCCACCCCCCGGCTTCAGTATGACTTTATATATTTTTAGTCCTCCAAGTCTTGTAGTGGTTTTGTGCAGGAGCCAAGATGCTGTGGAGTAATGGAAAGCTTAGTCAATCCCCTCCTGGGAATACATGTAAATAAGGAGGGTTTGGCACAGGGATGAGCTGACGACACATTTCTTGGGCAGTGCACAGAAAAAAAGGGGGGGAAACAAATCTCGAATACTTTTTCTTCACTTGAAAAAATGGTGCTTTCATGTTAGGCTGAAAATATCCTCCTGATCTCCAAAGTAGCCTGGAAATGAAAGCAGCTTTGCAGAAAGGGCTTCTGAGGAGAATTTGTAGCAGTCCTGCCTGGATTCAGAGAAAACTTGGAATTATTTTGCCAAAGGAGTTGAATTCTCCTCAGGGATTTGACCCTGCCTCCCTCTCCTCAGACCCCTCCTGCCATGGGAGAACTACACACCCTTTCCCCCTTAAAAGCAAAAAAAAAATGTAACCCCACACAAATTAATTCAGCCTTTGCCACTCGGGGGATGCAGAGGAATTTAAAGTCTCTGCATGTTCCACAAGATGCCACTTCCCCAGTGTTATTTCCCTCCCTGCAGCAATTGCTGCTTGGAACTAACTCCAAACAGCCAGAACCAAATTTTATCAGTGTTTAATCCTGTGAGAAGGACACGAGCTGGGGGATTAAGTGGGTTCTCTCCTCCACCAGTGCCCGCCAAGATCCAGTACTTGAGGGTTCTTCACGTTCCCTGGGATATTTTGTGGAAATCTTGGTGGTCCACCGCATTCCAAAGTGCGAGGATTGACAGATAGACAGAGATTTCACCCAAACATCAGGTCGTCATTTCTTTCTGAGAGAGGAAACACAAAACGGTTGATGTTTGTGCAGTTTTGGGGTGGTTTGAGCACACACAGCTGGAGTGTTGTGATCCTACAACCTGCCAGGGCCTACGAGCCCACAGCTGGCTCTGCTTTGGGTTCATAATTCCACATAAATGGCTTTGGCCTGGAGAAGACCTTTCTTACCAAGAGCTCAACCCTAATTTGATGTTATACCACATTTTGAGTCCAGGCCAGCTTTTGAAATGTACATTTTGAGTGGAATCTCTGAGTCCTGCTCAAGGTGTCTTTCAGTCCAGCATTTTGCAAATCATGGGCAAGGCAAATATGGAAATCCTTGAATCAAACAAGTGTTGACAATTCCCTGGGGACACCTGGAGAGACCAAAAAGTCCAGCAGAGCTGCTGGGGTGGAACTATAGAAGATTGGGACAGTCCTGGTCTTGTTGAAGAGCTTTTTTAATTGACCACATGTCACAACAAAGCCCTTCCTCCGGAGGCTCGGAATCTGGGAAGAAAATCAGAAGGATTTGGGTTTTTTTAAGCTGGATGATGACCTGCTTAACCTCATATAATCCATATTATTCCATATAATGGAATATTCTGAGTTGGAAGGGACCCACCAGCATCATCCAGTCCAACTCCTGGCCCTGCACAGACACTCCAAAATTCCCACCCTGTCCATCCCTGGGAGCATTTTCCAAACCTTCCTGGAGCTCTGCCAAGCCCTGGGGCCATGCCCATTCCCTAGAGAGTCTGTCCAAGAGGGAATGTGCAAAATGAGAGGGAAAAAAATTTAGAAAGCCCCCCTGGACTAAATTTCACCAGAGTTAAGTGTTGGCTTTTTGAAATGAAGACAGGGTGAGTTATCCTGTAGTGAAACTTTTTGGATGCTTAAATGTGGGAAATGAATTTGAAGAGAATTCTCAAAGCTTGATAGAAGGTAGACATAGTGTGCTGCATCTGTATACAGACTTTGAGATAAGAAATGTTGACTTAGAAATACCATGGAATAGGAGAGACATTGAACTAGAAACAGGTTGTAAAGGATGACTTTGTGAATAAGACTAGATACTTTAGAGAAACAGAACTATGAAAGATGCATTGTAGCAAGACCCATGAGGGGTAATTTTAAAGGATTGGCTTTAAGGCATTTACAGCATGGTGTTGCAAAAGCTGATAGGCCAAGAAACACTTATAATGTATTGTAATTAAGAAATAGTTAATTTCTGATTATAGTGGCGTGAATTATAACATCTCTATTGTCTCACATGAGACTGAATATAGAAGAAAAGGTTTTAAAACACCTCTCAGTTGCCCCATCTCTCGGTCAGATGGAGGGGAAAGGAGGATTTACTGAAGGGGGTGTGGGTGCAGAGGAAAAGCATAATTGGAGAGGTGAACAAGGCACACGTGCATGGGTGTGAGGGGGAGCTGCAGTCACCATAATGGGTGGGAGGTTGATCCCAACAGCTCCTGGATGGAAAGAAGCCACCACTTCTGCCCTCAGGCACTGCAGCCTCTTCCTCCATCGTGCTGGGAATGCCTCAAGCCATGCCAGGGAAGCTTCAGGATGGACACCAGGAGGAATTTCTTCATGGAACGGGTGGTCAGGCATTGGAAAGGGCTGTCCAGGGAGGTGGAGGAGTCCCTGTCCTTGGAGGTGTCCAAGGATGTGGCACTCAGTGCTCTGGGGCTGGGTGACAAGGAGATGCCTGATTGATCACAGTTTGGACTTGATGAGCTTGGAGGCCTTTTCCAACATAAATGATTCCATGATTCTGTGACTCAGGCTGGTGAGAAGAGGAATTTGGACATGACAATTTGGTTGGTAGTTCGTGAGTTCGTGGATGAAGACTTGGAAGAGATTCAGGCCCAACATATCTATATATTTATATATATATATATATATATATACATATATATATATACACATATATGTAGGATGTCGGGATGCTAAAGGCACAGAGTTCAGATCCTGCCTAAGGCTGCCAGAGGAGCCAATGCTCCTGAGGAGAGGGAAAAGATTCAAATTTGTTAAATGATCTCCCTAAGCTCTCATTTGCTTTGCCACTGTGGCCCCAGGCTCCCAGCGATCCCCCAGGGCACGAGGAAGGGCAGGAGAAGTCTCACCACCATGACTGAGTCCTCCCCAGGCCTCTGCTGCATCCAGCTCATTCTTCCCACTGTAAATATTCCCAGGCAAAGGAAAAATGTCCTTCTCTAGAAGAAACTCTCCCCTTGCAAGGCAGCAAGGCGCTGCAGGGCAGGAAATCCATGGGAAGAGCCGGGTGCTGCTGTGCCTGTAGGGAGCTCAGAGGCGGGGAGGCTACACATCATTTTTGTGAATCACTGAGCATCCCTTCCTCTTCTTTTGATGGTCAGCAGCAGCACAGGGTGGAGATTGCAATTTTCCCTGGGAAGTTCAGAGCAAAGTTTTGCTGTGGAAAGGTGAAAAGTAAAAATTTCCCTGTGGAAGGAACATCCAGCTTGGAAATGCCTTTGAGCTGTTTTATTCTGATAGTGTCCAACTGCCACTAACAAACAGACTCTAATCTGATAATACTGGTGTCAAATGAGTGTGATAAGCCCCAGAAACAAGTTGCTTCCAAGCAGGGGTTGTCCCTCATTTTGTTTTACAGGGACAGACATTTCCAGAGAAAGCTGTCCTTTTCAATTTCCCTCCTCACAGCAAACATCTCCCCTGAAAGTGATGAGCCCAATCCGTTCCCAAAGGGAAGCCACTTCAAGAAATGCACTTTCAAGCAGGAAAAATGACCCAACTCAGCTCCATCTCATGCAGCCCATGGCACTCGATGCACCCCGGGAGAAGTCCCAGCTCTGGGTAATTAAGAGATCACACTCTGGAACTGAGCCCAGTGAAAGCAAACATGTGCTCCTTAAGTGCATTGACATTTGTTATGGTAAAATTCCCTTTTCATGTTGTTTTTTCCACGTTTCTGCTTCCCAGCATCATGGCCTGGAGGCAGGAAGGAGTTTTTCAGCGAGTTGAAAGAAGATGAGCTGTTATTTTATACATGAAGCTGCACCTGCTTGCTCCATGGTCCAGGAAAAGAAAAAAAATGGAAATAAACCCTGTCAGCAACTCATCCACAGGAGAAGGTTATCTCGAGCATTCAAAAGGAAAAAACAAAGGGAAGGCCAAGGGAAAATGGGATTGTTGGGCATTTTATCAATTCCTGGATGAGGTAGCTGGTAGGACCAGCCCTTCTGTAGGGTCATCCTCTGGTCCTCTCTGAAGTTTCCAGCAGTGCTGATGTGCACTGAGGGTTATCTGGACATCAGCTGGTAAAACAAGCCAGGAGGACTGTGACAGAATCCTCCTTCCCAATCTCCAGGCCAGATGGTGGAGAATTGGACTGGTTGGTTTCCTCTCCCACGGGGTGAAAGTGAGGGACTGGAGGATTCACACAGGCTCCATGCTGGTCTTGGATGTGGTTTGGTGTCCACAGTCAGGTCCTTTCCATCAAAAAGGACCTTGAGAAGATGGACAGTGCATCCAAGTGGGAAGAAGACTTAACATTTAGACAGCACAAAGCATGAGGAATGGTAAAACTGGGATAAAGGAGGAGAGGAAAAGATCAGCTTTGCACAATTAAAGCATTGTGACGTGTAGGACTGACTGGATGTACTCACTACCCACTAAGGATTAAGAATTAATTTGGTAGTTAGGAGCCACTAAAGGCTGGGAAAATGCTTGGAACTCGCTGTAAACATTTCAGGCCCTCTCTGGGAGCAGGGGTCAGAAATAGGTTTGGAAAAAACCTCCAGAGGAAGGTCTGAGGTTGAGCCCTGCTTCTGAGGAGGTGCTGCAGATCTTTCTTGCAGCTCTCATGGTGGGCACAAGTTCTTTTGAGGTTTTCACAGGGTCACCTGTTGTCACTACATTGGTGCCTTTCCTCATCCTGCCCCACTTCATTTCCAGCCATGTGCAGCTCATTGAGGTCCATGGGATCATCTTAGAATCATGGAATGGTTTGGGTGGGAAGGGACCTTAAAGGTCATCTCGTTCCAACCCCCTGCCCTGGGCAGGGACACCTTCCACTGGGCCAGGCTGCTCCAAGCCCTGTCCAACCTTGTCCATTTTAGACTTGTGGCAGTGGTGATGCCCTCAGGATGGTGCTGCTCTCCTCAGTCCTCCATGGAATCATTTAGGTTGGAAAAGACCTGTGAGATCATGGATTCACTGAGATCTCTGCCCCTGCCCATGTTCCAGACACATCCTGTTCGTGACCAAAGCAGTTCTGGGTGACTCCATGCTGTGGGATCAGAATTGCAGGATAAACTTCACTGGCTCCTGTCTCTATCCCAGCAAGGAACCAGAGTGAACAGATGCCTCTTCTGAGCTGTCCAGATGGTTCAGAGACTGCAAAAGGCATAAGAGGGATCATAGCCCATGGCGGCTTTCAAGTGGCCAAACGGATCTGGAGTGAGCAATGACCTTCATCAACCTCCTTAATGGAAAATGTGTCCTTGCAGCGCCAGGAGGAGGAGGAGGAGGAGAGGATGAGGAGGAATCTCTTTCTCTACATCTCTCACACCACAGATATTTCGGCTGTGCAAGCATTTTGAAGTGAGACCAGCGTGCAGTTTGCTTTCACCACTGGGAAAATCCACTTTTCCACCCCAATTTTTTGCTTTCTAGGCAGCTTGCCAGTGAGTACCTAATCATGTTAGAGGAAAAACACTTCCTTGGGATGGAGACAGGCATTGGAAATAAAGGAGAATGTGGGCTGGTCTCTGTGAGGGAGGTGAGGCAAAAGCTCCACCAGAGGATAGACTTGTGAAGCTCATCGCTGCAGAAATGGCATCTTTGGTGTCCAAAGGATCATTAGATTGAGTAAAAGTGGGTCTGGAAGCATTTAAGGAGAAGACAGATGAATGGGATGTCTGGGATGGATGGGATGTCTGCAAGTCTTGATTCTAAGCTGCTCAAAGCAGCACTTCAGGATCTCCAAAGTTGTATGCTGAAATGTCTTCCCCACAAAATATTTCTCGTTCCAAAATAATTTCATGTTGAGTGGAAGGTGTCCCTGCTCAGGGCAGGTGGTGTGGAACCAGAGGATCTTTAAGGTCCTTTCCGACCCAAACCGTTCTATCATTCTGTGATTTTCCATGGGAAAATCCAGGCCTTTCAGTGAAAGATGTCCAGCCCTCTCCTGTGTCAAATCTCCTCTGAATGGGTGATGTGCTCAACTCCAGATACCTGAATTCACTTTTGCAGGACTGGTTGCTACACTGAAGTTAAACTGGTTTTTTGAAAGGCTCTTGACTACCAGAGTGAGGGTGCAGATAAAGTTGCTCCCTGGGCAACACCAAATGTTGGGGTTTTTTCTGTGCTCCTAATCCAGATGACAACAGGGCTAACATGACAATTTAGGATTCTTGTTCCCAAGAGGAATGCATAGGAGAGGGTTGTCCTCTGTCAGAGAGGAGGGAAGGACCTGTGAAGATTTGGGTTTGTAGAGCTTGTCCATTGGAAGTGCAGCTCCTGGGGGAGCGCCATCGGATGTGAGAGGATTTGTCCAACTGCTTGGAAAGCAGATGGAAAAACCTTCCTCTGGTCACTCCTATTTTAAATTATGCATCCTCCATCTGCTGCCTCGAGCACAGACATGCTCACAGAGCTGCTGCCTTCCCAAAATAACCCAGGACTTTGGGAGAGGCTTTGCACACCCCTGCCTTGCCTGGCCCAGGCTCTCTCAGCTTCTCTCCTGTGCTGGTGTCTCTGCAGGTGAAGGTCGGATGTCACCTGGAGGGAATGGAGTGGTGCAGGTTTGGCCAGCCCAAAACGCCCCCATGCCAAAGGAAACTGTTCCCTCTTTCAGCCCTCTGTTGAAGGAATTTTGCATCTTTTGCTTTGGCTGCTCCAAGAGACCTCACCTGCATGGAGAGGGTCTCAGTGTAGCACCTGAAAATGTCACTGAGGGGCCACAGCCACAGCTTGAGCCCCGAATGGGCTCTAAATTTGGAAAGCTATGGGTCACAGCACTCCTTAGTATGGGTGTTGGCACCCTCACGAGGCTGCTCCTGCTTTCCCTCCAGTTCAGAGCATCCCTGGATGAAGGTGGAAATGTGTTGGCCCAGCACATCCCTGGAGCAGAACCAAGGTCCCTTCCCTCAGGTCCCCTCCAACCCTGCCAGCTCTGCTCCACCACGCTGCACATGTTTCATTCTTTGCCTCTCTCCCCTGACTCTAAATCACTTCTGTCAGCTCCTTAATTATTTTAATTTTTCTTCATTCTCCAAATCCCTCAAATATATTTTATATATAGGGTACAGGCTTAAAAAAGAAAGCTACCGCTGTGCCCTTGCCTCTGAAATATTACCACAAAAATGTGTGTATTTCATCTCTGTCTTTCATTTTTCCAGACATTTTCTGCTTTGAAGAAGCTTGAAACAGTAATAGACTGATGGCTACACTCCAACTCTATTGATTAACAGTGAGTGGTCAAGCTCTTCAGTGCCTGAAAATCCATCCAGAAACAGGGACAGGTGAATTATTGCATTTTCCCGCAGATGGAAGGAGTGGGGGAGGATAAAACTTGCAAGAGGGACTTCAAAAGACCTGCCCTCCCCGTGTCCAAATCCCCACTGGTGTGAAGTCCTGGTGTGGGGGAGAACCAGTGATTCTGTCAGTGGCTCAGCACAGCACAGGGCTAAATCATTTATAAAAATTGCAGCTCCAAATTGCCTCTGTTTAACGAGAGGAGAGCGGAGAAGGGAAGCAAGTGGGAACACTCTCCCACAGTTTTAAGCAAGAGCTCAGTGCTGACAGCAGAAATCTCATCCCAGTCATTCCAGTCCTCACCAAAGGTCACACTTTCAGTGCATTTTAGGACAAAAAAAAAAAAAAAAAAAGGCTGCAGGATTTGCAGAAGCCCAAGTGCTGTATAGAAGTTGTGCTGATGGACAGTGGGACAGAGGGCCCTCACCTTCCCTCCAGAAGGATTCCTCTTTGGAGCGTTGGAAGCTCCTGGAGATGCTGGGCTCCAGGGATAACAGCCTGGGGATTCCTGTGGAGGCAGGGAGGAGGAGCAAAGTCTGGAAGCAGAGTGGAGACCTCACTTTCAGGTTCCACAACCACATCCCCCCATTCCTCCACCTCCTGCATCGTCTGGGAGCGGTGTGAGGCTGCACCAAACATCAGAGAATCCATCTTGCCTTCAGAAAGATGGGGAATATTTTTTTAAAATCTGACTTCTGCTGGGATGGGAAAGCATTTTCCTTCTCTTATTTGAATTCCAGTTCTGTGCCCAGGCTGAGGAGCAGGTGAGGGCAGGTGCCAGGGGGGATGATGAGCAATCGGTCACTGCAGCTTGCAGGGTGAGTCAGGGAGAAGCCAGGAGAATTTGCAGCTCCTCTGCTGCACCTGCTGCAATATTTGGTGCATTTGAGAGTGTTTCCAAACTGTCTTTCAACTGAGCAGCCAAGCAAAGTTTTTCCCCTTGCATTTTAGGTGCTGCAGCACCAACCCCCAAGGCCGTTCAGGGCGTTCCAAAACTGCCATTTCCAGTCTTTCTGCAGTTAACTGTGAGTGATGCTTGCTTGGCTGGAACAGATCACCAAACTCAGGTCCTGACAGGATTAATGCACTGGAAAAAGGCTCAAAAAAGGAAAAAAGCCTTAAATGAGGCCAGGTGCTCTTTGAACACAGCAACTTTGTGAGCCCCACGTGTGGCTGGTGAGTTTTGGAAGGACCAGAAATGCTCCAGTGGGAGGATGTTGAGAGAAGAAAAATAGAGGCAGCAACAGAATGAACAAGCAACTGTGGGAAGGAGAGATATGAAGGAAATGTTTTCATCTGCAAAAACGCCTCAGTGAATAGCTGGGTGAGAGTCACTGATATTAACACACGTCTGAAAGCTTGAGAGTTCAAAGGAGAATGGGTCTTTGGGCATAATAAACTAAAGGAGGTGATGATACAGAAGTCCAGGCAGCTGAAACACTACAAGAAAATAAAGGAGTAAAGGCCCATTCTCCATCCTTCCACTTATCTTTCAATAAAATGGGATTTAACTGGTGTCATTCCTGTTACATCCAAGAGACTTTGCCAAGGGGGCTTTCATCTGTTGTGCAGAGCTCTCAGCCCCCATTTCAAGTTAGAACATTTCCCAAAGCCTTTTTGCAGGAGGAACTTTCTTGGAGAGAGGGGGCTCTGAGCATCCTTGTGACAGAGAGTGATTCAGCCTCGCCAACTGCTCTGACCCCAACCTCGCCTTGTTCCTCCCCAGGCCTCTATTTGCACATCTCTTTTCCTTTCTGCATGTTTGAATTCAATAGCTCTTTTTTTTTTTTTTTTTTTGGTTGGTTGGTTTTTTTTAAGGAGTGGTAAGGGACTGTTTATTGGATGGTGACAAATCTGTGGTCTGAGCAGCTTTCCTAATAAACCAGATTCTTTTTGTTGATGCTGATAGCTACAGAAACCAGTATCTGCCATGGATCTGCATCATCTGTTTTGACTCCACACTCCTCAGGGGAGCATCTGCTTGTTTCCCACATTATGATCAGGAACTTCAATACTCACACGGGGTAACCCTCCCCACTCCACTTCCATCCATTGATTTCCACATGGGTTGCTCAAAACCCTTGGGAATTCCCCCTGATGGATCTGGGACTGGGGTAATATTAAAACAGATTAAGGGTAAGCAATAAGTAGCAATAAAACCACATCCATGTAGCTTTAATATCAGCAGTGCAGAAGCGTCCCCGAGCACAATTTCATTGATTTTAGTGGAATTATGTCATGCATTCATTTGAGCCAGAACCACAATATATATTCCAGTGCTCCTGGAAACCCTCTTGGAATTTATTCTCCAGTGGAGGAGGTTCCATTAGAATAAAGAGACGCCAGTTTTAACCATTGATCAGGAAATATTGTAGCAGAGCCCAGCAGAGGAACCTCACAGCAGACTGACCTTTTGCTATGTGGCAGGGAGATTGCTGGAAAGAAGGGAACAATTAAAGAGTTATTTGCTGAGGGCACCCAGGGGCACTAAAACCCCTGCATTACAGCAGGCTTGGACTCTGGCTGTGCCCTTTATGTTCAGCTTGCAAAGGAAGCTCCTCTTGAGAAACAGATACAATATTTTTGCAGCTGGTGACAAGAGAGCCTTGACAAATTTCAGATCAGCTCACTTGGAGGGAACAAGGGCTGCCCAGGTGAGTCAAGTTCACTCCTCAGTAGCCATGACAACACTTTCAAGAACTCACAGTTTAGGGAAGAAGGGAAATAAATTCTGATTGGCGACACAAAGTGATCCATTACTGCTCCTCTGTTACCTGCAAGTGCCTGGACAGCTCCAAAGTTGAGAAGGGGATGCTTGGTGACATCCTGGGGAGGAGGGAGGATGTGTTTTATCCCAGATGATGTCAGAGCTCAGGGAAGGGCAGGATGGGATGCTGCAGACCCTTCGTGTGTGTCCCTGGAAAGCAGGGGAAGGAGGTGGGAGCAGCCCCCTCCAGCTCCTCTCTTGGGTGCTTCTGGAAGATATTTTGACTCCCAGGACTGCATCAGAGGAACAAAACAGGAACAGAATGTTCATCCTTAGGTGCCTGGGTGTAAATCCAGGAGGAAGTCTGAGATGCTGCAGGAGTGGCTCAAGCAGAACAGTCAGACCTGAAGGGGACCCTGGGATGTCCTTCATGCTCCACCCTGCTGGCCCCTTGTCCAGGGTCACAACCAGCTGCAGGTCAGGAATGTCATAACACCGCAAATCCTTGCTCAATGGAAGTGTATCCTTGCAAGTGCTTGCCTTGCAAGTCACATCTGCTCTTTGAAAGTCTATTTCCCTTCTTTCCATTCCCTCAGGAAGTTTGCTACAATTTTATTAGGGGTTTTGTCTTCTCTTATTTTTTTTCTTCATCTTTTTGGCTGTAATAGCTGCCCTCCAGCTGTATCTCTTTTTTGCTTCTCATCCAAACAACTTCTGCCAGTGTTAGTACCCACCTGGACTGTGGGAAACCAGAACCTTCACTGGTCAGTAAAGGGTCAGTGGGAGCTTCAGAGTATCACAGCAGAGGAAAAAGGGATTAAGATCAATGGTTGCTTCCTTTGCCAGTCCCAAATGGGGTCAGCAGGGCAGGAGATGGGGCAATATCCCCTGTGCTCTCCTGGAAATGCATCTGCTCCCAGCCAGAGGGTCAGGAACAGTAAATCCATTATTCTGTCCTGTCCAGCTTCATTAAAGAAGGAAAAAAAAGAGTGACAAGTGTGGGATTGATGAGGACCACAGTGATGCAATGGTCTGCTCCTTAGGAGTGGAGCTGAAGCATCCACATCTATTCCAGGGCCTTCTAAAAGCCTTCTCAGATGGTTCCAGGAGGATGGCTCCTGGAGACAGCCCTGTTGCCCAGGGGATTGCAGCCCTGGCATATGAAAATACGGATTGAGCACATCCTGAGAGAGCTGGAGCTGTTTGCCCACCAGGGTGTGTTGGGCACCTCTGCACCTCCAAAGTCTGGAATAGGTCACAAGCACAACACCACCCCCAAAAATTCTCCTCTCCTCTGAGCTGCCTCAGTGCAGCTCCAAAATCTCCTTTCCTTGCACTGAAAGTTCTCTGGATACAACTACAATCCATCTAAAATGTGAAATTTTCACTAATTCTAGAATGTTAGCGAACAAACCCCACCTCTCCTGAGAAAACAAAGCTGGCTGTGCATGGAGGTGACTCCCACCACCACATCAAGAACTAAGGGGAGGATTTTTGCCTTCAGCTATGCAGGAATCTGTGATCTCACCAAGAAGTTTTGTTCCAGGTGGGATCAGCTTTCCAAACTCACCCGTGCACAAAAATGTTTTCCATCAGACCAATGAGAAATGCTCCCACTTCATTCAAATGAAAAAGGTCCATTTCAGTTTCGGTCTTTTGTTATAATTCGGTTTTTAACACACAGAAAGTAAACCTGGTGAGGATTTGCAGTTCTGTGGGGTTTGACATCATGAAATGCAGCAATAAGAAAAGAGTCTTTTAAAGGGAAGGAATCCCATTAAAGGACAGGCACAGTCACAGGCTTAGGAAGAGTCAAACACCTCCAGAACCACTGTGTTTTCCAAGAAGTGGGGATTAATAGGGATTGTTGGCCATTAGGAGCCCCACTGGAAGCATGCTCATGTCCTACAGGGAGAGGAGGAGGTGGCTGGGGCAGTCACCAGCACTCTCAGGGCGACCTTCAGGTTCCTGAAACATCCACCAGGTTTTAGGAAGTCTCCTCATCAGCCAAACTTCCAGCAGCTCATCCTGAGGCGCTGGAGCTGCAAATGCTTCAGGTGGAATCACTTTGTTGCGGGGAAAAAGCTTCCACTCCGTGCCCCTGGATGGGCTGAGCTGCTCTCCAGCCCCACTGGAGGCACAGCCACGACCTGCAGGGATCAAGAGGGACCCCTCAGCAGGTGACTGAGAAGCAGGTGACAACATGGAGACCTCCCCCAAATGAAGGGGTATCAACTTGAGGTATCTCCCACTCATCCAAACCTTGGCAAACCTGAGGATTATGGAATAGTTTATGTTGGAAGGGGCCTTTAAAGGTCATTTAGTTCAACCCCTCTGCAGTGAGCAGGGAGCTCTTTGGCAGGGTCAGGTTGTTCAGAGCCCCACCCATGCTGGCCTGGAATGTTTCCAGGGATCCTGGTTTTCGGATAATCATCGAGGTTGGAAAAGCCGTCTAAGATTGTTCAGTCTAACCGTTCCCCCAGCACTGCCAGGGCCACCACTGACCCATGTCCCCAAGTGCCACATCCACACAGGTTTTCAGTCCCCCCAGGGATGGAGACTCCAGCACTGCCCTGGGCAGCTGTGCCAGTGGCTCATAACCCTTTCCATGAAGAAATTTCCCCTAATATCCAACTGTTGGAATCCTGGGTGCTGAGAATTTTAAACTTTCTGTGCTGAAAGGCACAGACTCGCAAAACAGCACTGAATTTGACCTGAGGCCATGGAGAAAACTTCCAAAATTTATTGATAGCACTGGGATTATGGGTGTGTAGTTGGTTAGAAGTGTGTGACATCACAGGGTGGAAAACCTAGAGTTTGGGGTTTTAGAATATAGAAATAAATATGAAGCAAGATTGAGGTTTTAGGGTGGAGGCTGATCCTTCTTCTTCACCTTCTTCTTCCTTCTTCTTTGTGGGTTTGGGTGATGTTTTGTAATTGGACAGAAAGGTCCGCATTGCAGGCTTTGAGGGATCACTTATTGGGTTAAAAGTGAAAATAACCTAGGTGCCATTTCTTAATTGGATAGCTTAGTCTTAAAAGAGCTTGTAACAAGAGATAGTTGGCCATTTTGTGCCTTGCTAATGAAAGGCTGCAGAACTCATGGCTGTGAGGCTGCTTCACTGATAAGAAATAATAAACACCTGAGTCTGAACATGGACTACTGTCTCAAGTGCCTTCAATCCTGACCTCGACAGAGGTAGAAAAAACAAGGAGAGAACCCACATCCAACCTAAACCCCCCAGCAGCTGTGGCTTCCAACTTCTGTTGTCTCCAACGCTTTAGGGCAGTTTTTTTTCCTACAAAAATAACATTACAGTGAGTCTGTAGAAACTCAGCTGCTTCAGAAACCAGACCCCTCCAGAGCTCACAGTGTGTGGATTGGAAACCAACTCTTTAAAGAAAATACTCCTTGAAATCCCTCCCTGCGCCCGGGGCTTTGCAAACCTCCACTTACTCCTGGCATCCGTCTCCAGATTGTGTCACTCGCCAGCTCAGTTAAGAACTTGATTTGAATATTGTTTTATCACACTGTGCCTTGCAGACAGCATTGAGTCAGCTTAAAACCAGCGCAGTGTGTACTGGCTCCCAGTTAATTATAGGCATAAAACATCATTTACTCTGCTGAAAGGAAATACTTGGAATCCAGAGGGCTCCTTGCTGCAGACGCCGGTTCCTGAGCAGGGTTTTGTTTTCTCTCCGTTGTCTCTGGGACACTTTTGTGGCTGGGGGATTACAAATATTCGAGGGCCATGTCCAGACTTTACCTCAGTGCAAGGGTGAGGGTGTTCTGCTGACAATTTTTTTTTTTTTTCCAAAGAGCTTTAATCCAACCCTCGGGAAAGAAAGGAGGAAATTGTGCCTTTAGTAAATAATTGCCTGTCTCTCATTTGGGGTTTCTTAGGTACCTGTCCTTCCTTCAGCAGGGTCTGGCTTGGTCCCTAGAGAATTCCTTCACTGGGTTGGTGTTTCCTCCTGTTCAGGCTCTCCAGGCAGCTGATAGTCATGGTGTTGATGCCCTCACTGAGGATTTGTTTTCCCAAAAGCTGTATATTTGCACTGTGCCCCCTTCTCAAACCATTCACAGGAGCTGCATCCTGGTCGTCGTTGCCTGAACATTGCAGGAAAGGTTATTTCCATCACAGGGGTTGCATCACCTCTTAAACCTATGTCATAAACCCATCTCATTAAATAAATCCATCTCATTAAATAAATCCATCTCATTAAATCACCTGAGAGCTGAAGGGAGGCAAGGGCTGATCAGAGCCCTCCTTATCATGGCCGTAGCTCACGGCCAGTGCCCAGGTGCAAACTCAGAGTTACTCTGGGAGTGTTTGCACGTGTGGGAGTTTCTGGAGAAACCTTCTGGAGAGGGGTTTGTGGCCACAGAGCACCCCTGAGGTTTGCCCAGGAGGTTCAGGGTTGCCTTGGCCGGGTACCTGGGCATGGGGAGGCAGCTGGGGAAGGAGCATGGCTGGGGACATACGGTGGAGCTGCAGCAGCAGCATCCCACCCTCTCCCTCAAGCTGTCAGGAGCACTTCAAATCGCTGGGAGAAGAGCAGGCACAAGCTGGAATATCTCAGGGAGCTCCCGTGGGAGCAGCAATTGCTGGTAAGGGCTGATCTTGGAGGGGGACGCTCTGTTCACAGCAGTGTTTAAGGTGTTTGGGAAGGGCAGAAGCGAGGGGGAAATGCTTTGCTCGTGGAAGGGCACATAACCAAATTTTCTGCCCCCACCTCCTGCTCCTTGTTGCTGAATGAAAAAGCAGAGTGTCTGATGCCTCAGGTTTTTTTTCTTTTTTATTTTTCAGTTTCTGTACCACTTTAGTGTGCACTTCTGAGCTTCACATGAGGGGATGGTGAGTTCTCTCCACTGAGCAGGGAAACAAAACAATTCCTTCTCCAGCTGAGGACCAAGGACAAATGATCCAAATCTCAGGCCCAAGAGCACAAACAACGTGGGCTGAAGGGAGAAAAACAAGAAGGATGGGACTTCACGGGCTGAAGCTGGAATGGGACAATGAACTCCAATATGCAAATGGAGCAGAACTTATAAAAGTGAGAGCCCCCGTGAGGAGTTGTGCATTTTGTGACCATTTTGGTTCACCTTGGGTGCAGCCCTGGCTGGGCTCTTGTGCTGCCCAAGGTGGATCCATTGAGGCCTCCTAATAAATCCCCACTTTATTCTTTAACTCTGTCCAGCCTCTGTTCTAGGTCAGCCTTCCCAAGGCATCACGTCCACCTGATTTTTTAGCAGATCTGGTGTGGAATTTAAATGTTCTCAGGCTTCTCCCAAGCAGAGCATCTACAGGGAGGGAGGCAAGGGAAGGATGTTTTAATTTGTCTGGCCAGATGCTCTCCTTGAGAGAGGCATCACTTTATGACGGTGAACTCGATCCTATCCAAACACTTCCCTGGATCCCCTCCCTAGTTTTGCTCCAGCACTGATGCAGAGGGAGAACCAAGCTGATCAGAGGGATGGAGCAGCTCTGCTGGGAGGAAAAGCTGAGAGAATTGAGATTGTTCGGCCTGGAGAAAAGAAGGCTTTGGGATGACCTAATTGTCGTCTTCCAGTACCTGAAGGGAGCTACAAGAAAGATGGAGAGAGACTGGAGAGATAGGACAATGAGAAATGGCTTCACACTCAAAGAGAGTAGAGTTAGATGAAATATTAGGAAAAAAAATCTTTACTGTGAGGGTGATGAAGCACTGGCACAGGTTGCCCAGGGAAGCTGTGACTGCCCCTGGATCCCTGGAAGTGTCCAAGGCCAGGCTGGATGGCGCTTGGAGCAACCTGGGAGAGAAGAAGATGTGGAATGAGATGATCTTTAAGGTTCCTTCCAAGTCCATTCCATCATTCTGTGATTCTGTTAATAGAACGGCCTAAATCTGATAAAGGTCAAACTTCCTGGGGAAACTGAGGCACTGGGTGCACCTGGGACATGACCCCAAATCCCGGCAAACCTTTAAGCAGCTCCAAAGACAGACTTGTGGCTCCAGCAAGCACTGCCAACCACAACCCCTCTTTAGGATTTATTTAAGTGATGACCAACCAGAAATAGGGTCCTCTTCTTCCTCACCAGCACATCCTGAATCCCACAGCATCTCTCACTGGAATTATCCTGTTCCAGCACTGCCGCAATGTTTTCTGGGTATCCCCAGTCAGCCTGACTGGTGACACGAGCAGCAGGACCAGCAGGGAAATAAAAGCTCTTAAAAGAGCCCACCCCATTCTGTATTTTGTCATGATTCCACTTCTCTTTTTTAATGTGCTCTGAGGAGATGGGAGGCATTGCTCCAGGTCTGGGAGAAAGAAAGCACCCCAAAGGGAAAGAGAAGATGCCCACAAGCCTTGTGAACCAGGGAAAAAACAAAGGCAGAAATAAATAAACAAACAGGGGGAGGAAAAAAAATCCAAAACACCCCTTAAAATGTTGTTTTGTTTCTCTTGTTTTGCTGCAGAGGAGTTTGAAGTTCTCCATTTCCTGGGTGTGCTACAGGAGCAGCAGAGTTGAGACTCAGGCTTTTAATGAAGTTTATGTAAATTTGGTGATGTTTATACTTAGCAGAACAGATTTAGGAGTACTAATAAAGCAGCAGATGAGGCGTAGAAAAGAGCTGGTGAAGTTTTCCACCACTGTTATTTTTTACCTTCCTCCCACCATTCCCAACAAAAAGAGTCTGTTTCTGTTGCCAGTTTCTCTTCACAACAAGAGCTTTTGAAAGGCTGTTTATCCTTCAGTGCTGCTGAAGCATCTCCCAGTTCAGTTTTGTCCCATTGCCTTCCCTCCAGGAGAGCAACCCAGCCCATGTTTGTTTTCCTTTCAAGCAAATTAATTTTTCCCAACTCCACTTTGGGATCTTTGTTCACTGCCAGGATTTTCCTTAGGCTGGAGTTGAAGCAGCCTTTTCCTTTGGGAGGAGGTGAGGGTTTACCCTGGGTTTGGAGTCAGGGATGTTGAGGATGAGCAGGATGAGCTTCATCCCTGGGCAGGAGGAGACAGAGCTGGCCCTGCCCAGCGATGGGTGGTGATTTCTGGTGCTTGTGGCTCCAAGGAGAAGAGCAGAGGCCACCAATAGAGAAAAGTGACCCAGAAAATCCTCAGAGGAAGGTGCTTGGCAGCCCCACTCCTCCTGCCACACGGCCACAGCCTCTTTCAAATATTTTCTGCTCACGCCAGCAGTTTTTCTGTGAAGAAATGAAGCAGATTTGGGCCTTGTCAGCATTGTCCAATGCAGTTCACTCAGGATAATCACTACTAATTCCCCCCTCATCAGACCTTCCATGTGATGGGGTTTCCAAGGAGGACTGGGGAGGGGTCTCGGGGTCCCTTTTGAGCAAACCTGACCTTATCTGAATAGGGCAGGAGTCCTTTGCACACTTGAGGAGTTCCCATGGAATAAATGTCTTAGGTTGTAATGCAAGGTGTGCCTGGGGGTGTGTATTCTATTGCCATCTGTCAGAGCTGGGGCAGTTCTCTTCTGATCATTGGGCAGTTTTTTCTTCATCTCTTCCACAACCAATCCTTCCTCCAGGAGATCTCTTCTGTCCATGAGCCATTAATTATTAATTATCTTCTGTTCATGGGCCAGTGAGTGTCCCTGCTTGGCTGAGAAAATTCCATCATCCCATGGGGAGATGCTCCACCCAGGGGAGGAGCCAAGCATTCCTACCTGGATACAATCTGACTTTGGGAACACCACAGCAGCCTTTGCCCACTGCATTCCCAGAGGAGCAGCTTTCTTCTCCACTGCATTCCCAGAGGAAGCCCAGGCCCATCCACACCAGCCCTGGAGCTTCAGAGGAAAACTCCACCCTTGTCCAGGATCCCTGCTCCAGCAGAAGCACAGCTGGCACTGCAGGAGGGCTGAGCCACCATGGGATGGGACTGCTGCCACCTCCCTGACCCACAGGCTGCCAGGGCCTGCTCTGACTCTGGCAGTGGTTTGTTTTCTTTTTGTACTATTGCATTTGTATTTTTAATTTTCCTAGTAAAGAACTGTTATTCCTACTCCCATATCTTTGCCTGAGAGCTGCTTAATTTCAAAATTATAATAATTTGGAGGGAGGGGGTTTACATTTTCCATTTCAAGGGAGGCTCCTGCCTTCCTTAGCAGACACCTGTCTGTTCAAACCAAGACAATAAAACACCCAGGAACTCAATGGGATGAACCCTCTGGACACAATCCTGTGCCCTATGCTCTGGGATGGCCCTGCTGGAGCACGGAGGTGGCACCAGGTAACCCCAGTGTGGTCCCTTCCCACCTGACCCATCCTGGGATTCTGAGATGGATCCTCCCTGGGCTGATCCAGTTATCCATCTCTCTTGGTTCCCTCCCTGCCCCTGGCACCCCACAAAACTGCTCCATCTGCTGAAGGAGAGCAATCTTTGATACCAGAGATATTTTGATTCATCAGAGGCCAACAGGAAATGAAAGGTTGTGCTAATTATTAAAAGCTACCAGGCACCACTGCAGAAATAATAAGAAATTTTCCTATTTATGGCACCTTCCTGCTTTGCTTTTCATTAAGAAAAGGGACAAGGCCTAAATTTAGGGCTGGAATGGTCAAGGCTTAGCTTTGAGATGAGGTTTCATCCCACCTTTTCCTATAACAGAAGGAGAGTCCTGGAAAACACAAACTCCCCAGATACTAGCAAGCAATCTTGATATTTAATTTATTTTCATGGAAACTGATAATCTGGTTTTTTCAACATCCACTGGTGCTTTGATGCCCACCAGGGAGAAACCTTGCAGAGGTTTCATGGCAGTAAATCAACACCGCCCAGCTGAGCTGAATCATTCCAATCATTTTCATGGAATCACAGAATTCCAGTTTGGAAGGGACCTCAAAAATCATCTGGTCCCAACTTTCTTGGCAAAAGCACTGTCCAGACAAGATGGTCCAGCACCATGTCCAGCTGAATCTCTTAAGTGGGAAAATCCCCCACTTCCCTGAGAAGATTATTCCAGGGCCTGATTGTTCTCCTGGTGGAAATTTCTCCTCTTATATCCAATCAGAACCTCCCCAGGAGTGACTTTTCCATTATTTGCCATCTTTTCCATGTGAGTCCTCATAAAAGGAAAGTCTCCATCTCCTTTGCAGCCACACTTTAAGCACTGGAACATGGGGATGAGGCTCCCCAAACCCAGTTCTCAGCCTTTCCTCATGTGGCTGCTTCCCAGTCCTTTGATTGTCCTTCTCCAGCCTGTCCACATCTCTTGGGAATAGCAGGGACCAAACCTGGACACACCTGGAATACTCCAGGTGTGGCCTGCCAAGTGCTGGGTAGGGTGGAATAATGAATTATCCATCTCTGCTGGGTCTTTTTTGGCACAAAGGGCAAGATCCCTTAATTAGACAGAACTGCTGATCAGGGAGTTTCTTTCCTGGAAGGGTTTTGTAGCTGTTGGGGACATCTGACACCATCCCCTGCAAGGGAGGACTCCAAAGTCCCAGTTCAAAGCTGCAGAATTGGCCCATCCATGGTTTTTGTGGGTTTTTTTTTTTTGTTTGTTTGTTTGTTTGGGTTTTTTGTTTGTTTGTTTGGTTGCTTTTTTTTTTTTTTTTTTTTTTTTTTTTTTGTTTTTTTTTTTTTTTTTTTTGTTTTATCCTGCTCATCTGGGAGAAACCAGTAACCAGTAATCCACTGAATCAGTCACTGACATCCAGAAACCTCCATGAGCATCTTCAGGGCATCCTCCTTGCCATGGGCATGAACTCATGGAATTTTCAGGCATCCCAGCATTTCCCTGGGGAAAAAAGGGGCAGCATGAAGGAGCTTGGTGGAGCTGGGTGGGGAAATCCTTGAAATGGGGATGCTTCTCACATAATCAAAGATATATTTGGAAAAGATGGGCTTTTCCAGACTAAAAGGTGCCTGAGTGATTCCGTTCCATGTAGTGGCACAGGGATGGGAAAGCAGAAGCCACTGAGGAGTGATGGATTCACAGAATTTTTCACTGAATGCTTGAATTTTCAGCTGCAGCTTTTTTTTTTTTCTGCAACCTATTATGAATCTGAGTATCCCTGACTTAAGGTGCTGAAGGAGGAGGAGGACACTTGTAGGAGAAAAGTGTTCACTCCAGGAACCAGCTGTGATTGCTAAATCAGGAGATTTAGACACGGGGGGGGGGGGACGACAAAATGACTGAAAAGTTAAAAATACAGCCCAAAATGTGGAGCCTGCCTGGGAGCTGCATTTCACCCTGCTTTGCTACCAGATCCTATAAACCGAGGAAAAAAGGGACAGAGCAGACCTAGAGGGTTAAAACCTACAGGAAAGACAGGACAGGAGGAGCTAAATCAGTCCAAAATTCTCCCCTTAGTGATCACACAAAAGATTTTGCAGAATTACAAGCATGACTTCATCCCCTCTGGGACACAAGGTGCTTCCCAGAAAGGAGATGTTTTCCTGCTCTGTTGGTCATTGATTTCAGGGTAAGTTGATTATCCCACTAATTGCTGACCAGATACCAGTGTGGTGCTGAGCTACCAAAATTCCCGAGGGCTTTTCCAGGAGAAATCCCACCTGGAGTCCTCTTCCAGCCAGTTGTGGTGGTCCAGGAAGCAACTCGGGGAACTGGTGAGCAGGGGATGTGCAGATGACAGCAGCCAGCTCCTAACATGTGGGTGAGTCTCCTTAATCCAAGTTTCCATTTTAAAGGGAGAATAGGAACTTCCAGACAGGAAGATTTATAGGCAAGGACTTAACAGTTAAATTTATTCATGGCTAAACTGAGGAGCCCAGAGTCATTAAAGCATGAAATTGTGCCAGTCAATTAAAGCGTCAATCATAGCCAGCCTCATTTAGGAGAGCTGCTTTAATCCCAAGAAAAGAACAATTTTTTGGCCTAGTGAGAGATCACAGTGGCTTGAAGTTGGTTTTAGAGAAAACAGACATTTGCCAATGGTTGTTTTTTTTTAATATATATATGGATTATTTTCTGCTGTGCTCCTTCCAAGGTGACTCGTGTTTCTGCTCAAGTAGAAACACAGATGCAATTTGAGCTGGAGATGGAGTGACTCGAGTGGGCTACACAGCAAACAAACAAGAGAACTCATCAAAGAGACATTTAAACCAGCAAATAGCAGAGTTCTGGGACATCTCTTGCTTTTCAGCAAGATTCAGACAGATTTTCCTTTTGTTTTTAAAACGCTGCAATTAGATTATTCTGCCTGACACTTCATGCAATTTATTGGCTTTTAAAACATTTCTTTTCCCCATTGCATTGAATTCCTGGAATATCCATTGGTGATATTTAACAAATGGTGACTGTCATTTGGGACTGGTCACACACCTGATTGTAATGGAGGAGAAACATTCCCAGAGGGGATTTACTGGGAGCTGACTGGAAGTTTTGGTGTTGGGCATGATCTTTTCTGCCTTATCGACCAAAAATCAGGGAAAGGAGATAAAAGAGACTCAGGTTTGGAGGAGAAACAGGAGCTCAGGGAGTGTAACAACTGGACAGGGTGGCACTGTGTCATAAGTGGAGCTTGGTGGAGAGCTGAGGTGACCCCGCCGCTCCTTGGTGCGGGTGTTTCACCAGCTGCAGGTGTATGTGGAGGGATTTTGGAGGTGGGAGCAGCTTTGGGCTCTGTTTCCAGCAGTGAAGTTGTGCTATGAGAGGCTGGGCAGGGGAGTAGATGGTGGCTGAGCTGCCTTTGCCCTCACGGTTCATTTCCTGTAGACAACCCTGGCTGTGGTGGAGCCAAGAGAAAGCTTTGGGGGATTTTTGGGTGAAGCTCAGGCTGCAGAGCAGCTCCAAACCCTTCTCTGGCTGTAGTGGGGCACAGAAGCTTTGCTCCAGCACAGCTTCTCCTGGTGAAATCCCTTCTTGTGGCTTTGGGCTTCTCTCTGAACCAAAACCCCCTTAAAAAACCCTAAGGTGTGCAGCTGAAATACTCAATACCAGTTGCACACACCTCTCCTGAATTTCTCGGAGTCTGCAGCTGTGCTTTGTGCAGGAAGAAAGGGGGATTTTTTTTTTTTTTTTTTTATCTGCTGTGGGCCTCGGGAAGTTTTACTTTTGGGATCTCCCCTGTCCTGGAAGTGTGCACAGCCCAGCTGGTGAGGCAGCACCAACAGCAGTAGCATCTAGGATTAGATATACAGTAAATTTAGGTAACTTGGCTTGAAATTCTAATTCCTGAGGCCAAGGAGGTCAAGGAAGTTGCTTTGATACCTGTTGGAGAAGCAGGGCCTGTGGGTGCACCAGTCCCAGCCACCTCCCTTTCCAGTTTGTTCCAGTGCCATGGATACCAGTTGGCCACATTAATGTGTCTCACAGGACAGTTTGGGTTTCAAGTGACCTCAAAAATCATCCAGCTCCACCCCTGGAGCAGGGGCACCTTCCACTAGCCCAGGTTGCCCTGTCCAGCCTTGGACACTTGCAGGGATCCAGGGCCAGCCACAGCTTCTCTGGGCACCCTGTGCCAGGGCCTCAGCACCTCATAGGGAACAATTCCTAATTCCCAAAATCCCATTCATCCCTGTCCTCTGGCAGTTTAAAGCCATTTCCCCCTATTCCATCACTGCATATCCTTGCAAAAACTCCCTCTGACCTCACAGGCAGAGCACATCCACTTGTGTCCATGCTCTCCTGGTCACCTGTGTCCACCCAGTGGATCCAAACTGGAGCAGCTGAAGGGCAGAGGAATGAAGAGTTTTTCTTGTAAAAGGAGACAAAAAGATTTTTGCCTCATCCTGCCTTGACAGTGAAATCGAAGACGTCATTTGATTGCTCTCTATAAATATCCTGAGCAGGGAGTGAAGGAAATCAGTGCTAAAAAACAAAGAGCCATCTCACGGAAAGGTCTTGCTGCCAAGCTGGAATCTGCCCAGACCTTCACCTCGTGATGAAGCAATCCAGGCTGGGATGGAGAGGGGGCTGAAAAGCTCCTGGAAGGGGGTTAAAAAAAAAGAGGGAGCTTGTTCTTGGTCTACCCAGACAGGTGTTGTGTAACAAGGTATCTGTGGGGTGCCCAGAAGGTCCCTCCAGTCCTCCCCCTCCTTTTCCTTCCTCTGGAATGAAGATAATGGCGCGGCACTACGCGGGACTGAGCACATCAGCAAGGGAAGAGCACCGAGGTGTGACAGTGATTGGAGCATTAGAAATACCTGAGACAGTCACATCTCGCTGTAATTTGCAGCCTTAAAACCAAACCTAGTTAATTACCAGGCTGCAGACTATTTTTTTCCCCTTCCCACCTGCCGTGAGATATTGTGAGGTGGGAAAAAAATAGCACAAGTGCAAAGAAAAGCCTTAATAAAAGCTTCAGAGGGATTAAGTGGGTCTCATCTCTGTAGGTATCAAGGTAACTTTTCTCGGTGCTCAGAAGAAGTTTTCCAAGGCTGGCTGTTTGATTTATTGTCCAGATCCTAAACTGGAACATTTCTGCCTTGGTTCTGGCAGTAAAGAACAAAAGTGCTAAGTGTGAAATGTCCACATTGTGTTTCATTTTGCTGATGGATGTTTTGACAGCCAAGAGATTTCTCACTAAGCTCTATTATTTTTTTTTCTTTCTTCCCTCCATCACTTATTTTTTATAGGACATTGAGGGGTGGGGAGAGAACTGAACTTCCCATCAGCTGGTGGCATCGTGTCAGTCAGAGAGATGTTTTCTGGTTAAATCCCAAATAACGTCTTCTCAGCTTTCCAAAAGCTGTAATATTTTTGAAGTGTCACTGACTTAGTCCTGGTGGCATGCGAGATGTTGCAAGCGTGTATTTTTATTTTAATCCCTAATTAAAACAAAGATCTCTCCTGATGACCTCGTTTGAGGTTGCTTGGACCCTCCCAGGTCAGCCTTGACCCTGATTTGTCACATTAGTGAGGCTGAGTAAGCTGAACTTGCCAGTAATGAGCCTGAAAAGCTGAGGAGATGTTTCTTTTGGGTCAGTTGAAGGAAGGCTGAGGTTCCCCCAGCCCCTCTGGGGACTTCTCCACATCCAGCTGAGCATTTGTGCTCTTGTCACACTCAAAACCACGAGACTGCTCTGAAGGGCCACTTCAGCCCAAGGGGTGGAGGTGGGCAGAGGAGTGGAAAACCAAGTGCTGGGCCAAGGGTATCTCCTGACACATCCCCAGGAGACCCAGCTGGGGCAGGATGGACACGGGGATCTCCTGCACTGGCTTCATCCCAGCTCTGACCCTTGGAGAGCTTCCAGCAAACACTGAAATGCTCAAAGTTTTCCCCTCAAATTGAAGATCCATGTTATCACAGAAGAACGGACTGGTTTGGGTTAGAAGGGACCTGAAATCCCATCTCATTCTGCCCCCCTTCATGGGCAGGGACACCTTCCACCAGCCCAGGTGGATCCAAGCTCCGTCCAGCCTGGCCTTGGACACTTCCAGGGATCCAGGGGCAGCCACAACTTCTCTGGGCACCCTGTGCCAGGACCTGCCCACCCTCCCAGGGAACAATTCCTGCCCAATATCCCATCCATCCCTGCCCTCTGGCAGTGGGAAGCCATTCCCTGTGTCCTGTCCCTCCATGCCTTGTCCCCAGTCCCTCTCCAGCTCTCCTGGAGCCCCTTTAGGCCCTGCAAGGGGCTCTGAGCTCTCCCTGGAGCCTTCTCTTCTCCTGGCTGATCTCTCTCAACCTGTCTCCGTAACTCCAGCCCTCAGAGCCTCCTCCTGGTCACTATATGCCCCTACTTTTCTGTGCCAGGAATTGAAAGGTTTTTAACCCATTTTGGGCTCTGATTTTAATGGTGTCACTCACACAGACCACAGCAATCCTTATCAGTGTAGGATTTCTGGGTCAAAGCCCTTGGCAATCATGCCACATGTTTGGATTCAGCTTTCCAAGCCACACTTTCCGCTCCAGCTGTGTCAGAGTTTTACACAGGAGAGGATTCAGATCAAATTCAGGTACCTTCAGCACTGCAAAATCCCTCAGGGCTCTCTTTATTGTGCCTGGAATGAAACAACTTTGTTAGGGTGAAATTAATCTCATCCCTACCAGACATCTCTGG